>NC_088349.1:20697500-21025000 GCF_036884655.1 Musa acuminata AAA Group
TTTACTGCTGCACTAATTCACCCCCCCCCCCTCTTAGTGCCACTCCGGTCCTAACAATTGGTATCAGAGCCCGGTATTTCTCATTTCGGATTTACACCCGAGAGAAATGGCTCTTCATGGCTTTCAAGAGGGCTTATCGGTTGTTCATCCACCATTGTTTAACGGATTGGACTACACTTATTGGAAAACTCGAATGAGAGTTTTCTTGATTTCTATGAATTTGGATTTATGGAATATTGTTGAAAACAATTTTCAACTTTCCTCTAAACCAATGAACGAATGGTCGGATTTGGAGAAGAAGTATTTTTCTTTAAACGCAAAGGCTATGAATGCCTTATTTTGCGCTTTGGACAAAAATGAGTTCAATCGGGTTTCTTTATGCGAAACGGCTTTCGACATATGACACACTCTTGAAATCACATACGAAGGCACTTCTAGAGTTAAAGATTCGAAAATCAACATTTTAATGCATGATTTCGAGCTTTTTCGAATGAAGCCGAGCGAAACCATTGTTGACATGTACACCCGTTTTACGGATGTCATCAATGGTTTACAAGCTCTTGGCAAATGTTTCTCGAATTTTGAACTTGTTAGTAAAGTTTTACGATCACTTTCTAAAGCTTGGGAATCAAAAGTAACAACAATACAAGAAACAAAAGATTTAAATATTTTTCCACTTGAAGAACTTATCGACTCATTGATGACATATGAAATGGTGCGCAATGCACATGATGAACACAATAAATGTTGAATCTCGGATTTTGATGATGAAGTCAATTGTCATTTGTTGTCTAATCTATGTGTTGAGATAAGTGTGCAGGATTAACTACGATGAAAGATAGACAAGCAGCAGGAGTTGCGCCGGAGTCAAGTTCATGATCACGTTGGGAGTTCGAGAGTTCGACGGAAGTACGGACGGTCGTCGGAGGTTCTGCGGGAACAGATCCGAGAAGTCCAGAAGCTTGCCAAGCGAAGCTCGTCGGAACTCGCCAAGTGGATCGTCGCAAAGTCCAGAAGTTTGCCGGAAGTCCGCAGAAGCATCACCGAGGGTTCATCGGATGATCGACGGAAGTTCGCCGGAAACTCGCCGGAAAAAGCAATTGACGTACCGAAGCAAAGCTGCAGAAATTGTCTTAGATTTAATCGTAGTTAGCACGGTGATTAAGTTAGAAATGGGAGGTGATCCCATTAGCTTAATCCTGGGGCAATTGGGCCCCTGAAGAACTCAAGTTGGGTCGAATGGTTCAACCCATTCGAACCCAAGAAGCTGTGGGAGGTGCAACCGCCCAGGCAGGGAGGTGCCACCGCCCAGGCTAAGTCTCCCAGCGAGACTGGGAGGTGCAACCACTCCAGCCAGGCGGTGCAACCGCCCAGGGCTCAGTCTCCAAGCGAGACTGGGCGGTGCAACCTCCTCTGTCAAGCGGTAGCACCGCCTGAGCTCAAGTTTCGAGCTCTGCCTGGTGATGCAATCACCGAGCTCAGTCTTCGAGCTCTGGAAGAGAAGTACGACCTCTCTAGCCAGGAGATGCACAGCCTAAGCTCAGTCTTCGAGCTCTGGCAGAGAGGTGCAACCACCTCTGGCAGAGAGGTGCAACCACCTCTGGCAGAAAGGGGCGATCACCTCTAGCAGAGAAGAGAAACTTCTCTGGTCAGGAGATGCACCGCCTGAGCTCGGTCTTCGAGCTCTGGCAGGAAGGTGCAACCACCCCTGACAGAGAAGGTGCAACCGTCTGAGCTCAGTCTTCGAGCTCTGCCAGGCGGTGCCACCTCTCCAGTCGAGAGGTGCAACCGCCTGAGCTCAGACTTCGAGCTCTGCCAGGCGGTGCCACCTCTCCAGTCAAGAGGTGCAACCGCCTGATCCCGGAATTTCGGGATTTGATCGTTTTGAGCTCGAAATTTGAATTGGGTTGGGGCCTATAAATACCCCACCCATTCAGCACTGAAAAGAAACAGACCCACACCGAAATCTTGATCTTTTCTGTGATTCTAAGAGCTCAAAAGTGTTGTAAAGCCTTTAAGTCTCCTCCTTCTGTTCTTCAAGTTTTCAGTTGTAAAGTGAGGAGAGAAAGGTCTGTAAAGGTTGTCTCCTGAGCCTGTTAAAAGGAGAGAAACTGTAAAAGGGCAGTTTGGCCTTCGCCCATTGAAGGAAGGCCCCTAGTTGACGTCGGCAACCTCGTCGGTGGAGGAAGCCAAAAGTGGAGTAGGTCAAGGCTGACCGAACCACTCTAAATCTCTGGTTTGCGTTTATTTTTGAGCACTTTATCATTACTGCAAACCTCCTCCATTACTACTGCTCTCTGCGCTTTCACGAACAAGTTCTAAGTGCTGTTCTTCCGAATCTGCATTCAGACGTAAATTCGTATTTTCGTACATTACAGTTTACGTTTACGTTTGATTCTGCAGAACTGTCTTCGGTGCTTTTACGAAAGAGTTTCTTTGCAGTTTACACTTACATTTTGATCCTATTGATAACTGCAAACTGTCCTCTACAATTTTACGAACGAGTTTCAACATTTAGACGTAAAACTGCATTTAGACGTAAATCGGCTTTCTTCTCACAATCATCAGTTCTCAGTTCACGTTTACGTCTTGATTTCAACTGCATACTGCTCTCTGCGAGTATACAAACGAGTTTCAAAGTTTAGACGTAAATCTGCGTCTAGACGTAAAACAGCGTTTAGACGTAAATCTGAGTTTAGACGTAAAACTGCGTTTAGACGTAAATCTGAGTTTAGACGTAAACTGCGCTTAGACGTAAAACTGCGCTTAGACGCAAACTGTGTTTAGACGCAAACTGCGCTTAGACGCAAACTGTGTTTAGACGCAAACTGCGCTTAGACGCAATCTGCGCTTAGACGCAAACTGCACTTAGATACAAACTGAGAATTAGCTTTTGCATCATAATAGTTTTTTTTTATTGAACGAACGCAGCTTTTGGTTTTTAATCGCTGTAAGATTTCCGCTGCACTAATTCACCCCCCCCCCTCTTAGTGCTCTCGATCCTAACAATTGGTATCAGAGCCCGGTTAACTCTCAAAAGGATTAAAACCCAAGAGAGATGGCTTACGCCGGAAACCAAGAGGGCCATTCTATTACACGTCCACCCATGGGACGGACTACACCTACTGGAAAACCCGAATGAGGATCTTTCTTATTTCTATGGATTTTGAATTATGGAATCTTGTCGAGAATGGTTTTTCAAAGTCTTCTCTTCCAATGATCGATTGGAATGATTTGGAGAAGAAGGCTTTCGCTCTAAATGCAAAGGCTATGAATGCCTTATTTTGTGCACTCGATAAAAACGAGTTTAACCGTGTTTCAACTTGTGAAACTGCATTTGATATTTGGCACACACTCGAAGTGACCCATGAGGGCACAAGTAGAGTAAAAGAGTCAAAAATCAATTTGCTGTTACACTCTTTCGAACTCTTTCGGATGAAACCGAGTGAAACCATTGGCGACATGTTTACCCGTTTCACGGATGTCGTCAACGGTCTAAAAGGACTCGGAAAGAGCTTTTCGGATTTTGAGCTTGTTAATAAGATACTAAGATCCCTTCCTAAGAGTTGGGATCCTAAAGTCACCGCTATTCAAGAGGCAAAAGATCTGCGAAATTTCCCTCTTGAAGAACTAATCGGGTCACTAATGACCTATGAAATGACTTGTAAAGCTCATGAAGAGCAAGAAGACATCCTTCCAAAGAACAGGAAGGATATGGCACTCAAAACGTCAGAATGCCACTTGAGAGAAAACTCAAGTGATGAGGACTGTGATGATGACTTGGCACTTCTAACAAGAAAGTTTAAAAAGTTCTTTAAAAGAAACAAGTTTAAGAATGATGCAAAAAATAAACTTGAACCCAAAAAGGACCAAGTGATCTGCTATGAATGCAAAAAGCCGGGACACTACAAAAGTGATTGTCCCCAAGTCAAGAAAAGAACAACAAAGAAGAAGGCGCTCCAAGCAACATGGGATGATTCGAGCGCATCTGAGGAAGAGGAGTCCAACACCGAGCAAGTTGCTCATTACGCCTTAATGGCCATCGAAGACGAGGTAACAAATTCAATAGATGCTGATTTATCTTTCGATGAATTATTAAATGCTTTCAATGACTTATTTGACGAATGCAAGAGTATAAGTAGAAAATATAAATTGCTGAAAAAGATGCATGATAGTCTTACTTGTGAGTTTGATAAGTTAAAAGTCGAACATCATGATAGTTTAAATTCATGTATCAAATGTCATGATTTAGAAACTATGCAAAAAGAAAACCTGCTACTCAAGGACACCTTGAAGAAATCCGAGGTTGGTAGCAAGTCATTAAACATGATCCTTGCAAACAAGAGTCACATTCCAAAAGGGAGCGGGATTGGATTTGTGAGAAATCCTCACCAAAATCCAACCACCTTCATAAAAGGCTCCATCTTACATGTTCAACACCAAACCAAGTGCAACTTTTGTTGCAAATCTGGACACAAGACACATTGTTGTCCATTCAAGAAAATAAGTCCAAACAAATTAATTTGGGTTCCTAAAGGAACCATGATAAACTCTATGCAACATGATAGAAAATGTAGATCTATTTATGAGGCACCCAAAAGCAAATGGGTACCTAAACATCATCCTTTCTTGTAGAAAACTAAACAATCGCAAGCTAGGAGCAAGAAATGGTACCTTGATAGTGGATGCTCAAGGCATATGACCGGAGATCCATCTCAATTCTCTAAGCTCACTAGCATAGACGAAGGATATGTCACCTTCGGAGACAACAACAAGGGTAAAATCATTGGCAAAGGAACCATAGGTAACAAATCCAACCTCTCTATTGAAGATGTTTTACTAGTTGATGGTTTAAAACATAACCTCTTGAGCATTAGTCAATTATGTGATAAAGGATATATTATAAGATTTGAATCTAATGCTTGCATCATTGAAAAACCACACAAAAATATATCTATGATTGCATTAAAACAAAACAACGTATACACTATTGACATCAATGACTTATGTGATGAAATGTGCCTTGCCGTTATGAATGAGGATGCTTGGCTATGGCATAGAAGATTAGGTCATGCTAGCATGAAACTAATCACTCAAGTATCATCTAGAGAACTTGTAAGAGGAATTCCTCATATCAAGTTCATCAAAGATAATGTATGTGATGCTTGCCAATTAGGTAAGCAAATTAAGGGTAGCTTCAAAGCTAAGAATCAAATAAGCACCTCTAGGCCCTTACAATTGATCCATATGGACTTGTTCGGACCAATCTCTACATCGAGTCTAGGAGGTAGCAAATACGCCTTTGTCATTATTGATGACTATAGCAGATATACATGGACCTACTTCTTAAAACAGAAAAATGAATGCTTTAGATATTTTACCAAGTTTTGTAAACTTGTTCAAAATGAAAAGGGATCTATGATTTCGTCAATTAGAAGTGATCATGGTGGAGAATTTCAAAACCATGACTTCCAAGAATTCTGTGAACTCAACGGATATAACCATAATTTCTCTACTCCAAGAAATCCTCAACAAAATGGGGTAGTAGAAAGAAAAAATCGAAATTTACAAGAAATGGCAAGAACAATGTTGAATGAACATAGCCTACCCAAATATTTTTGGGCCGAAGCTGTAAACACTGCATGCTATATTTTAAATAGAGTCCTAGTAAGACCCTTACTCACCAAAACTCCTTATGAGTTATGGAATAACAAAAAACCCAATGTCTCATATTTCAAAGTCTTTGGGTGTAAGTGTTTTATCTTGAATGAAAAGGATAACTTAGGAAAATTCGATGCTAAATCTGATGAAGGAATCTTTCTTGGTTATTCTTCGGTTTCTAAAGCTTTTCGCATCTTCAATAAAAGAACCTTAATTATTGAAGAATCCATCCATGTTATTTTCAATGAGATTTCAGAAATTAAGAAAAATGATCTTGATGATGATTTTGATTCCTTGAATTTAAACGAAACCCCGTCTCCAACTAGCAACTTGGATGCATCCACTTCCGAAACATCCTTACCCAAGGATTGGAAGTATATAGATGCTCATCCTAAGGAGCTAATCCTAGGAGACACATCAAAGGGGGTTCAAACACGATCTTCTTTTAAAAACTTTTGTGCCAACGCCGCCTTTCTCTCCCAAATTGAACCCAAATGTGTTGATGAAGCCATGAAAGATGATTCATGGATTATCGCAATGCAAGATGAATTAAATCAATTTGAGAGAAATGAGGTGTGGACGCTTGTTCCTAGGCCAAATGACCATTTAGTTATTGGTACTAAATGGGTCTTTAGAAACAAGCAAGATGAAAATGGTATCGTGGTTAGAAACAAGGCTAGATTAGTGGCCAAAGGTTTCAACCAAGAAGAAGGTATCGATTACGAAGAAACCTTCGCA
This sequence comes from Musa acuminata AAA Group, assembly GCF_036884655.1. Classification (NCBI taxonomy): domain Eukaryota; kingdom Viridiplantae; phylum Streptophyta; class Magnoliopsida; order Zingiberales; family Musaceae; genus Musa; species Musa acuminata. Next base: position 20,703,900 of record NC_088349.1, read on the forward strand.
CCTGTGGCTCGATTGGAAGCCATAAGGATGCTCCTTGCCTACGCCAGTTACAATAATTTTAAGTTATTTCAAATGGATGTTAAAAGCGCTTTTCTAAATGGTTTCATTTCCGAAGAAGTTTATGTTGAACAACCCCCTGGATTTGAAAATAATGGCTACCCTAATCATGTGTTTAGACTAACTAAAGCTCTCTATGGTTTAAAACAAGCCCCAAGGGCTTGGTATGAGAGACTTAGTTCTTTTCTCATTGAAAATAATTTCATAAAAGGCAAGGTTGATACTACATTGTTTATCAAGAATTTTGAAAATAATTTTCTCATTGTTCAGATTTATGTTGATGATATCATCTTTGGCTCTACAAATGAATCTCTTTGTGAATCGTTTGGTAAAACTATGAGTCTTGAATTCGAAATGAGCTTAATGGGAGAATTAACATTCTTCTTAGGTTTACAAATCAAACAACTAAGCAATGGCATCTTTATTAGTCAAACTAAATATGCCATGAATTTATTAAAAAGGTTTAACATGAACAACTCAAAGGCCAGTAACACTCCTATGAGCACCTCCACTAAATTAGAAATTGATGAAAGTGGAGAAAGCTTTGATCAAAAAACTTATAGGGGTATGATAGGAAGTTTACTTTACCTCACTGCAACCAGACCAGACATCATGTTCAGTGTAGGACTTTGTGCTAGATTTCAATCAAACCCTAAGATGTCTCATCTCAAAGCAGTTAAAAGAATATTTAGATATCTTAATGGTACCACAAATCTAGGATTATGGTACCCAAAATCAGAAAATTTTGAGTTAATTGCTTATGCTGATGCTGACTTTGCTGGGTGTAGATTAGATAGAAAAAGCACATCAGGATCATGTCAATTTTTAGGACATGCCCTTGTTTCCTGGTCATCAAAGAAACAAAACTCAGTTGCACTATCAACAACCGAAGCTGAATATATTGCAGCAAGTGCATGCTGTGCACAAGTTGTATGGATGAAAAATACCTTAGAAGATTATAAAGTTCATCTCAAAAATATTCCAATTAAATGTGATAACACAAGTGCAATATGCTTAACCAAAAATCCTATACAACACTCAAGAACAAAACATATTGATATTAGACATCACTTTATACGAGATCATGTCACCAATCATGACGTAACCATAGAATTCATTGATACTAAACATCAACTAGCTGACATTTTTACAAAACCTCTAAGTGAAGAACAATTTGATTTCATTAGAAGAGAGTTAGGAATGCTCATGTGTCCGAATAAATAAACTTGTTAGAATTATTTTTCGGACTATATTGAATGATCAGATCATATGAATGCCATTTTCTATGATTATATCTGTAACAAAATCTTGTCCAAATGCATCTTAGTTGTTCGAATGCTATAAAACAGATTTATTCGTACACTTTCATGAAAAATGAGTTTTTTGAAATAAATCTGATAAAGTGATTCCTGAATATGTATGTCATTCTGTAATATCTTTACGGGTAAAATGAATTATAACAAAAGGGGGAAGAAGTTTTCAAAGCAATCTATGTAAAATCCCTCTATAAGCTTTCGTCTAAATTGGTCTTCCTTGTATAACAATGCTTTTTGTTAATGACAAAGGGGGAGAAATATATGAATTGATAAACACTATGATTAGAAATACCTTGAGTGATGCTATAAATAATGTTTGCACAATGCCATCCTTGCATCACCAAGAGATATATGAAACATGTGCTATAGTTTGCATTATGTCTTGAGTTGATATCCTATTTTGTGAAGTAAATGCAAACTTGCTAGAATGATAATATGTGTGCATCATGTAATAGTCCTTCGAGCTTTAAATGATAATGTTCAATTACATGATGAATAGTCACAAACACTATCATACAAACTTGATGATGAATGTCAAGCTTTGACATCATCCTTGAAGAGATACATCATGATAGGTATCATGATGGGAGTATTGATAAGTTTAACTGATCTAACTTATCAATACGTCACTTGAATTCTTAGGTCTTGAATTCAAGGTTGACTTATCTCAACTATGGCATATAGACAGGGGGAGTTAAGGATAACTCCATTATCAATTGATTGTCATCATCAAAAAGGGGGAGATTGTTGAATCTCGGATTTTGATGATGAAGTCAATTGTCATTTGTTGTCTAATCTATGTGTTGAGATAAGTGTGCAGGATTAACTACGATGAAAGATAGACAAGCAGCAGGAGTTGCGCCGGAGTCAAGTTCATGATCACGTTGGGAGTTCGAGAGTTCGACGGAAGTACGGACGGTCGTCGGAGGTTCTGCGGGAACAGATCCGAGAAGTCCAGAAGCTTGCCAAGCGAAGCTCGTCGGAACTCGCCAAGTGGATCGTCGCAAAGTCCAGAAGTTTGCCGGAAGTCCGCAGAAGCATCACCGAGGGTTCATCGGATGATCGACGGAAGTTCGCCGGAAACTCGCCGGAAAAAGCAATTGACGTACCGAAGCAAAGCTGCAGAAATTGTCTTAGATTTAATCGTAGTTAGCACGGTGATTAAGTTAGAAATGGGAGGTGATCCCATTAGCTTAATCCTGGGGCAATTGGGCCCCTGAAGAACTCAAGTTGGGTCGAATGGTTCAACCCATTCGAACCCAAGAAGCTGTGGGAGGTGCAACCGCCCAGGCAGGGAGGTGCCACCGCCCAGGCTAAGTCTCCCAGCGAGACTGGGAGGTGCAACCGCTCCAGCCAGGCGGTGCAACCGCCCAGGGCTCAGTCTCCAAGCGAGACTGGGCGGTGCAACCTCCTCTGTCAAGCGGTAGCACCGCCTGAGCTCAAGTTTCGAGCTCTGCCTGGTGATGCAATCACCGAGCTCAGTCTTCGAGCTCTGGAAGAGAAGTACGACCTCTCTGGCCAGGAGATGCACAGCCTAAGCTCAGTCTTCGAGCTCTGGCAGAGAGGTGCAACCACCTCTGGCAGAGAGGTGCAACCACCTCTGGCAGAAAGGGGCGATCACCTCTGGCAGAGAAGAGAAACTTCTCTGGTCAGGAGATGCACCGCCTGAGCTCGGTCTTCGAGCTCTGGCAGGAAGGTGCAACCACCCCTGACAGAGAAGGTGCAACCGTCTGAGCTCAGTCTTCGAGCTCTGCCAGGCGGTGCCACCTCTCCAGTCGAGAGGTGCAACCGCCTGAGCTCAGACTTCGAGCTCTGCCAGGCGGTGCCACCTCTCCAGTCAAGAGGTGCAACCGCCTGATCCCGGAATTTCGAGATTTGATCGTTTTGAGCTCGAAATTTGAATTGGGTTGGGGCCTATAAATACCCCACCCATTCAGCACTGAAAAGAAACAGACCCACACCGAAATCTTGATCTTTTCTGTGATTCTAAGAGCTCAAAAGTGTTGTAAAGCCTTTAAGTCTCCTCCTTCTGTTCTTCAAGTTTTCAGTTGTAAAGTGAGGAGAGAAAGGTCTGTAAAGGTTGTCTCCTGAGCCTGTTAAAAGGAGAGAAACTGTAAAAGGGCAGTTTGGCCTTCGCCCATTGAAGGAAGGCCCCTAGTTGACGTCGGCAACCTCGTCGGTGGAGGAAGCCAAAAGTGGAGTAGGTCAAGGCTGACCGAACCACTCTAAATCTCTGGTTTGCGTTTATTTTTGAGCACTTTATCATTACTGCAAACCTCCTCCATTACTACTGCTCTCTGCGCTTTCACGAACAAGTTCTAAGTGCTGTTCTTCCGAATCTGCATTCAGACGTAAATTCGTATTTTCGTACATTACAGTTTACGTTTACGTTTGATTCTGCAGAACTGTCTTCGGTGCTTTTACGAAAGAGTTTCTTTGCAGTTTACACTTACATTTTGATCCTATTGATAACTGCAAACTGTCCTCTACAATTTTACGAACGAGTTTCAACATTTAGACGTAAAACTGCATTTAGACGTAAATCGGCTTTCTTCTCACAATCATCAGTTCTCAGTTCACGTTTACATCTTGATTTCAACTGCATACTGCTCTCTGCGAGTATACAAACGAGTTTCAAAGTTTAGACGTAAATCTGCGTCTAGACGTAAAACAGCGTTTAGACGTAAATCTGAGTTTAGACGTAAAACTGCGTTTAGACGTAAATCTGAGTTTAGACGTAAACTGCGCTTAGACGTAAAACTGCGCTTAGACGCAAACTGTGTTTAGATGCAAACTGCGCTTAGACGCAAACTGTGTTTAGACGCAAACTGCGCTTAGACGCAATCTGCGCTTAGACGCAAACTGCACTTAGATACAAACTGAGAATTAGCTTTTGCATCATAATAGTTTTTTTTTATTGAACGAACGCAGCTTTTGGTTTTTAATCGCTGTAAGATTTCCGCTGCACTAATTCACCCCCCCCCCTCTTAGTGCTCTCGATCCTAACAATAAACACTTGAACCACCTTCCAAAGAATAGGAAGGATTTGGAACTCCGGACAAATGAATACCACTTACAATGACTCAAGTGATGAGGACAATGATGAACTTGAACTTCGAACACAAACTCTTAATAAGTGCATTAAACAAAAATTTAAAATAAACAATGAACTTGAACGGCGGAAGAGGCCAAAGAAAAGGAAGGCACCCAAGGATGAATCAAGAACTTCCAAAGGTGAAACGGCGAATTGGGTTTTGACGAGCTTCGACTACAAGGTAAGTAACTCAACTCTCTTGAATTATTTTGAAATTACATAATACTTTTCATGAGTTATTTTTAATTTAGTTTAGGATTAATTTTCTTAAAAATTACATGAAAAAAAAATTAGAAATCATGCTTATCATTCTAGTAATTTTGAAAATAATCATGAAAATTGTATGTTTATGATAAACAAAATGATTTTGATTAAAAATGCCTTATGAAATATGATATCATGCCTAATAAATTTATTTTTTGAGGCTATGCATAATGATGATGAGTTTTGGGTAATTTATAGTTTATTGATTATTGATAATTTCCATAATGATCTTTTACGATTTATGGATTATCGATTTATACCATGATGAAAGTTGCTTTCGAAAATGATGCACGACTTTTGTATGCAAACTAAGCATGAAAAGATAGATTCACCTAAAAAGAAAAATGTATGACTACAACAAATAATAGATGATTTTGGTTGAAAATACTTTATACTCAATGAAACCATCATTGATGAATATGCTTTATGTTTAATGGTTTCTTTGGCTTATATGCTCTATCATGATCAATATTTTGAAAATAAATGAAATCATGTTTGATTTGAAGTAATGCATAATGATCATGCTTAATGATGCATTTTTTGATTTGACATAAAAGTGACTTTAAAAAATGATGTATGTTTTGATTTGACATAAATGAAATAGGCATGCTTATATGAAATAGTGAAGTGTCATGCTTGACAATTGTATACTTAATGATGAATAAAGTTGTAATAAAAATATTAATATTTTAATACTATGATTTGATGATTTTATGCATGACATTGTAAAGTTATATATAATGATGCATAATGATGAAATTGTGTAATAAAAATATTAAACATTTTGAAACCATGTTTTAGTGTCATGCATATTGATCATGCTTAATAAATTTCGAAATTATGCATGATGAATCTTACGATTTATGGATTATTGATTTTTACCATAATGAAAGTACCTTATTGATCTTTGTTGTAATAAATCTTACTCTTTCAGTTTTAAACATGATACATGTTTTTATTTGGCATAAATGAAACAAAATCATATGTTTTGAAACAATCGAAAAGAGGAAAACATTCTTGAAAATTATTTTGCTCAATCTTATTGATTTTGATGAATCCATTTGTATCATCTTTGTGAATCTCTTGGATTTTGATAATGATTTTGATGATTTAATATTTGATGTGCATGAATTGAGATCTTGCTCTCCTACTATTCTTTTTGCTATTCACCAAAAGGAAGACTAATTCTAATAAACCATGATATGTTATATGAATTTTATTGTATTCATGAAGTAATATCTCATCACTAATTTTTGTTTATATTCCTTCATGTGATGATATGAATGTATGAAACACTTATGATATGATTTTTTATACAATTTCATGTATTCGTGAAATACATGAAATTGTTCAAGAGGTTTGGTGCTGTTTGGAGGAGTGCAGAATGTGTTGGGGTCGGTTCTACCATCGGCCCTAACTTGGTGTTTATAAGGGGCAGGTTGCGGGTGGTGGTACCGCTAGCTGGGCAGTGCCACCGCCTGCCACTCGTGACAACGGGCGGTGCTACCGCCAGTTGGGTGGTACCACCACCTACAAGCAATGAGCACTGCTCACATAGTTGTGTGGTGCTATCATGGCATGATTCCAACTTGTAAGATTTTTATTGTTGTGAACCACACAACCTTATCATGTAAAATTCACATCTCTTAGATTCGTATTGAAGATTGTATGTTTATGATTCATCATATAAAATGTATACCATATTCAAACATTATATTGAACTCATATTGTAAAATGCACACCATATGTTCATGATTCATCATATAACATTTGTACGCAAACATCGTAAAAACTCATATGGAAAAATGCATATAGCTCATTATGCACACTATAAGATCATGATTCAGGTGAGTGATCAAGAAAGTCTGAAAATGAAAATTTAACAAATTCATGCATTCAGACATTTTAACATCCTTAATTCCCTTCTAATGAAATCAAATTGTTCTTCATTTAAGGGTTTTGTAAAGATATCGGCTAATTGATATATCGTATCAATAAACTCTAATATTACATAATAATTATTAATAAGATCTCATATGCAGTGATACCTAATGTCAATGTGTTTAGTTCTAGAGTGTTGAATAAGATTTTTTGTTAAACATATTGCACTTGTATTGTCACATTATATAGGAATATTCTAAAGAAAATTTTTATAATCTTCTAATATATTTTTTATCCATACAACTTGTGCACAACATACACTTGCCATAATGTATTTGGCTTCGATTGTGGATAGTGCAACCGAATTTTATTTCTTGGAGGACCAAGAGACAAGTGCTTGTCCTAAAAATTGACATGTTCCAGATGTGCTTTTTCTATCTATTTGGCACCCAGCAAAATCAGCATCGGCGTAACCAAGTAATTCAAAATTTTTTTTATTTTGGATACCATAATCCTAATTTAGTATTTCCTTTTAAGTATCTAAAAATTTTTTTGATAGCTTTTAAATGAGATTGCTTGGGATTAGATTAAAATCTAGTATAAAGTCCTACACTAAATATGATATCCGGTCTAGTTGCGGTGATATATAGCAAACTTCATATCATACCCCTATAGGCTTTTTGATCAAAGCTTTCTCCACCTTTGTCAATGTCTAACTTAATAGAGGTACTCATAGGAGTATTGATGGCCTTTGAACTATCCATATTAAACCGTTTTAGCAAGTCGAATGCATATTTTATTTGACCAATAAAAATATCATTATTAAGTTGTTTGATTTGTAAGCCTAAAAAGAAGGTTAGTTCCCTCATTAGGCTCATTTCAAACTCTAGACTCATGCTTTTAGCAAATGATTCACAGAAGGATTCATTTGTAGGGCAAAAAAAAATGTCATCAAAATAAATTTGAACAATAAAAAAATTATTTTTAAAATTTTTAATAAACAATGTAGTATCGATCTTGCCTTTAGAGAAATTATTTAGAATAAGAAAATAGCTAAGTCTCTCATACCAAGCCCTTGGGGCTTATTTTAAATCATAGAGAGCTTTAGTCAATTTAAATACATGATTAGGGAGATTATCATTCTCAAATATGGGAGGTTGTTCAATATAAATTTCTTCGAAAATAAAGCTATTAAGAAAAGCACTTTTAACATCCATTTAAATGCTCATCAAGAAGGGGATTTATTTAAATTCAAAGTATCAAAATTAAGATCATCATCGAAATCATTTTTCTTAACTTCGAAATCTTCATTAAAAACCACATGAATTGATTCTTCTATAACCAAAATTCTTTTGTTAAAGATACGAAAAGCTTTCGAAATGGAAGAATAACCAAGAAAAATTCCTTCATCGGATTTTGTATCAAACTTTCCTAAGGTATCTTTTTCATTTAATATAAAGCGTTTACATTCAAAAACTTTAAAATATGAAACATTAGGTTTTTTGTTGTTCCACAACTCATAAGGAGTTTTGGAAAGTAATGGTCTTACTAGAACCCTATTCATGACATAGCATACCATATTTATGGCTTCGACCCAAAAATATTTGGGTAGGCTATGTTCATTTAACATGGTTCTAGTCATTTCTAGTAAGTTTCTATTCTTTTTTTTTACCACTCTATTTTGTTGAGGATTTCTTGGAGTAGAGAAGTTGCGGTTGTATCCATTAGATTCATAAAATTCTTGGAAATCACGGTTTTGAAATTCACCACCGTGATCACTTCGTATTGACAAAATCATAAAACCCTTTTCATTTTGAACTAGTTTACAAAATATAGAGAAATACCTAAAGCAATCATTTTTGTGTGCCAAAAAGTAAGTCCATGTGTATCTACTAAAATCATCCACAATGACGAATGTGTATTTGCTACCACCTAGGCTTAATGTAGCAATTGGTATGAACAAGTCCATATGGATCAATTGCAAAGGTCTAGAGGTACTTATTTGGTTCTTAGGTTTGAAGCTACATTTTATTTGTTTTTCTAGTTGACATACATTACACACATTATCTTTGACAAACTTGATATGAGGAATTTCTCTTACAAGTTCTTTAAATGAAATTTGAGAGAGTAGTTTCATACTAGAATGACCTAATCTCCTATACCAAAGCCAAGCATCATCATTCAAAACCGAAAAGCACATTTCATTGCATAGATCATTAATGTCGATAGTGTATATATTATTTTATTTTAAGGCAATCATAGATGTGTTTATGTATGGTTTTTCAATAATGCAAATATTGGATTCAAATTTAATGATGTATCCTTTATCACACAATTGACTAATGCTTAAGAGATTATCCTTTAAGCCATCAACCAATAACACATCGTTAATAAAGAAGTTGGATTTGTTACATATAGTTCCTTGGCCAATAATTTTACCCTTGTTGTTGTCTCTGAAGGTGACATATCCTTCGTCTATGCTAGTGAGCTTAGAGAATTGAGATGGATCTCCAGTCATATGCCTTAAGTATCCACTATCAAGGTACCATCTCTTGCTCCTAGCTTGTGATTGTATATTTTTCTATAGAAAAGGATGATTTTTAGGTACCCATTTGACCTTGTGTACCTCAAAAATCGATCTACATAGCTTATTATGTTGCATTGAGTCATTCGAGGTTCTTTTAGGAACCCAAATCAATTTATGTAGACTACATTTCTTGAATGGACAATGATAAGCTACATGCCCAAATTGTATTTGTTTCGGGATGAAACATGTAAAGTAGGGCCTTTAACAAAGGTGGTTGGATTTTGGTGAGAGCTACACACAAATTTGATTCTGCATTTTCTATGAACGTGACCCTTGTTGGCAAGGATCATGTTCAAGGACTTGCTACCAATCTTAAATTTTTCTAAGGTTTTCTTGAGAACTAAACTAGCAAGTTTTCCTTTCTAAGTGTTTCTAGTTCATCACAATTCGTACATAGAACTAAACTATCATTGTGCTCAATTTTTAATCTATCAAAATCACTAACAAGAGAAACATGCTCCTTTTTTAACAATTTATATTTTACTAATTGATTTACATTCATCAAATAAATCATGAAAAGCATTTAATAGTTCATCAAAGGATAAATTTGCATCAAATGAACTACTCACCTCATCTCCAATGACCATTAGTGCATAGCGAGCAACTTGCTCAGTGATGGTAGGTTCCTCTTCTTCGGATACACTTGAGTCATCCCATGTTACTTTAAGAGCCTTCTTTTTTGGTTGCCTCTTCTTGGCTAGGGGACATTTGCTCTTGTAATGTCCCAGCTTCTTGTATTCGTAGCATATTACTTGATCTTTCTTGGGTTCAAATTTATTTTTAGTGTCATTTTTAAATTTATTTTTTTTTATGAATTTTCTTGTTAAGGGTGCCAAGTCTTCATCAAGGTCTTCATCACTTGAGTTTTCTTTCAAGTGGTCTTCTTGGGTTTTTAGTTTCATATCCTTCCTATTCTTTGGAAGGGCGTCCTCAAGCTCTTAATGAGCTTTACAAGTCATCTCATAGGTCATTAGTGACCTAATTAGTTCTTCGAGAGAAATATTATTTAGGTCTCTGGCCTCTTGAATGACCGTGACTTTAGGGTCTCAACACTTTGGAAGGGATATTAAAATTTTATTAACAAGTTTAAAATCCGAGAAACCTTTACCAAGTCCTTTTAGACCATTGATGATATCCATAAATCAGGTGTACATATCTCCAATGGTCTCACTCGGTTTCATTCGAAACAACTCATAAGTATGCACTAGAAGATTAATTTTTTACTCCTTCACTCTACTAGTGCCTTCATGAGTCACTTCGAGTGTATACCAAATATCAAAAGCAGTTTCACAAATGGACATATGATTAAACTCATTTTTATCTAAGGTACAAAACAAGGCATTCATAGCCTTTGCGTTTAAAGCGAAAGTCTTCTTCTCCAACTCATTCCAATCGTTCGTTGGAAGAGAAGACTTTTGAAACCCATTTTCTACAATATTCATAATTCAAAATCCATTGAAATTAGGAAGATCCTCATTCTAGTCTTCCAATGTGTAATCCGTCCCATTGAATATGGGCGGACGTATAATTGAATGACCCTCTTGGTTGCCGACAAATGCTATCTCTCTTGGGTTTTAAACCAAACGAGAGTGAACCAAGCTCTGATACCAATTGTTAGGATCAAGAGCGACACTAAGAGGGGGGGTGAATTAGTGTAGCGAAAAACTTTCCTGATTTCAAAAGTCTTTGTTTTGATTAAAACTGATTCCAATGAAAATGGTTTCGATTCAATCCGTTTCGGAGAGAATTTAGACTTGAAAGCTTTTGTAAAAGTGTAAGAGAAGATTAAGGAGATTTGTAGTAATGTAAATTGCATAAATGAATAGCAAACCAGAATTTAGAGTGGTTCAGTAAATGTGACCTACATCCACTTTCGGATTCCTCCTCCAACTAGGTCACCGGCGTCCACTAAAGGCCTTCCTTCAATAAGCGAAGGCCAACCACCTTTTACAGCTCTTTCTCCTTCTGTCGAATTTAGGAGACAACCCTTACAAGTCTCACTCCTCTTTCTTGGATGGTTATAAGGCTAAGAGATGAAGCAGGAGAACTCTTCTCACTTTTACAACACTTTACAACTCAAGAACTCAAGATTATACCAAAGCTTTCATGTCGTTTCATGTAGAAAAGGGTGGGGTATTTATAAGCCCCAATGGCTTAAAAAATGGAGCCAAAAAGTGTCTTATCCCAGATTTTCGAGGTACTGGCGGTACTACCGTCTGCAATATGACATTGGGCGATACCACCGATTAGTTTAGGTAGTACTACTACTTGACAGAGCTCGGGGACCAAGCTCTGGCAGTACCACCGCTTGACAGGGGCGGTACCACTGCTGGCAGTTAATAACTATCGATGGTACCACTGCCCAGACCACTTGGGAGACTGGGTCACCAGGCGGTGCCACCACCGGCCATGTTTTCAAGGGCTGAATGGGCTTTTCATTCCAGCACAATTCAGCCCTGTTAAGGGCCCAATTGGCCCCTAATTAAGTTATTGGGATCACCTCCCAATTCCAACTTAATTTATGATTCTAACTATGATTACAATAAGCAATTAGTCTGGTATGTCGATTTCTCTTTCGGTGATCCTTCGATGAACTTCTCAATGAGTCTTCCGTCGTGCTTCCGGTGAACTCCCGACGAACTCTCGGCTAGTCTTCCGACGTGCTTCCGATGATCTCCCGATGAGCTTTCGACGAGTCTTCTATTGTGCTTCCGATGATCTCACGATGAACTCACGGCGAGCTCCCGGTATATCATTCGAATCGTTGACTACAGCCCATCATCTATTTTATACCTTACTACTATTGTAGTTAATCTTGTACACTTATATCAACACATGGATTAGATCAAATAATTTACCAATTAATTTCATCATCAAAATATGAGATTCAACATGTTTAAGTCTTTTGCCTCTTGTATGACAATTACTTTTGAATCCTAGTTCTTATGAAGAGAACGTAAAATTTTGTTTACAAGTTTAAAATCCAAAAAACCTTTACCAAGTGTTTTTAAATTATTGATGACATCCGTAAAATGGGTGTACATGTCTCTATTGGTTTCACTTGGTTTCATATAAGAAAGTTCAAAATCATGCATCAAAAGATTTATCTTAGAATCTTTTACTCTACTAGTGCCTTCGTGTGTGATTTCAATAGTGTACCAAATATCGAAAGTTGTTTCACACATAGAAATTCGATTGAATTCTTTTTTATCTAAGGCGCAAAATAGAGCATTTATAGCTCTAGCATTTAAAGAAAAAGTCTTCTTCTCCAAATAATTCCAATGGTTCATTGGAAGAGAAGACCTTTGAAAACTGCTTTCGATAATATTCCATAAATTCAAATCTAAAGAAAGTAAGAAAACTCTTATATGAGTTTTCCAATAAGTGTAGTTTGTTCCATTGCACATAGGAGGACGAATGAAAGAGTGACCCTCTTGAAAGTCGAAAAGAGCCATTACTCTTAGGTTTTAAACCAAATGAGTAATTACGAGGCTCTGATATCAATTGTTAGGAATGAGTCAGCACTAAGAGGGGGGGGGATGAATTAGTGCAGTGGTAAAATCACGGATTCAAATCATTGCATTTTGATTAAAACTGTTTCGTTTATAATGGTTCGACCATCGTGACCTACATCCACTCCACCGATTCCTCTTCCGTCGAGACCACCGGCATCCACTATCGGTCTTCCTTCAATAAACGAAGACCAACCACCTTTTACAGCTCTTTCTCCTTTTACCAGGTTTAGGAGATAACCCTTATACCCCCACTTACTCCTCTCTCAAACTATTCTAATACTTAGATTTTTTAGAGGAGTTCACATAAGATTACAATAACATTTCTTTCTTTTTCACTCTCAAAACTTGTGTTTGTTAACCAGAGATGAGAGGGATATTTATAGGCTTCAAGTTGATTCAAACTTTGAACCTGAAAATATCTCAACCCGAGTTTCTCGGGTATAGGCGTTACCACCGCTTGTGCTGGGCAATACCATCGCTAGTGTCGGTCTGACACTAACATTGCACTAGGTGGTACCACTACCCAATCTGGAGGTACCATCGCTTGACACCTAACACTAGGTGGTACCACCGCTTGATAGCCTCTCGGAGACTGTGTATGGGCAGTACCACCGCTTGACACAATCTCAGAGACTGTGCCACGATGGTGCCACCTCTTGGGTCACTGTTTGGGCCTTTTCACTTGGCCCAACACAGTCCTTACATGGGCCCAATTGGCCCCTAATTGGGTTGGCCCAATTTCAATCCAAATTATGTGCTAACTACAAATTCTAAGGCATACACTAAGCTAAATAAGTCCGATGAGTCAAGGTTTCTTCCGACGAGCTTCCAACGATCTTCCAGCAAACTTTTGAACTCCCAACGAAATCTCATTCTTGACTCTAGGACTTCATTTTGCTTTATGCCTTGCTATCGTAGTTAATCCTAAACATATAAAACATACTTCGATCTAGACAGTCATTACTAAGCATGAATCATGTTGTCCGGCATGTCATTGGTCCATTGATGCTTTATCCGATTCTTCGGCGCATCGTCCTCTCTTGCGGTCTATTGCCCAATCGGCCAATTGACCTCTACAACTCTGATATCCTTGGTGTAATATCTGCTCTTCTTGGCCCGATGCCCGAAACCATGGCCCGAAGCATTCTGTCAATACATTGACCGATCCTTCGACTTGACGTCCAATCTTCTAACATATTTTTCTCTAGCCTAACATGATTCTTCCTGCTTTAATTATCTCTCCCTGATCGAGGCATCCTAAGTCACTCAAAACATAAATCAAATCATAAACAGTATCAATTGGTTTCATCATCAAAATCTGAGATTCAATAATACCTATCAGAACTCCTTCTAATTTAGTGAATTATTATCTCCATAATAATTCACTCGACTCATCGATTGCGGATGTACTAGGCCACTACACCATAGTCCCTAGACGATATTATTAGGATCAAGAGCACTAAGAGGGGGGGGGGGGGGTGTGTGAATTAGTGCAGCGAAAAACTTTTGTCGGTTAAAACGACTTTCGTACGATGAAATATGATTTCGATGAAAATTGTTTCAAAAAGATCTTTCAAGTTAAGACCAAGCGGAAGTGTAGTTGATGTAAAGCAATGAAGACAGTTTGTAGTTAAGATAAAGAGCAGAAAATAAATGCAAACTGAGATTTAGAGTGGTTTGGCCAATCTTGACCTACATCCACTTTTGGCTTCCTCCTCCGACGAGGTCACTGACATCCACTAGAGGCCTTCCTTTAATAGGCGAAGGCCAACCACCCTTTTATAGCTTTTCTCCTTTTGACGGGCTTAGGAGACAACCCTTACAAGTTTTCACTCCTCTCTTGAATGATCAACACTTAGAAAAAAAGAGGGAGAAGAACTCTACCTTTTACAATACTTTTAAACCCTCTAATGCTCAGAATTAAAGCAAGCTTTCAGTTGCCCTTTCATGTAGAAAAGGTGGGGTTTTTATATAGGCCCCAATCAGTTTGAATTTGGAGCTCAAAAGTATAAATTCCTGGATTTTTGGGGTCCTAGCGGTACCGTCGCCATAACTGGGTGGTACTATCACCTTGTTGAATCTTGGATTTTGATGATGAAGTCAATTGTCATTTGTTGTCTAATGTATGTGTCGAGATAAGTGCGTAGGATTAACTACGATAAAAGTAAGACATGCAGCAGGAGTTACGCCGGAGTCATGACAATGATCACGTTGGGAGTTCGAGAGCTCGACGGAAGTTCGGACAGTCGTCGGAGGTTCTGCGGGAACAAATCCGAGAAGTCCAAAAGCTTGCCAAAGGAGCTCATCGGAACTTGCCAAGTGGATCATCGCAGTCCAGGAGTTTGCCGGAAGTCCGCAGGAGCATCACCGAGGGTTCATCGGATGATTGACGGAAGTTCGCCGGAACCTCGCCGGAAGAAGCGAGTGACGCACCGAAGCAAGCTGCAGAATATGTCTTAGGAAATAATCGTAGTTAGCACTTTGATTAAGTTAGAAATGGGAGGTGATCCCATTAGCTTAATCCTGGGGCAATTGGGCCCCTGAAGAACTCAAATTGGGTCGAATGGATCAGCCCATTCGGACCCAGGTTGCTGTGGGAGGTGCAACCGCCCAGGCAGGGAGGTAGCACCGCCCAGGCTATGTCTCCCAGCGAGACTGGGCGGTGCAACTGCCCCAGCCAAGAGGTGCAACCGCCCAGGGCTCAGTCTCCGAGCGAGACTGGGCGGTGCAACCTCCTCTGTCAGGAGCTAGCACCGCCAGAGCTCAAGTTTCGAGCTCTGCCAGGCGGTGCAACCTCTCCAGTCAGGCGGTGCAACCGCCTGAGCTCGGTCTTCGAGCTTTGGCAGAGAGGTGCAACCGCCCCTGACAGAGGTAGCACCGCCTAGAGGCTCAGTCTTCGAGCTCTGCTAGGCGGTGCAACCTCTCCAGTCAGGAGGTGCAACCGCCTGATCCCGGAATTCTAGGATTTAATCGTTTTGAGCTCCAAATTTGAACTGGGTTGGGGCCTATAAATACCTCACCCATTCAGCACTGAAAAGATACAGACCTACACTGAATTCTTGATCTTTTCTGTGATTCTAAGAGCTCAAATTTGTGTAAAGTCCAAAAGTTCTCCTCTTTCTGTTCTTCAAGTCTTGAGTTGTAAAGAGAGGAGAGAAAGGTTCTGTAAGGGTTGTCTCCTGAGCCCGTCAAAAGGAGTGAAACTGTAAAAGGGCAGTTGGCCTTCGCCTATTGAAGGAAGGCCTCTAGTTGACGTCGGTAACCTTGTCGGTGGAGGAAGCCAAAAGTGGAGTAGGTCAAGACTGACCGAACCACTCTAAATCTCTGGTTTACTTTTATTTTGAGCACTTTATCATCACTGCAAACCTCCTACATAGCTACTGCTCTCTGTGCTTTTACGAACAAGTTTCTAAGTTCAGATCTTTCCAAATCTGCATTCAGACGTAAATCGGTGTTTTCGTACGATCCTTACATTGCAGTTTACATTTACGTTTTGATTCTATTTATAACTGCAAACTGTCTTCTGCGCTTTTACGAACGAGTTTCTTTGTAGTTTACATTTACGTTTTGATTCTATTTATAACTACAAACTGTCTTCTGCGCTTTTACGAACGAGTTTCTTTGCAGTTTACGTTTACGTTTTGATTCCATTTATAACTGCAAACTGCCTTTTGCGCTTTTACGAACGAGTGTCTAAGTTCAGAACTTTCCGAATATGAGTTTAGATGCAAACTGCGCTTAGACGCAATCTGCACTTAGACGCAAACTGCGCTTAGACGCAAACTGCGCTTAGACGCAATCTAAGCTTAGACGCAAACTGCGCTTAGATGCAAACTGCGCTTAGACGCAATCTGCATTTAGACGCAAACTGCAAACTACGTAAACTGCGCATAGACGCAAACTGTGTTTAGACGTAAACTGCACTTAATCATAAGTAATCTTAGAATCGGTATGTGCATCAAAATAGTTTTTATCGAACGAACGCAGCTTTCGTTTTTAATCGCAGAAAGATTTCCGCTGCACTAATTCACCCCCCCCCCCTCTTAGTGCTCTCGATCCTAACAATTGGTATCAGAGCCCGATTAACTCTCAAACGGATTAAAACCCAAGAGAGATGGCTTACGCCGAAAACCAAGAGGGCCATTCCATTACACGTCCACCCATGTTTAATGGGATGGACTACACCTATTGGAAGACCCGAATGAGGATCTTTCTTATCTCTATGGACGTTGAACTCTGGAATCTTATCGAGAATGGTTTTTCAAAGTCTTCTCTTCCAATGATCGATTGGAACGATTCGGAGAAGAAGGCTTTCGCTCTTAATGCAAAGGCTATGAATGCCTTATTTTGTGCACTTGATAAAAACGAGTTTAATCGTTTTTCGATTTGTGAAACTGTATTTGATATTTGGCACACACTCGAAGTGACTCATGAAGGCACAAGTAGAGTGAAAGAGTCAAAAATCAATCTTTTGTTACACTCTTTCGAACTTTTTCGGATGAAACTGAGTGAGACTATTGGCGACATGTTTACCCGTTTCACGGATGTTGTCAACGGTCTAAAAGGACTCGGAAAAAGTTTTTCGGATTTTGAGCTCGTAAATAAGATTCTAAGATCCCTTCCTAAGAGTTGGGATCCTAAAGTCACTGCTATTCAAGAGGCAAAAGATCTAAACAACTTCCCTCTTGAAGAACTAATTGGGTCATTAATGACCTACGAGATGACTTGCAAAGCTCATGAAGAGCAAGAAGACATCCTTCCAAAGAACAGGAAGGATATGACACTTAGAACTTTGGAAGATCACTTGAAAGAAAACTCAAGTGATGAGGACTGTGATGATGACTTGACACTTCTAACAAGAAAATTTAAAAAATTCATTAAAAGAAACAAGTTTAAGAATGACACTAAAAGTAAACTTGAACCCAAGAAAGACCAAGTTATTTGCTATGAGTACAAAAAGTCGGGACACTACAAGAGTGATTGTCCCCAAGCCAAAAAGAGAATAACAAAAAAGAAGGCGCTCAAAGCAACATGGGATGATTCGAGCGCGTCTAAAGAAGAGGAGTCCAACACCGAGCAAGTTGCTCATTACGCCTTAATGGCCATCGGAGAGGAGGTAACAAATTTATTAGATGCTGATTTATCTTTCAATGAATTATTAAATGTCTTCCATGACTTATTTGATGAATGCAAGATTATCAATAGAAAATATAAATTGCTGAAAAAGGAGCATGATAGTCTTACCTGTGATTTTGATAAGTTAAAAATTGAATATCATGATAGTTTAAATTCATGTATCAAATGTCATGATCTAGAAACTCTCCAAAAAGAAAACCTGCTACTTAAGGATACCTTGAAGAAATTCGAGGTTGGTAGCAAGTCATTGAACATGATCCTTGCAAACAAGGGTCACGTTCCAAAAAGAAGTGGAATTGGATTTGTGAGAAGTCCTCACCTAAATCCAACCACCTTTATAAAAGGCCCCATCTTACATGTTCAACACCAAGCAAAATGTAACTTTTGTTGCAAAATTGGACACAAGACACATTATTGTCCATTCAAGAAAATTAGTCCAAACAAATTGATTTGGGTTCCTAAAGGAACCATGATAAACTCTATGCAATATGATAAACAATGTAGATCTATCTTTGAGGCACCCAAAAGCAAATGGATACCTAAAAATCATCCTTTCTTGTAGAAATCCACACCATCGCAAGCTAGGAGCAAGAGATGGTACCTTGATAGTGGATGCTCAAGGCATATGACCGGAGATCCATCTCAATTCTCTAAGCTCACTAGCATAGACGAAGGCTATGTCACCTTCCGAGACAACAACAAGGGTAAAGGAACCATAGGTAACAAATCCAACTTCTTTATTGAAGATGTTTTGTTAGTTGATGGTTTAAAACATAACCTCTTGAGCATTAGTCAATTATGTGATAAAGGATACACTGTCAAATTCGAATCTAATGCTTGCATCATTGAAAAACCACATAAGAACATGTCTATGATTGCATTAAAACAAAATAACGTATACACTGTTGACATCAATGATTTATGTAATGAAATGTGTTTTGCGGTTATGAATGAGGATGCTTGGCTATGGCATAGAAGATTAGGTCATGCCAGCATGAAACTAATCACTCAAATATCATCTAGAGAACTTGTAAGAGGAATTCCTCATATCAAGTTCATCAAAGATAATGTATGTGATGCTTGCCAATTAGGTAAACAAATTAAGGGTAGTTTCAAAGCTAAGAATCAAATAAGCACCTCTAGGCCCTTACAATTGATCCATATAGACTTATTCGGACCAATCTCTACATCGAGTCTTGGAGGTAGCAAGTACGCCTTTGTCATTGTTGATGACTATAGCAGATATACATGGACCTACTTCTTAAAACAAAAAACTGAATGCTTTAAGTATTTTACCAAGTTTTGTAAACTTGTTCAAAATCAAAAGGGTTCTATGATTTCGTCAATTAGAAGTGATCATGGTGGAGAATTTCAAAACCATGACTTCCAAGAATTCTGTGAAC
This sequence comes from Musa acuminata AAA Group, assembly GCF_036884655.1. NCBI lineage: Eukaryota > Viridiplantae > Streptophyta > Magnoliopsida > Zingiberales > Musaceae > Musa > Musa acuminata. The sequence goes on from NC_088349.1 coordinate 20,723,153, forward strand.
TCAATGGTTACAACCATAACTTCTCTACTCCAAGAAATCCTCAACAAAATGGGGTAGTAGAAAGAAAAAATCGAAATCTACAAGAAATGGCAAGAACCATGTTGAATAAACATAGCCTACCCAAATACTTTTGGGCCGAAGCCGTAAACACTGTATGCTATATTTTGAATAGAGTTCTAGTAAGACCCTTACTCACCAAAACTCCTTATGAGTTATGGAATAACAAAAAACCCAATGTCTCATATTTTAAAGTCTTTGGGTGTAAATGTTTTATCTTAAATGAAAAGGATAACTTAGGAAAATTCGATGCTAAATCTGATGAAGGAATCTTTCTTGGTTATTCTTCGGTTTCTAAAGCTTTTCATATTTTCAATAAAAGAACTTTAATTATTGAAGAATCCATCCATGTTGTTTTCAATGAGATTTTCGAAATTAGGAAAAATGATCTTGACGATGATGTTAATTTTGATTCTTTGAATTTAAACGTAACCCCGTCTCCAACTAGCAACTTGGATGCATCCACTTCCCAGATTTCCTTACCCAAGGATTGGAAGTATGTAGATGCTCATCCTAAGGAGCTAATCTTAGGAGACACATCAAAGGGGGTTCAAACACGATCTTCTTTTAAAAATTTTTGTGCCAACGCCGCCTTTCTCTCCCAAATTGAACCCAAATGTGTTGATGAAGCCATGAAAGATGATTCATGGATTATCGCAATGCAAGATGAATTGAGTCAATTTGAGAGAAATGAGGTGTGGACGCTTGTTCCTAGGCCAAATGACCATTTAGTAATTAGTACTAAATGGGTCTTTAGAAACAAGCAAGATGAAAATGGTATCGTGGTTAGAAACAAGGCTAGATTAGTGGCCAAAGGTTTCAACCAAGAAGAAGGTATCGATTATGAAGAAACCATCGCTCCTGTGGCTCGATTGGAAGCCATAAGAATGCTCCTTGCCTACGCTAGTAGTAATAATTTTAAATTATTTCAAATGGATGTTAAAAGCGCTTTTCTTAATGGCTTTATTTCCGAAGAAGTCTATGTTGAACAACCTCCTGGATTTGAAAATAATAGTCTCCCTAATCATGTGTTTAGATTAACTAAAGCTCTTTATAGTTTAAAACAAGCTCCAAGGGCTTGGTACGAGAGACTTAGTTCTTTTCTTATTGAAAATAATTTCATAAAAGGCAAGGTTGATACTACATTATTCATCAAGAACTTTGAAAATAATTTTCTCATTGTTCAAATTTATGTTGATGATATTATCTTTGGTTCTACGAATGAATCTCTTTGTGAATCCTTTGCTAAAACTATGAGTCTTGAATTCGAAATGAGTCTAATGGGAGAGTTAACATTCTTCTTAGGTCTACAAATCAAACAACTAAGCAATAGCATCTTTATTAGTCAAACTAAATATGCTATGAGTTTACTAAAGAAGTTTAATATGAATAACTCAAAAGCTATTAACACTCCTATGAGCACCTCCACTAAGTTAGAAATTGATGAAAGTGGAGAAAGCTTCGATCAAAAAACCTATAGGGGTATGATAGGAAGTTTACTTTACCTCACTGCAACTAGACCAGACATAATGTTCAGTGTAGGACTTTGTTCTAGATTTCAATCAAACCCTAATATATCTCATCTCAAAGCAGTTAAAAGAATACTCAGATATCTTAATGGTACCACAAATCTAGGATTATGGTACCCAAAATCAGAGAAGCTTGAGTTAATTGCTTATGCTAATGCGGACTTCGCTGGCTGTAGATTAGATAGAAAAAGCACATCAAGAACATGTCAATTCTTAGGACATGCCCTTGTTTCCTGGTCATCTAAGAAACAAAACTCAGTTGCACTATCAACAACCGAAGCTGAATATATTGCAGCAAGTGCATGCTGTGCACAAGTTGTTTGGATGAAAAATACCTTAGAAGATTATAAAGTTCATCTTAAAAATATTCCCATTAAATGTGATAATACAAGTGCAATATGCCTAACAAAAAACCCTATACAACACTCAAGAACAAAATATATTGACATCAGACATCACTTTATATGAGATCATGTTACGAATCATGATGTAATCATAGAATTCATTAATACGAAACATCAACTAGCTGATATCTTTACAAAACCTCTAAGTGAAGAACAATTTGATTTCATAAGAAGAGAATTAGGAAAGTTGATGTGTCCCAATACTTAAACTAGTTAAAATTATTTTTCGAACGTTATTGATTACTATTATATGCCTTGGTATCACTTGATCAAATAACATGTTGGAAATTATGTGACAAATGTTTTTGAAAATCAGTAGCTTACTCATATCCGAATGCATGTAAGAAGATCATCTTATTTTCGGTTTGAATGCTAAAAATAGGATTTTCCTGTACACTCTTATGAAAACTTTTTGAAAAATGAGTTTCCTCCTTCAAGCAACGAACTATAGCATAACAAGAAGAAGAGATATTCAAAGTATTATATGTGTCATGCCTTCCTTTATGTGCTTGATAACTTGCTGGAATCACATCTACCATGCTTTTTGATAATGCTACCATGCTTTTTGTTGATGACAAAGGGGGAGAAAAATATGAATTGATATGGTTGCTATTACTGATGCTATGATTAGGCCAGTTGCTATCATTGATGCTATGATTAGGCCATACCTGCTATCACTGATAATGATATGGTTGCTATTACTGATGTTGATATGGTTGCTATCACTGATGCTATGATTAGGCCATACTTGCATCACCAAGAAATATATGATTGCCATATGCCCTAGATCAAGATATCAAACAAAAATTTGCATCGTACGAACTGATATCTTACCATGTGATGCAATGCTACACTTGCTAAAATATTCGAAATGTGTACATCATGTAATGATATCAAAATCTTGCTTCACAGCTTTACATGTCGATATCTTACAATAGGATGAATTGCTACAATTACCATCATTCAAACTTGTTATATTTGAAAATGAATGTCAAGCCTTGACATCATCTTCAAAGAGATACATCATGATAGGAATCATGATGGGAATATGTCTCTTGAATTTATAAAGTTTTTAAATTCAAGAAGTATGGCATATAGACAGGGAGAGTTAAGGTTAACTCCATTATCAATTGATTGTCATCATCAAAAAGGGGGAGATTGTTGAATCTCGGATTTTGATGATGAAGTCAATTGTCATTTGTTGTCTAATGTATGTGTCGAGATAAGTGTGCAGGATTAACTATGATGAAAGTAAGACATGCAGCAGGAGTTGCGCCGGAGTCATGACAATGATCACGTTGGGAGTTCGAGAGCTCGACGGAAGTTTGGACAGTCGTCGGAGGTTCTGCGGGAACAAATCCGAGAAGTCCAGAAGCTTGCCAAAGGAGCTCGTCGGAACTTGCCAAGTGGATCATCGTAGTCCAGGAGTTTGCCGGAAGTCCGTAGGAGCATCACCGAGGGTTCATCGGATGATCGACGGAAGTTCGCCGGAAACTCGCCGGAAGAAGCGAGTGACGCACCGAAGCAAGCTGCAGAATATGTCTTAGGAAATAATCGTAGTTAGCACTTTAATTAAGTTAGAAATGGGAGGTGATCCCATTAGCTTAATCCTGGGGCAATTGGGCCCCTGAAGAACTCAAATTGGGTCGAATGGATCAGCCCATTCAGACCCAGGTTATTGTGGGAGGTGCAACCGCCCAGGCAGGGAGGTAGCACCACCTAGGCTATGTCTCCCAGCGAGACTGGGCAGTGCAACCGCCCCAGCCAAGAGGTGCAACCGCCCAGGGCTCAGTCTCCGAGAAAGACTGGGCGGTGCAACCTCCTCTATCAGGAGGTAGCACCGCCAGAGCTCAAGTTTCGAGCTCTGCCAAGCGGTGCAACCTCTCCAGTCAGGCGATGCAACCGCCTGAGCTCGGTCTTCGAGCTCTGGCAGAGAGGTGCAACCGCCCCTGACAGAGGTAGCACCTTCCAGAGGCTCAGTCTTCGAGCTCTGCCAGGCGGTGCAACCTCTCCAATCAGGAGGTGCAACCGCCTGATCCCGGAATTCCGGGATTTGATCGTTTTGAGCTCCAAATTTAAACTAGGTTGGGGCCTATAAATACCCCACCCATTCAGCACTGAAAAGATACAGACCTACACCGAATTCTTGATCTTTTCTTTGATTCTAAGAGCTCAAATTTGTGTAAAGTCCAAAAGTTCTCCTCTTTCTGTTCTTCAAGTCTTAAGTTGTAAAGAGAGGAGAGAAAGGTTCTGTAAGGGTTGTCTCCTGAGCCCGTCAAAAGGAGTGAAACTGTAAAAGGGCAGTTGTCCTTAGCCTATTGAAGGAAGGCCTCTAGTTGACGTCGGTAACCTCGTCGGTGGAGGAAGCCAAAAGTGGAGTAGGTCAAGACTGACCGAACCACTCTAAATCTCTGGTTTGCTTTTATTTTGAGCACTTTATCATCACTGCAAACCTCCTACATAGCTACTGCTCTCTGCGCTTTTACGAACAAGTTTCTAAGTTCAGATCTTTCCAAATCTGCATTCAGACGTAAATCGGTGTTTTCGTACGATCCTTACATTGCAGTTTACATTTACGTTTTGATTCTATTTATAACTGCAAACTGTCTTCTGCGCTTTTACGAACAAGTTTCTTTGTAGTTTACATTTACGTTTTGATTCTATTTATAACTGCAAACTGTCTTCTGCGCTTTTACGAATGAGTTTCTTTGCAGTTTACGTTTACGTTTTGATTCCATTTATAACTACAAACTACCTTTTGCGCTTTTACGAACGAGTGTCTAAGTTTAGAACTTTCTGAATCTGAGTTTAGACGCAAACTGCGCTTAGACGCAATCTGCACTTAGACGTAAACTGCGCTTAGACGCAAACTGCGCTTAGACGCAATCTGAGCTTAGACGCAAACTGCGCTTAGATGCAAACTGCGCTTAGACGCAATCTGCATTTAGACGCAAACTGCAAACTGCGTAAACTGTGCATAGACGCAAACTGTGTTTAGATGTAAACTGCACTTAATCATAAGTAATCTTAGAATCGGCTTTTGCATCAAAATAGTTTTTATCGAACGAACGCAGCTTTCGTTTTTAATCGCAGAAAGATTTCCGCTGCACTAATTCACCTCCCCCCCTCTTAGTGCTCTCGATCCTAACACACCTCTCATTTGTCATTGAGCGGTACTACCGCTCAGTCTAGGCGGTACTACCGCCTGATAGCGCTCGAAGACTGAGCTCAGGCAATACCACCACTTGATAGGGGTAGTACCACCGCTAGCAGTAATAACTACCGATGCTACCACCACCTGACAGGGGCGATACTACTGCCTAGAACTCCTGGGAGACCGAGTCTCCTGGGTGATGCCACCGTTGGCCAGGAATTCTGGGTCGGAATGGGCTGATCCATTCAGCCTAATTTGGCTCTGTTAAGGGCCCAATTGGCTCCAGATTAAGTTGATGGGATCACCTCCCAATTTTAACTTAATCTACTAACTAACTATGACAATTAAGACACCAATATTGCAAATCGTGTTCTGGTGCGTCAATCGCTTCTTCCGGCGAGCTTCCAGCGAACATCTGACGAACCCTTAGTGATGCTCCGGTGGACTCCCGGTCAACTCCTGGACTTCCCGACGATCCTCTTGGCGAGTTCCGACGAGCTTCTTTGGCAAGCTCCTGGACTTCTCGGATTGTTCCCGCAGAACCTCCGATGAATGTCCGGACTTCCGACGAATTCTCGAACCGCCAACGTGATCTTGGTCTTGACTCCGGCTCGACACCTACTGCATGTCTTACTGCCATCATAGTTAATCCTGCTCACTTATCTCAACATATAGATTAGATAAATAAATGACAATTGACTTCATCATCAAAATCCGAGATTCAACAATCTCCCCCTTTTTTATGATAACAATTAATTGATGACGGAATTAACATTAACTCTCATATCTATATGCCATACTTGAGATATGTCATTCTTGAATTCAAAGCCTTTGAATTCAAGAGACATATTGATAAGTTAAGTTTATTTAAACTTATCAATACCCATCATAATGTAACTTTCTGAAAATGATATTACGGCATGACATCCATTTTCAAGTCTCATATTTCAAATGTGAAGGATAGCAATCATAACAATACATCATATGATCATATATCAATTTGTAAAATTGCAATGTACGCTCTAGATATCTTATCATTAATACAAATATTTCAAGTGTATAGCAATTCATTCTATAATCAAATATGTATAGCAATTCATTCTATAATCAAATATGTATAGCAATTCATTCTATCATCAATTTACCACATATTTCTCCCCCTTTGTCATCAACAAAAAGGAGAGCAATCATAGCAATTCATTCTATCATCAATTTACCACATATTTCTCCCCCTTTGTCATCAACAAAAAGGAGAACGATTCAACAATAAGTGTGGTATGGATACATGTCATAAAAAGATTCATGTCATTTTTCAACAATAAGTGATAATATACCATTCATACAAATTAATTTTCAAGCAATCATGACATGGTATCATTCAAAAGTCCACTAAGGAGATAGCTTTCATTACTTCTTCCCTTTTTATTTGTCATTAATGTTTTGCATGAAGGAGGAAAGCTATTGAGTTAAAAATGATAAGAGATTAAATTATGCTTCATTTTCACAAGGATCAAGATATACATGTGAAATTAAATCCTTGCAAGTGTTCATCTCAAAAAGAAATCTTTTCTTCTGGAAGGAATTCATGTGAAAGAATCATTACAACAAATCCATTTCTTGATTTAAAAATTATTTTTCACAAGGTAAATCCATGAGAGATGCATTTGTTAATTAATTCCTTATGTTAAAAATCATGGAGCATTGATATGAAATAAGCTTGATATGACAGTCTCATGAAAGCTCCATTCAATAACTACATTATGTTCGGAATAAAAACATCCATTCAGACAATATTTTGTTATAGCTTTTCAATCACAATCATGAAGGTAAAACATGCTCAACATCATGGAAATTTTTTGGCATCAAGACACACAATTTCCAACATATTATTGAAGCATATAATCATGTAAAATAAGACTTTCAACATTGAGTTTCTAAGTGATTGATCAAAGAGTCAAGAAAGTCTGAAAATGAAATTTAACAAATTCATGCATTCGGACAATGGTTTGCCATAGTTTTTCAATCACAATTATGAAGCAAAATTATTAGTGTTTTGTAGTACTCAAAGATTAAGAATATGATGTATGAATGAACCTTCTCAAATCACAATGAGAGTATAACATGCTCATCATGGAACTTTTAGCACCAAGGCATAAAATTTCAACTTTAAAGTAAACATGTTATTGAAGCATTCAATCATGTCAAATTCGTATAAAATTTTTAGCACACAATTTAAGTGATCAAAGAATAAGAAAAATCCTAAAATGAAGTTTAATCAACATTTAATATTCCAAACTCTGTAAATGCTCACCAAATAATACATAAAATCATAGATACCAATAGTTAAACATATCAAGGACTTGCGATCATCAAAGTAAGTGGTATTGCAATCAAAGTGAGTAGTATAGTAAGTTTACAACAACATAGTTTTACAACATGATAAGAAGAAATTGTGTCCACTTTTTCTACATACATATGCTCATTCAGGTGGTGAAAAATTAAAATGTCTAAACAAAGTGTCAAACTATCGATGAATCTGCTGCAGCTCAGATAGGATTTGATCTTGACGATGTTCAAGTCGATCTTGTCTTTGTTCAAAGCAATCCATCCGAATCCCTATATCTTCGATAGATGATAAAGGTGCTTGCTCAATTGGATGTGATTCCTTAAAGGGACCAGTTGGAGGAGATTGATTATCCCTAAAGATTAGTGTTTCTGATTTTGGTTCAGGTTGAGGGGGATCGGTTCTTCTAGGCATTCTAACCCACATACCATTTCTAAATATGTATCTCATCCATCGAAATAGATTTTTATTTATGATGCTAAATCTATCTAGCTTTATAACTTCTTCATCGGGTGGAATTGCAATATCGTAAGCATGGAGAATTCTAGTGATTATGCCACCATATGGAAGCATCATGTCCTTTTTAGATATTTCTATCATATTTTGTTGGATAATGTAACCAAAGCAATTGTTGTATCCCTTCATGATCCAATACATGGTTCCTAGTTCCATTTGACTTACTTCATCATGATGGTATTGTTTCGGGAGAATGATACTAATTAAGATGTGATGAAGTATTTTAGTGCTTAATGGTAACAGATGTTCATAGCTTTTTGGAAGTACCATTAAGTTGGGATTGCCAAAAATTATTCCTAAGGCATCAACATACGTGGTCCCAACTGTTTCATCATCCCATTGTCCTCTAAAATAACAACCTCTATCTTTTACAGGGATGCCTATTATGTCGTAAAGAGATCTATCCGTAATGGATATATAATGTCCTAAAAGATAGGTAGACACCCTTTCTTCTTCATCTATATGTAGATTGTTATAAAACAACCTAACAAGCCTATGGTAGATAGGTTCACTTATTTGTAGGATTGGGAGAAGGTCTAGATTTACAAACCATTGAATTGGTTCTAAATCACTTAGTTCATCTAAATCAACATACTTTCCTTTATGAACATTTCTAAATTCTATGGAAGCAAATTTTTGGGCATGTAGATTTGAATCAAAAAGTGTGGAATTATAGTTTTCTTCTAATCTCCTCTTCCCGTTATCCCCAGAGGATCTTCTAAAACCTATAAATACTGCTATTTAGGAAGATAAATAATGAGCAAGAGTAGATCATACAAAAGAGAAATCAAAGCCTTTTAGAGAATACCTTAGTTGAGATCTTCAAGATGATGTAGAATTGATTCTTGATCTTGCAGGAAATAGGCAGCTAAAGGGGAAGAATGAAGTTGGAGGAGGGTTTTGAGCTGCAAGGAAGACAGGAAAATGAGTTGGGGTCGGTTCTACCACCGATCCTAGCTCGGTTTTAAAAGGGGCAAATTGCTGGTGGTGGCACCGCTGGCTGGGCGGTGCTATCGCCAATTGGGTGGTGCCACCGCCTACAAGCAGGGAGCACTGCTTTCAGGGCTGTGTGGGCTGATATGGGTGTTTTCAATTTGAAGAGAGTTTTTATTTGTGGAGCAACCAACCTTAATTACACAATTATGTAAAAATTTCCATCTCAAGATGAGAAATTTTATACGTTCAAGATAGATCTTGTGAAATGCACACTCTACTCAAATGTCATATAGAGTTTTCAATATGTTCATGACTCATCATGCAAGCTTGTAAGCCTCGCTAGTTCATGATTTATATCATACAAGAATTCATATGCAAACTTGGCTTATAAGACTTAAGTTCATGATCTTGTAAGATATAGTTGGATCCGGAAAAAAACATGAAGAATAAATGTATCCGATGAATTCGGAAATCCGGAGGATGTGTGAAGGGGAATTCATACATAAGAGTTTACGAGTTTCAAAATTTGAGGGATCAAACTTAAGTGTTTTTCACACAAGATTGTATCAGTATCATTTTGTAATTGATAGTTTTAATTCTACTAATTCTCTTTTTATAATTTTAGCTAGAGAGCATTATGAGTCATTTTGGATTTCTAGTCATAGGCCTTGAGTACCCAAAAAGCAAGATATCATCTCTTACTCCTAGCTTGTGATGATATATATTTCTACAAAAGAGGATGATTTTTAGATACTCATTTGACCTTGGGTGCCTCAAAAACCGATCTAAATTATTTTTCATGTTGCATAGAGTTCTTTATGGTTTCTTTTGGAACCCAAATCAATTTGTTTAGACTAACTTTCTTGAATGGATAATGATAAGTTCTATGTCCATGTTTGTAATAAAAGTTGCATTTGTTTTGATGCGAAATATGCAAGATAGGGCCTTTAATAAAAGAGCTTCTTATAAATCTGATTCCACTTCTTTTATAAACGTGACCCTTATTTGTAAAGATCATGTTCAATGACTTGCTACCAACCTCAAATTTCTTCAATGTGTCCTTGAGTAGCAAGTTCTCCTTTTGGAGTATTTCTAAGTCATGGCATTTCGTACATAGAATTAAACTATCATTATGCTTATTTTTTAATTTATTGACATTACTAACAAGAGTATCATGCTTCTTTTTTAATAATTTATATTTTCTATTAATTTTTTTGCATTCATCAAATAAATCATGGAAAGCATTTAACAATTCATCAAATGATAAATCTGCATCAATTAAATTTGATACCTCCTCTCTAATGGCCATGAGTGCATAATGAGCAACTTGCTCGGTGTTGGACTCCTCTTCTTCGGAGGCGCTTGAGTCATCCCATATTGCTTTGAGCACCTTCTTCTTTAGTGTTCTCTTCTTGGCTTGGGGACATTCAATTTTATAGTGTCTTGGCTTCTTGCATTCGTAACAAATAACTTAGTCTTTCTTGGGTTCAAATTTACTTTTAGTGTCATTTTTAAATTTATTTTTTAATAAATTTTTTAAATTTCCTTGTTAAAAGTGCCAAGTCATCGTCAAAGCCCTCATCACTTGAGTTTTCTCTCAAGTGGTCTTCTTGAATTCTAAGTGTCATATCCTTCCTGTTCTTTGGAAGGGTGTCCTCATGCTCTTCATAAGCTTTACAAGTTATTTTGTAGGTCATTAATGACCCGATTAATTCTTTAAGAGGGAAGTTGTTTAAATCTTTAGCCTCTTGAATAACAGTGAATTTAGGGTCCCAACTCTTTGGAAGGTATCTTAGAATTTTATTAACGAGCTCGAAATCCAAAAAACTTTTATCGAGTCCTTTTAGACCATTGACAATATCTGTAAAATGGGTGTATATGTCTCCTATGGTCTCACTCGGTTTCATTCGAAAATGTTCATAAGAATGTACTAAAAGATTGATTTTTGACTCTTTTACTCTACTCATGCGTTCGTGAGTCACTTCGAGTGTATGCCAAATATCAAATGCAGTTTTACAAATCAAAATATGATTGAACTTGTTTTTATCTAGTGCACAAAATAAAGCATTCATAGCCTTTGCATTTAAAATGAAAGTCTTCTTCTCCAATTCATACCAATCGATCATTGAAAGAGAAGACTTTGAAAATCTATTTTCTACAATATTCCAAAGCTTAAAATCCATGGAAATAAGGAAGATCCTTATTCGAGTCTTCCAATAGGTGTAATCTGTCTCATTGAACATGGGCGGATATGTAATAGAGTGACCCTCTTGGTTCCCAATAAATGTCATCTCTCTTGGGTTTTAATCCAATTGAGAGTGAACCCGCTCTGATACTAATTGTTAAAATCAAGAGCACTAAGAGGGGGGGGGGTGAATTAATGTAGCGAAAAACTTTCATCGATTAAAATGACTTTCATACGATGAAATCTGATTTCGATGAAAACTGTTTTGGAAAGATCTTTTAAGTTGAGAGCAAACAGAAGTGTAGTTGATGTAAAGCAATGAAGGCAGTTTGTAGTTAAGATAAAAAGTAGAAAATAAATGCAAACCGAGATTTAGAGTGGTTCGGTCAATCTTGACCTACATCCACTTTTGGCTTCCACCTGCGATGAGGTCACCGATGTCCACTAGAGACCTTCCTTCAATAGGCGAAGGGCAACCACCCTTTTACAGCTATTCTCCTTTTAACGGGCTTAGGAGACAACCCTTACAAGTTTTCACTCCTCTCTTGAATGATCAACACTTAGAAAGAACGAGGGAGAAGAACTCTAGCTTTTACAACACTTTTAAGCCCTCAAATACTCAGAATTAAAGCAAGCTTTTGGTTGCCCTTATATCCAGAAAGGGTAACGTTTATATAGGCCCCAATCAGTTTAAATTTGGACCTCAAAAGTATCTATTCCCGAATTTCTGGGGTCCTAGCGGTACCACCGCCATAACTAAGCGATACTACTGCCTGTCATATGTCACTGAGCAGTACTACCGCTCAGTCTGGGTGGTACTACTACCTGATAGTGCTCGAAGACTTAGCTCAGGCGGTACCACCACTTGATAGGGGTAGTATCACCGCTGGCAGTAATAACAACTAGCGGTACCACCGCCTGATAGGGGTGGTACTACTGTCCACAACTCTTGGGAGACCGAGTCTCCTAGGTGGTGCCACCACCGGCCCCGGTGGTGCCACCACCGACCAAGAATTCTATGTCCAAATGGGCTGATCCTTTCGGCCCAATTTGGGTTTGTTAAGGGCCCAATTGGCCCCAAATTAAGTTAATGGGATCACCTCCCAATTCTAACTTAATCTACTTGCTAACTACAACAATTAAGACATCAATACTACAAATCATGTTCCGGTGCGTCAATCGATTCTTCTTGCGAGCTTTTGGCGAACTTCCAGTGAACATACGACGAACCCTCGACGATGCTCCGATGGACTCCCGGCAAACTCCTGGACTTCGTGACGATCCTCTTGGCGAGTTCCGATGAGCTTCTATGGAAAGCTCCTGGACTTCTCGGATTGTTCCCGCAGAACCTCCGACGAATGTTCGGACTTCCGATGAATTCTCGAACCCCCAACGTGATCTTGGTCTTGACTCCGGCTTGACACCGACTGCATGTCTTACTATCATCGTAGTTAATCCTGCACACTTATCTCAACATATAGATTAGATAAACAAATGACAATTGACTTCATCATCAAAATTTGAGATTCAATAGATACAGGGGAATCCAATCCATTAGACATGTTTGTCCTCAGTTACCATATACCTATAGTCCCTCATCCATCTAATATCTCAAAGATTGTATACCGGGCATGGTGGTGTCAAACCTATACGGTTTCTACTCGAGTCTCGCTCTAATTGGATTCACCCAGAGAACTCTTTCTCTTTTAATCCGAATGACCCTAGCTAGGGATTTGTTTGAGCAAGAATACATGGGATATTCCTCTCATGACACCAAGAGTAGATGATCCTCTATCGACACTCAATAGTCCTCGTAAGGTTGGCTACCACTCCCGATGATCGGTTGTGTTAGATCTGGAACCTCTAGACCTATAAGTCTGGTATCAAAGAATGAAGTACTCATACATGACATATTTGGTATCTTAAGTCTAAGGACCAAATACATTACTAGGACTACGGAATCATTTTCTAACAATAAGGTAATTAACTACGATAGCAATGCATAAAGCAAAATGAAGTCCCGGAGTCAAGAACGTAATTTTGTTGGGAGTACGAGAGTTCGTCAGAATTCCGGACGTTCGTTGGAAGTTCTGCAGGAATTGACCAAGAAGTCCAAGAGCTTACTAAAGAAGCTCGTCAGAACTTGCCAAGAAGATCATCGTGAAGTCTAGGAGCTTGCTGGGAGTCTGCTGGAACATTGCCGAGAGATCGTCGGAAGTTCACTGGAAGAATTGCCGGAAGCTCGCTAGAAGAAACTAGACTTACGGACTTGTTTAGCTTAGTAAATGTCTTAGAATTCATACTTAGTACATAATTAGGATTAAAATTAGGCCAACCAAATTAGGGGCCAGTTGAGCCCATGTATGAATTGTGTTGGGCCCAATGAAAAGGCCCAAAGAGTGACCTAAGAGGTGACATCGTTATGGCACAGTCTCCAAGACTATGTTAGGTGGTGGTACCGTTAGTTTGGGCGATGGTATTGCCTAAACACAGTCTCCGAGAGGCTTCAGGTGGTGGTACTACCCAATGGTAGGGTACCAAGCGGTGGTACGACCCATATCAGGTGGTGGTACCACCTAATGTCAGACTGACATTAACGATGGTATCGCCCAGCACAAGTGGTGGGATCGCCCATAACCAGGAAACCTAGGATGAGACCTTTTTAGGCTCCAAGTTTGAATCAACTTGAAGCTTATAAATACCCCCTCATCCCTAGTTAAACTACACACAATTGAGAGCAAAAAAGAAAGAAAACTCTATTGCAATTGTGTGAGAAACTCCTCTTAAAGTTCTAAGTGTTCGAATAATTTGAGAGAGGAGTAAGCAGGGGTGAAAGGGTTATCTCCTAAACCTGGTAAAAGGAGAATCAAGTTGTAAAAGGTGGTTGGTCTTCGCCGATTGAAGGAAGACCGATAGTGGATATCGGTGGCCTCGACAGAAGAGGAATCAGTGGAGTGGGTGTAGGTCACGACGACCGAACCATTATAAAAATCTAGTTTGTGTTTCTTTATTACAATTTATATTTATAACAAACTGTCTTTCCTCCTTACTGTGCTTTTACTATGCCTACGCTTACGAACAAGCATTAAATTTCAAGTTATCTTCCGAGCTTGGTTTTTATTGTATGAAACATTTTTTGAACTAACATTTTTACAGCTACACTAATTCAACCTCCCGTCTTAGTGCCGACTCATTTCTAACAGTTGGTATTAGAGCCTCGTGATTTCTCATTTGGTTTAACACCCAAGAGAAATGGCTCTTTTTGGCTTTCAAGAGGGTCACTCTCTGATTCATCCTCCCTTGTTTAATGGGATGGACTACACATATTGAAAAACTCGAATGAGGAAGAAGATTTTTTCTTTAAATGCTGAAGCTATGAATGCTCTATTTTGTGCCTTAGACAAAAACGAATTCAATCGAATTTCTATGTGCGAAACGACTTTCGATATATGGCACACTCTCGAAATCATACACGAAGGCACTAGTAGAGTAAAAGATTCTAAGATAAATCTTTTAATGCATGATTTTGAACTTTTTCAAATGAAGCTAAGCGAAACCATTGTTGACATGTACACCCATTTTACAGATGTCGTCAATGATTTAAAAGCACTTGGTAGAAGTTTTTCAGATTTTAAACTTATAAACAAAATTTTACGTTCTCTTAATAAGAGTTGGGATCCGAAAGTAACCGCAATACAAGAGGTAAAAAATTTTAATAATTTTTCACTTGAAGAACTTTTTGGTTCATTAATGATATATGAAATGGTGCACAATACACAAATTGAACTTGAGGTCTTCCAAAGAACAGGAAAGATTTTGGACTTAAAACAATTGAAGGCCACTCGAGCATAAGCTTAAGTGATGATGAACTTGAACTCCTCACTATGAAATTTAAAAAGTTCATGAAATAAAAATTAAAGAACAAAAAGAACGCAACTACTTACTATGAACGCAAGAAGAGGAAACCACTTTGGGATAAATCGAGCTCATCCGAAGATGAGGAGAATCAACAAAGGTGAGGTAGCAAACTATGTCTTAATGGTTTTCGACAATAAGGTAATCAAAATACCCTTAATTTATTTTGAAATTACTTAATGCATTTCATATGTTGTTTTTAAATTAGTATATAAAATATAAAAAAGAAATAAATAAAAGGGGATCATGCTTTTCTTTTTCTAGTAATTTTGAAAATAATAAAAATTATGTGTGATTATAAAGGGATAAAATGTTAGACTTAAATCATGCTAGATATTTTAATAATGTAATGATGATTTGAAATCATGCTTAATGAGTTTATCTTTTAAAATTATGCATGATGATTCTTGTGATTTATGGATTATCGATTTTTACTATAATGAATGTTACTTTTTTGGTTTTAAAAATGATACATGTTTTGATTTGGCATAAATGAAAAATACATACTTATATAAAATAATGTAAGTATCATACTTGATGATTTTATATTTAAATTATACATGATGAGTTGAAATAATGATATTTTTTGGGTAATTTATGGTTTATTGATCTTGATGATTTCCATTATGAGATTTACTCTTTCGATTTTAAACCATAATGTATGGTTTTCATACGAAAAAGACAAAGACATGCTTGTATGAAATAAACAACTTCAAATAAAATATATAAAAAAAGGGAAAAAGGAGGAATACATTTTCCATCTCTATCTTATTGATTTTTCATTAATGAATCCATGTATATTATGCTTTTGTGAATCTCGTGGATTATGAAATGATTTAAATTTAATAGATTTTATCAAAATCATGATCTTGATTTCTCATGATTTATAACCTGAAATCGTTTATGAATCAAGATCTTATTTTTTGAACTCCTATATTTCTTCTTGTCGTTTACGAGAAAAATTTCCTAAATGAATCATGATTTTTCGGAATTACAATTTTTATGATTCATAATTAATTGAGAGATTTTATATGCACGAATTAATATCTTGTTCTCCTATAAGATTGAATGAATTTTATTTATATCATGATTTCCTAAGAAATCTTTTCGTTATTTATTTAAGAGAAGATTTATTAAAATGAATCATGGTTTCTCTTGATTTCTTAGAATTATAATTTAAATTTTTTTTTATAAATCAAGATTGTCTACTATGATTCTTTCTTTTTGCTATTTGAGTTATCCAAAAAGAATCATAATGTCTCGTGATATTCATAATGTCTTCATGATTTGTATATCTCATCACCAAAATTCTCTTGATATTTTTCATATGATAATATGAAATTATGCATGAAATACTCATGAATTTATGTTGATGCAAACAAATGAGAAGTTATGATCATGCATGATAGGATGTAATATAATTTGACATTTAGATACTATCATGATTTGAAATGCTATGATTTGTTGCCAAAATGATATATCATGAATGCTTGAACATTATGTATGGTATGCCCATAGTGATTGATTTATTTGTGTCATGCATGAAGTAAGGATACAAATGTAAGGATTTGAAATTGTGTATTTTTTAATTTGAAAATATAATGATACACAAATAAGATTAATACTTTACCTTTGTCATGATTTGAAAATGACTATAAAGAGAAAAGAATTATAAAATTATATTCTTCCCTTCTTTTTAACAATGACAAAGGGGGAGATAAAGTATTACTAGCTCAAACATTGCAAAGGAAGCAAAAATTTGTTAGCTTGCAAATTGCATGGAGAAAGAAGTGCTATCTTGCTTATCTCAAGAAGCAAAACATGCTAACTTGCACATTTAACAAAATTTATAAACTTGTATATTTCAAGAAGCAAGAGTTGCTTTCTTAAACATCTCAAAATTGCTAGCTTGCATATTTTAAAATATTATAAAATTATTGCTAGCTTACATAATAATTAAAATGGAGATTATTGTTAGGATCGAGAGCACTAAGAGGGGGGGGGTGAATTAGTGCAGCGGAAATCTTACAGCGATTAAAAACCAAAAGCTGCGTTCGTTCAATAAAAAAAAAAACTATTATGATGCAAAAGCTAATTCTCAGTTTGTATCTAAGTGCAGTTTGCGTCTAAGCGCAGATTGCGTCTAAGCGCAGTTTGCGTCTAAACACAGTTTGCATCTAAGCGCAGTTTGCGTCTAAACACAGTTTGCGTCTAAGCGCAGTTTTACGTCTAAGCGCAGTTTACGTCTAAACTCAGATTTACGTCTAAACGCAGTTTTACGTCTAAACTCAGATTTACGTCTAAACGCTGTTTTACGTCTAGACGCAGATTTACGTCTAAACTTTGAAACTCGTTTGTATACTCGCAGAGAGCAGTATGCAGTTGAAATCAAGACGTAAACATGAACTGAGAACTGATGATTGTGAGAAGAAAGCCGATTTACGTCTAAATGCAGTTTTACGTCTAAATGTTGAAACTCGTTCGTAAAATTGTAGAGGACAGTTTGCAGTTATCAATAGGATCAAAATGTAAGTGTAAACTGCAAAGAAACTCTTTCGTAAAAGCACCGAAGACAGTTCTACAGAATCAAACGTAAACGTAAACTGTAATGTACGAAAATACGAATTTACGTCTGAATGCAGATTCGGAAGAACAGCACTTAGAACTTGTTCGTGAAAGCGCAGAGAGCAGTAGTAATGGAGGAGGTTTGCAGTAATGATAAAGTGCTCAAAAATAAACGCAAACCAGAGATTTAGAGTGGTTCGGTCAGCCTTGACCTACTCCACTTTTGGCTTCCTCCACCGACGAGGTTGCCGACGTCAACTAGGGGCCTTCCTTCAATGGGCGAAGGCCAAACTGCCCTTTTACAGTTTCTCTCCTTTTAACAGGCTCAGGAGACAACCTTTACAGACCTTTCTCTCCTCACTTTACAACTGAAAACTTGAAGAACAGAAGGAGGAGACTTAAAGGCTTTACAACACTTTTGAGCTCTTAGAATCACAGAAAAGATCAAGATTTCGGTGTGGGTCTGTTTCTTTTCAGTGCTGAATGGGTGGGGTATTTATAGGCCCCAACCCAATTCAAATTTCGAGCTCAAAACGATTAAATCCCGAAATTCCGGGATCAGGCGGTTGCACCTCTTGACTGGAGAGGTGGCACCGCCTGGCAGAGCTCGAAGTCTGAGCTCAGGCGGTTGCACCTCTCGACTGGAGAGGTGGCACCGCCTGGCAGAGCTCGAAGACTGAGCTCAGACGGTTGCACCTTCTCTGTCAGGGGTGGTTGCACCTTCCTGCCAGAGCTCGAAGACCGAGCTCAGGCGGTGCATCTCCTGACCAGAGAAGTTTCTCTTCTCTGCCAGAGGTGATCGCCCCTTTCTGCCAGAGGTGGTTGCACCTCTCTGCCAGAGGTGGTTGCACCTCTCTGCCAGAGCTCGAAGACTGAGCTTAGGCTGTGCATCTCCTGGCCAGAGAGGTCGTACTTCTCTTCCAGAGCTCGAAGACTGAGCTCGGTGATTGCATCACCAGGCAGAGCTCGAAACTTGAGCTCAGGCGGTGCTACCGCTTGACAGAGGAGGTTGCACCGCCCAGTCTCGCTTGGAGACTGAGCCCTGGGCAGTTGCACCGCCTGGCTGGAGCGGTTGCACCTCCCAGTCTCGCTGGGAGACTTAGCCTGGGCGGTGGCACCTCCCTGCCTGGGCGGTTGCACCTCCCACAGCTTCTTGGGTTCGAATGGGTTGAACCATTCGACCCAACTTGAGTTCTTCAGGGGCCCAATTGCCCCAGGATTAAGCTAATGGGATCACCTCCCATTTCTAACTTAATCACCGTGCTAACTACGATTAAATCTAAGACAATTTCTGCAGCTTTGCTTCGGTACGTCAATTGCTTTTTCCGGCGAGTTTCCGGCGAACTTCCGTCGATCATCCGATGAACCCTCGGTGATGCTTCTGCGGACTTCCGGCAAACTCCTGGACTTTGCGACGATCCACTTGGCGAGTTCCAACGAGCTTCGCTTGGCAAGCTTCTGGACTTCTCGGATCTGTTCCCGCAGAACCTCCGACGACCGTCCGTACTTCCGTCGAACTCTCGAACTCCCAACGTGATCATGAACTTGACTCCGGCGCAACTCCTGCTGCTTGTCTATCTTTCATCGTAGTTAATCCTGCACACTTATCTCAACACATAGATTAGACAACAAATGACAATTGACTTCATCATCAAAATCCGAGATTCAACAATCTCCCCCTTTTTGATGATGACAATCAATTGATAATGGAGTTATCCTTAACTCCCCCTGTCTATATGCCATAGTTGAGATAAGTCAACCTTGAATTCAAGACCTAAGAATTCAAGTGACGTATTGATAAGTTAGATCAGTTAAACTTATCAATACTCCCATCATGATACCTATCATGATGTATCTCTTCAAGGATGATGTCAAAGCTTGACATTCATCATCAAGTTTGTATGATAGTGTTTGTGACTATTCATCATGTAATTGAACATTATCATTTAAAGCTCGAAGGACTATTACATGATGCACACATATTATCATTCTAGCAAGTTTGCATTTACTTCACAAAATAGGATATCAACTCAAGACATAATGCAAACTATAGCACATGTTTCATATATCTCTTGGTGATGCAAGGATGGCATTGTGCAAACATTATTTATAGCATCACTCAAGGTATTTCTAATCACAGTGTTTATCAATTCATATATTTCTCCCCCTTTGTCATCAACAAAAAGCATTGTTATACAAGGAAGACCAATTTAGACAAAAGCTTATAGAGGGATTTTACATAGATTGCTTTGAAAACTTCTTCCCCCTTTTGTTATAATTCATTTTACCCGTAAAGATATTACAGAATGACATACATATTCAGGAATCACTTTATCAGATTTATTTCAAAAAACTCATTTTTCATGAAAGTGTACGAATAAATCTGTTTTATAGCATTCGAACAACTAAGATGCATTTGGACAAGATTTTGTTACAGATTTTCACATATAATCATAGAAAATGGCATTCATGTGATCTGATCATTCAATATAGTCCGAAAAATAATTCTAACAAGTTTATTTATTCGGACACATGAGCATTCCTAACTTTCTTCTAATAAAATCAAATTGTTCTTCACTTAGAGGTTTTGTAAAAATGTCAGCTAGTTGATGTTTAGTATCAATGAATTCTATGGTTACGTCATGATTGGTGACATGATCTCGTATAAAGTGATGTCTAATATCAATATGTTTTGTTCTTGAGTGTTGTATAGGATTTTTGGTTAAGCATATTGCACTTGTGTTATCACATTTAATTGGAATATTTTTGAGATGAACTTTATAATCTTCTAAGGTATTTTTCATCCATACAACTTGTGCACAGCATGCACTTGCTGCAATATATTCAGCTTCGGTTGTTGATAGTGCAACTGAGTTTTGTTTCTTTGATGACCAGGAAACAAGGGCATGTCCTAAAAATTGACATGATCCTGATGTGCTTTTTCTATCTAATCTACACCCAGCAAAGTCAGCATCAGCATAAGCAATTAACTCTAAATTTTCTGATTTTGGGTACCATAATCCTAGATTTGTGGTACCATTAAGATATCTAAATATTCTTTTAACTGCTTTGAGATGAGACATCTTAGGGTTTGATTGAAATCTAGCACAAAGTCCTACACTGAACATGATGTCTGGTCTGGTTGCAGTGAGGTAAAGTAAACTTCCTATCATACCCCTATAAGTTTTTTTATCAAAGCTTTCTCCACTTTCATCAATTTCTAATTTAGTGGAGGTGCTCATAGGAGTGTTACTGGCCTTTGAGTTGTTCATGTTAAACCTTTTTAATAAATTCATGGCATATTTAGTTTGACTAATAAAGATGCCATTGCTTAGTTGTTTGATTTGTAAACCTAAGAAGAATGTTAATTCTCCCATTAAGCTCATTTCGAATTCAAGACTCATAGTTTTACCAAACGATTCACAAAGAGATTCATTTGTAGAGCCAAAGATGATATCATCAACATAAATCTGAACAATGAGAAAATTATTTTCAAAATTCTTGATAAACAATGTAGTATCAACCTTGCCTTTTATGAAATTATTTTCAATGAGAAAAGAACTAAGTCTCTCATACCAAGCCCTTGGGGCTTGTTTTAAACCATAGAGAGCTTTAGTTAGTCTAAACACATGATTAGGGTAGCCATTATTTTCAAATCCAGGGGGTTGTTCAACATAAACTTCTTCGGAAATGAAACCATTTAGAAAAGCGCTTTTAACATCCATTTGAAATAACTTAAAATTATTGCAACTGGCGTAGGCAAGGAGCATCCTTATGGCTTCCAATCGAGCCACAGGTGCGAAGGTTTCTTCGTAATCGATACCTTCTTCTTGGTTGAAACCTTTGGCCACTAATCTAGCCTTGTTTCTAACCACGATACCATTTTCATCTTGCTTGTTTCTAAAGACCCATTTAGTACCAATAACTAAATGGTCATTTGGCCTAGGAACAAGCGTCCACACCTCATTTCTCTCAAATTAATTTAATTCATCTTGCATTGCGATAATCCATGAATCATCTTTCATGGCTTCATCAACACATTTGGGTTCAATTTGGGAGAGAAAGGCGGCGTTGGCACAAAAGTTTTTAAAAGAAGATCGTGTTTGAACCCCCTTTGATGTGTCTCCTAGGATTAGCTCCTTAGGATGAGCATCTATATACTTCCAATCCTTGGGTAAGGATGTTTCGGAAGTGGATGCATCCAAGTTGCTAGTTGGAGACGGGGTTTCGTTTAAATTCAAGGAATCAAAATCATCATCAAGATCATTTTTCTTAATTTCTGAAATCTCATTGAAAACAACATGGATGGATTCTTCAATAATTAAGGTTCTTTTATTGAAGATGCGAAAAGCTTTAGAAACCGAAGAATAACCAAGAAAGATTCCTTCATCAGATTTAGCATCGAATTTTCCTAAGTTATCCTTTTCATTCAAGATAAAACACTTACACCCAAAGACTTTGAAATATGAGACATTGGGTTTTTTGTTATTCCATAACTCATAAGGAGTTTTGGTGAGTAAGGGTCTTACTAGGACTCTATTTAAAATATAGCATGCAGTGTTTACAGCTTCGGCCCAAAAATATTTGGGTAGGCTATGTTCATTCAACATTGTTCTTGCCATTTCTTGTAAATTTCGATTTTTTCTTTCTACTACCCCATTTTGTTGAGGATTTCTTGGAGTAGAGAAATTATGGTTATATCCGTTGAGTTCACAGAATTCTTGGAAGTCATGGTTTTGAAATTCTCCACCATGATCACTTCTAATTGACGAAATCATAGATCCCTTTTCATTTTGAACAAGTTTACAAAACTTGGTAAAATATCTAAAGCATTCATTTTTCTGTTTTAAGAAGTAGGTCCATGTATATCTGCTATAGTCATCAATAATGACAAAGGCGTATTTGCTACCTCCTAGACTCGATGTAGAGATTGGTCCGAACAAGTCCATATGGATCAATTGTAAGGGCCTAGAGGTGCTTATTTGATTCTTAGCTTTGAAGCTACCCTTAATTTGCTTACCTAATTGGCAAGCATCACATACATTATCTTTGATGAACTTGATATGAGGAATTCCTCTTACAAGTTCTCTAGATGATACTTGAGTGATTAGTTTCATGCTAGCATGACCTAATCTTCTATGCCATAGCCAAGCATCCTCATTCATAACAGCAAGGCACATTTCATCACATAAGTCATTGATGTCAATAGTGTATACGTTGTTTTGTTTTAATGCAATCATAGATATATTTTTGTGTGGTTTTTCAATGATGCAAGCATTAGATTCAAATCTTATAATATATCCTTTATCACATAATTGACTAATGCTCAAGAGGTTATGTTTTAAACCATCAACTAGTAAAACATCTTCAATAGAGAGGTTGGATTTGTTACCTATGGTTCCTTTGCCAATGATTTTACCCTTGTTGTTGTCTCCGAAGGTGACATATCCTTCGTCTATGCTAGTGAGCTTAGAGAATTGAGATGGATCTCCGGTCATATGCCTTGAGCATCCACTATCAAGGTACCATTTCTTGCTCCTAGCTTGCGATTGTTTAGTTTTCTACAAGAAAGGATGATGTTTAGGTACCCATTTGCTTTTGGGTGCCTCATAAATAGATCTACATTTTCTATCATGTTGCATAGAGTTTATCATGGTTCCTTTAGGAACCCAAATTAATTTGTTTGGACTTATTTTCTTGAATGGACAACAATGTGTCTTGTGTCCAGATTTGCAACAAAAGTTGCACTTGGTTTGGTGTTGAACATGTAAGATGGAGCCTTTTATGAAGGTGGTTGGATTTTGGTGAGGATTTCTCACAAATCCAATCCCGCTCCTTTTTGGAATGTGACTCTTGTTTGCAAGGATCATGTTTAATGACTTGCTACCAACCTCGGATTTCTTCAAGGTGTCCTTGAGTAGCAGGTTTTCTTTTTGCATAGTTTCTAAATCATGACATTTGATACATGAATTTAAACTATCATGATGTTCGACTTTTAACTTATCAAACTCACAAGTAAGACTATCATGCATCTTTTTCAGCAATTTATATTTTCTACTTATACTCTTGCATTCGTCAAATAAGTCATTGAAAGCATTTAATAATTCATCGAAAGATAAATCAGCATCTATTGAATTTGTTACCTCGTCTTCGATGGCCATTAAGGCGTAATGAGCAACTTGCTCGGTGTTGGACTCCTCTTCCTCAGATGCGCTCGAATCATCCCATGTTGCTTGGAGCGCCTTCTTCTTTGTTGTTCTTTTCTTGACTTGGGGACAATCACTTTTGTAGTGTCCCGGCTTTTTGCATTCATAGCAGATCACTTGGTCCTTTTTGGGTTCAAGTTTATTTTTTGCATCATTCTTAAACTTGTTTCTTTTAAAGAACTTTTTAAACTTTCTTGTTAGAAGTGCCAAGTCATCATCACAGTCCTCATCACTTGAGTTTTCTCTCAAGTGGCATTCTGACGTTTTGAGTGCCATATCCTTCCTGTTCTTTGGAAGGATGTCTTCTTGCTCTTCATGAGCTTTACAAGTCATTTCATAGGTCATTAGTGACCCGATTAGTTCTTCAAGAGGGAAATTTCGCAGATCTTTTGCCTCTTGAATAGCGGTGACTTTAGGATCCCAACTCTTAGGAAGGGATCTTAGTATCTTATTAACAAGCTCAAAATCCGAAAAGCTCTTTCCGAGTCCTTTTAGACCGTTGACGACATCCGTGAAACGGGTAAACATGTCGCCAATGGTTTCACTCGGTTTCATCCGAAAGAGTTCGAAAGAGTGTAACAGCAAATTGATTTTTGACTCTTTTACTCTACTTGTGCCCTCATGGGTCACTTCGAGTGTGTGCCAAATATCAAATGCAGTTTCACAAGTTGAAACACGGTTAAACTCGTTTTTATCGAGTGCACAAAATAAGGCATTCATAGCCTTTGCATTTAGAGCGAAAGCCTTCTTCTCCAAATCATTCCAATCGATCATTGGAAGAGAAGACTTTGAAAAACCATTCTCGACAAGATTCCATAATTCAAAATCCATAGAAATAAGAAAGATCCTCATTCGGGTTTTCCAGTAGGTGTAGTCCGTCCCATTAAACATGGGTGGACGTGTAATAGAATGGCCCTCTTGGTTTCCGGCGTAAGCCATCTCTCTTGGGTTTTAATCCTTTTGAGAGTTAACCGGGCTCTGATACCAATTGTTAGGATCGAGAGCACTAAGAGGGGGGGGGTGAATTAGTGCAGCGGAAATCTTACAGTGATTAAAAACCAAAAGCTGCGTTCGTTCAATAAAAAAAAAAACTATTATGATGCAAAAGCTAATTCTCAGTTTGTATCTAAGTGCAGTTTGCGTCTAAGCGCAGATTGCGTCTAAGCGCAGTTTGCGTCTAAACACAGTTTGCGTCTAAGCGCAGTTTGCGTCTAAACACAGTTTGCGTCTAAGCGCAGTTTTACGTCTAAGCGCAGTTTACGTCTAAACTCAGATTTACGTCTAAACGCAGTTTTACGTCTAAACTCGTATTTACGTCTAAACGCTGTTTTACGTCTAGACGCAGATTTACGTCTAAACTTTGAAACTCGTTTGTATACTCGCAGAGAGCAGTATGCAGTTGAAATCAAGACGTAAACGTGAACTGAGAACTGATGATTGTGAGAAGAAAGCCGATTTACGTCTAAATGCAGTTTTACGTCTAAATGTTGAAACTCGTTCGTAAAATTGTAGAGGACAGTTTGCAGTTATCAATAGGATCAAAATGTAAGTGTAAACTGCAAAGAAACTCTTTCGTAAAAGCACCGAAGACAGTTCTGCAGAATCAAACGTAAACGTAAACTGTAATGTACGAAAATACGAATTTACGTCTGAATGCAGATTCGGAAGAACAGCACTTAGAACTTGTTCGTGAAAGTGCATAGAGCAGTAGTAATGGAGGAGGTTTGCAGTAATGATAAAGTGCTCAAAAATAAACGCAAACCAGAGATTTAGAGTGGTTCGGTCAGCCTTGACCTACTCCACTTTTGGCTTCCTCCACCGACGAGGTTGCCGACGTCAACTAGGGGCCTTCCTTCAATGGGCGAAGGCCAAACTGCCCTTTTACAGTTTCTCTCCTTTTAACAGGCTCAGGAGACAACCTTTACAGACCTTTCTCTCCTCACTTTACAACTGAAAACTTGAAGAACAGAAGGAGGAGACTTAAAGGCTTTACAACACTTTTGAGCTCTTAGAATCACAGAAAAGATCAAGATTTCGGTGTGGGTCTGTTTCTTTTCAGTGCTGAATGGGTGGGGTATTTATAGGCCCCAACCCAATTCAAATTTCGAGCTCAAAACGATCAAATCCCGAAATTCCGGGATCAGGCGGTTGCACCTCTTGACTGGAGAGGTGGCACCGCCTGGCAGAGCTCGAAGTCTGAGCTCAGGCGGTTGCACCTCTCGACTGGAGAGGTGGCACCGCCTGGCAGAGCTCGAAGACTGAGCTCAGACGGTTGCACCTTCTCTGTCAGGGGTGGTTGCACCTTCCTGCCAGAGCTCGAAGACCGAGCTCAGGCGGTGCATCTCCTGACCAGAGAAGTTTCTCTTCTCTGCCAGAGGTGATCGCCCCTTTCTGCCAGAGGTGGTTGCACCTCTCTGCCAGAGGTGGTTGCACCTCTCTGCCAGAGCTCGAAGACTGAGCTTAGGCTGTGCATCTCCTGGCCAGAGAGGTCGTACTTCTCTTCCAGAGCTCGAAGACTGAGCTCGGTGATTGCATCACCAGGCAGAGCTCGAAACTTGAGCTCAGGCGGTGCTACCGCTTGACAGAGGAGGTTGCACCGCCCAGTCTCGCTTGGAGACTGAGCCCTGGGCGGTTGCACCGCCTGGCTGGAGCGGTTGCACCTCCCAGTCTCGCTGGGAGACTTAGCCTGGGCGGTGGCACCTCCCTGCCTGGGCGGTTGCACCTCCCACAGCTTCTTGGGTTCGAATGGGTTGAACCATTCGACCCAACTTGAGTTCTTCAGGGGCCCAATTGCCCCAGGATTAAGCTAATGGGATCACCTCCCATTTCTAACTTAATCACCGTGCTAACTACGATTAAATCTAAGACAATTTCTGCAGCTTTGCTTCGGTACGTCAATTGCTTTTTCCGGCGAGTTTCCGGCGAACTTCCATCGATCATCCGATGAACCCTCGGTGATGCTTCTGCGGACTTCCGGCAAACTCCTGGACTTTGCGACGATCCACTTGGCGAGTTCCGACGAGCTTCGCTTGGCAAGCTTCTGGACTTCTCGGATCTGTTCCCGCAGAACCTCCGACGACCGTCCGTACTTCCGTCGAACTCTCGAACTCCCAACGTGATCATGAACTTGACTCCGGCGCAACTCCTGCTGCTTGTCTATCTTTCATCGTAGTTAATCCTGCACACTTATCTCAACACATAGATTAGACAACAAATGACAATTGACTTCATCATCAAAATCCGAGATTCAACAATTATGTATAGTATGTAATGATTTGAACTTGTATGTCCAAACACATGAAAGTTACACTTCTCCTTTTTGTTGATGACAAAGGGGGAGAAGTATGATCATGTTATGCATTATGACATGTTGCAAATATTCATGATAAAATTTGTAATGACTTGAATTCAGCTTGAATTCAAGGTTCTATCAATATGGCATATTGATAGGGGGAGTTAAGGTTAACTCCGTCATCAATTGGTTGTCCTCATCAAAAAAGAGGAGATTGTTAAATCTCGTTTTTATTGATGAAACCAATTAATAAGTGTTTATGATTTGATCTGTATTTTGAGTGATGCAGGATGCTTCGATCAGGGAGAGACATTTAAAGTAGAAAAAATCATGTTGGGCCGAAGAAACATGTCAAAAGATTGGACGTCGCGCCGAAGGATCAGTCGATGTATCGATAGAAGGCTTTAGACCACGGTTTCGGGTATCGGGCTAAGAAGAGCGGATATTGTGCTAAGGATATCAGAGTTACGGATGTCAACTAGCCGATTAGGCAATAGGCCGCAAGAAAGGACAATGCATTGAAGAATCGGATGAAGCGTCGATGGACCAATGACATACCGGACAATATGATTCATGCTTAGTAATAATTGTCTAGATCGAAGTATGTTTTACGTGTGTAGGATTAACTACGATAGCAAGGTATAAAGCAAAATGAAGTCCCAGAGTCAAGAATGCGATTTCTTGGGAGTCTGAGAGTTCGTCGGAAGTCCGGACGTTCGTTGAAAGTTCTGTTGGAATTGACCGAGAAGTCCAGGAGCTTGACAAAGAAGCTTGTCGGAACTTGCCAAGAAGATCATCGTGAAGTCCAAGAGCTTACTTGGAGTCTACTAGAACATTGCCGAGAGATCATCGGAAGTTCGTCGAAAGAATTACCAAAAGCTCACCGGAAGAAACTAAACTTACGGACTTGTTTAGCTTAGTAAATATCTTAGAATTCGTAGTTAGCATATAATTGAGATTGAAATTGGGCCAACCCAATAAGGGGCCAGTTGGGCCCATGTATGAACTGTGTTGGGCATAGTAAAAAAGCCCAAATAGTGACCCAAGAGGTAACACTGTCATGGCACAATCTCCGAGACTATGTCAAGCGGTGGTACTGCCTAGTGGCAGGGTGTCAAGCGGTGGCACTACCCTTGTCAAGCGGTGGTGCCGCCTAGTGTCAGGCTGACACTTGCGGTGATACCGCCCGTACCCAAGAAACTTGGGATGAGACCTTTTTAAGCTCCAAGTTTGAATCAACTTGAAGCCTATAAATACCCCTCTTATCCCTAGTTAAACTACATACAACTTAAAGCAAAAATAAAATAAAACTCTATTTCAATTATGTGTGAAACTCCTCTCAAAGTTCTAAGTGTTAGAATAGTTTGAGAGAAGAGTAAGCGGGGGTGTAAGGGTTATCTCCTAAACTCGGTAAAAGGATAATCGAGTTATAAAAGATAGTTGGTCTTCGTCTATTAAAGGAAGACTGATAGTGGATGCCGGCGGCCTCGACGGAAGAGGAATCGGTAAAGTGGATGTAGGTCATGATGACCGAACCACTATAAAAATCTGGTATGCATTTCCTTTTTACAATTTACTTTTATAGCAAACTACATTTCCTCCTTACTGTGCTTTTACTATACCTACGCTTACGAACAAGCATTGAATTTCAAGTTATCTTCCGAGTTCGGTTTTTATTATACGAAACATTTTTAGAACCGACGTTTTTATCACTGCACTAATTCAACCCCCCCCTCTTAGTGTCGACTCGTTCCTAACAAGATAAAAAATTAAGTTAGGATTGGGAGGTAATCCCACTAACTTAAGTTAGGGCAAACTGGGCTCTTAATAGGGCTGAATTGGGCTGAATTTAATAGCTCATTCAGCCCCTAAAAATAGGGCTGACGGTGGCACCGCCTGGTGACCCAATCCCCTAGGTGATCTGGGTAGTGGTACCATCGGTAGTTAATGCTACCAGCGGTGGTACCACCCCTGTCAAGCGGTGGTACCACCCATGTCAAGCGGTGGTATCACTAGAGCTTGGTCTCCGAGCTCTATTAGGCAGTGGTATCGCCTAGTGTCAAGTGTCAAGTGATGGTACTACCTAGTGTCAAGTGTCAAGCGATGATACTACCCAGTATCAAGTGTCAAGTGGTGGTACCGCCCAATAATGGCGGTGGTACCACCAGTACCCTGAAAATCTGGGATAAGACACTTTTTGGCTCCAATTTTGAAACCAATTGGGGCTTATAAATACCCTACCCTTTTCTGCATATAAGGGCACAAAAGCATTGGCATAATATTGAATTTTTGATTCTTAAAGTGTTGTAAAGAGTGCTAGAGTCCTCCTCCTCTCTTTCTAAGTGTTGAGATCATTTAAGAGAGGTGTAAGTCTTGTAAGGGTTATCTCCTAAGCCCGTGAAAAGAAGAAAGCACTGTAAAAGGTGGTTGGTCTTCACCTATTGAAGGAAGGCCTTTAGTAGACGCTGGTGACCTCGACGAATGAGAAATCTGAAATGGATGTAGGTCTCATTGACCGAACCACTCTAAATTCTGGTTTGCTTTTCCTTATGTGTAATTTATTTTATTGCAAACCTCCTTGAGCTTCTCCTTACATTCTTACGAAAGTTTTAAGTTCAACATCTTTCCGAAACGATTTGAATCAAAATGAATATTTTACGAAATCAAAAAATTTTCTGCTGCACTAATTCACGCCGCTCTTAATCCTAATAGTAGATCTATGAGAGATCTATAGTTCTTGCCAATCTATAGTTCTTGTTGCAGATCTGTGAGAGATCTATAGTTCTTTGAGAGACTTGCAGATCTGTATAGTATTGAGGCTACGACTTTAGGGAGTCAGTGAGGAGGGTCAGTAGCTATAGATGCCATGGTGCATGTCAGAGAGGGAGCGGTTCGTGGTCCACACCAAGTGTGTCAACCAGTTGACCCATTGTTCCAAATGCTACTCATCGAGGCAAAGGAGTTTGGGTATGTTGTCGCTGGGCCGCTCAAGCTCCCCTGCAACGTCGAGCTCTTCCAAAGGGTGTTGTGTGAGGTGGAGTAGGATGCGATGGAGCTACACTCACCTCGGTGCAACTTTGCCAAAGACTACACCTAAGGTGTTGTTGTGATGCAGACTGGGTCTAGTGCACACAGGTAGCTCCAGTGGAAGGCTTTAGTTGGAGGAGGAGGTTAGGCTTCAGTTAGTCGTAGGGAGGTGGTTCACTATTGCTGTCAAGGATAATGTCAAGGACGATGGGGAGCAGCACAAGGTAGACAGCGGCAGGCTAATAGCGGCAAGTGATCGCGAGAGCGAGGATGGCCATGAAGAAGGGGTCGTTGCGTCGATGGCCTATAGGATCCAAAGGGAGGAGTTATAGCAAACAACGAAGAAGTAGAAGATGGCGTCGAGTAGAGAAGAAAGGGTCCGCCGACATATTAGGTATTCGACGGCAAGATGAAATAGCTGGATGCGTCTGGCGGCCAACTTCAGAGTCGGGGAGAACGTCCATGTGGATGTGGCGGTCAGTGAGGATGTCCCACTTGGGCAGAGAGCATGTAGGTAACAGCAAGTGCTGCGACGGGCTGTAGCGAGTGGACAACATAGAGTGACAGCGGGAGAAGACAATTGTTGTTCATCGACGAAATGCTACAATAGCCACAGTGAAAAAAGCGATGATAGTAGGACAGCCTTTATCGTTTTAGATCAATGTCGCCGAAGGTATGCCGAAGCAAAGGAGAGAAGGTAGAGGTGGTGGCTCCGTGGAACAGGAGAACATCTTGCTAAAGCAATAGTTGCTCTAAAACCATGATAGAAAAAAAGATGAAGAAGATAATTTTATATTTGAAATATGCTCACTATTTATACATGTTAGGGGAGAGGATTTTCGTTGATAGAGCAATGAGATTTCTTTATGAGGTTAGAGAAATCTTAGCTGCTATCAGATGACATAATTATCTCTTTGCTTTTCTTTTTTCTTAATTATTACTCCATTTTAAGCTAATTTATTGTACTAATTTTTTCAGATTCCAAATATATGTTTGCAATGGAATTGCGATGCACATAGTTGCTATCTGAAACTCTTTTCACATAAATGGAGAAGCCAGGGTTGACCAAGATGCAATGCACATAATTGCTATCCGAAACTCTTTTCACGAGAAGCCAGGGTTGACCAAGAACACGTTGATTACATATTAAATGCATATCCTCATTACACCAACTGCAGACACTGCTATCAGAAAAGATCACTACTAAGACCAACTCACTATCATTTCATAGTAGTTCTATGCCACTCTTCGTTCATGTGCATGACATGACATAATGCAGCAGTCAGTGTTTACTTGTTTTCTATTTAGCATGAGACATCCTCATCCTCCATCTAAAAGATGGAAGAGGGAGAAGAGGAATGAGGAGGAGGAGGCGACGAAGAAGCAAGACTCAGAAGCAAATCCACGAAGGCACCAACGATGACACCATGGATCCTCTTCCCGTTCATGTTCAAGTACCAAACCAGCATCTCCTCAAGCCACTCCCAGTCCATCACCCCGTGAGCCACCACCATCTCCTTCATGGACAGCTTAAAGTCCAGATAAGGGTCTATTGAATCCACTGCCATGGCTATGCTGCCCTCCAACGGAGTAGTAGTACTCCCGGCATTGCGCGTCTCGGCCTCCACTATCGAGCTGGTTGCGCCCGCCGGCTCGAAGAAAAGCCGGTCGGACCTTAGTCCATGAATCATCGCCTCGATCGCATCGCTGGCTGAAGCCTCCAACACCGTGGAGAAGCTCTCCGGTGCTGGAGCTGATATGAAGTCGACGTAGACTTCACCTTCCTTCCCGAAGGAGTGGGTCTTCGGGTGCTTGCAGGAAGGCCACGGCCATGAAGGAGGAGGAGAAGAGGAAGGCCTACTTCCTGCCATCCTATAGAAGAGGGACGTCAAGTGTAGCTTCTTACCCATACGGACTCCTTTTTTTGGACTCGGAAAAGGATCGGAGAGGGGAACTTGAGATGAGGTTTTGAATTGAGAAGAGCTTGTGGCTGTTGCTCAGGCTTTATAACAAACACCATGGGAGATTAGGTTTGGGGGGTTTGAAGCCAAAAAGGGAGGGAAAGAGGAGGAGAACTCGTGGGGACACTACTCGCCTGTACAATAAATTAACACAGGTTGGAGGGCATCAGTACTTGTATTGAATACACGACACTGAAGAGTAGTTGCCATTACAAAGGGATTTCTTGTGGTGCTATGATGAGCACTTTTTCTTCCCTTTACAACAGGATCATGCAGGGATGCGAGTCTCAGCTATACATCTGTCATGCCTCAGTAGGGTTCATTACTTCATTACATCTCTTTCATCGAATGCATGTTAGGTTGCTGCCCTTGTTGGGTGGGTGGTGTTGGAGATGCTTTCATTCTTTTCTCCCTGTGCCCTTTCCTAAAAGAAGTAATCATCTGCCTGTTACTATAAGATACAGCAGAAATCAGCAAAACTAATACAAGTCTGGGCTTGAAGTATCACCTCGAGTTGCTCAAGCAATTTGCCAAGCAGTGACATGAGTTAAAATTTACTGTTCCGCTTCTTCCCTTCAAACGTTGCATTGGATATGTCATGGTTTGCCACTGAATCCAAGCATACATTTCTCAGAGACAGAAAAGGCCACACTCCGGAGTTAACTCCAAGAGGGTGGCTGGCCATCGACCACTGAAGAAGACAAACAAGGTGGACCTCGGAATACCACGTGATGGAGGTCCGACACATTGCAAGCTTGTAATGTTGCGAGTCCCGATTGGAGTTCACATACTGAGCAAAAAAAGCAGTATAGCATGAGTGTTTGGCTGTTTCTTCCTTCTTCTACCTGTAGTGCATTTGCCTTTTACATCCTGCAGCTGCAAGTGTTTGCAAATATAAGAAGCATTTTGGCTGCTTGTAACCTGAGGCTGCATGGAGCGAGTTCAAAGCACAGGTTTGATCAGGTTTTAACACCTTCCTACAAGACCATCTGCAGACAAATAATCTGTAGGTAGCTTTGCAGGTTTGGACAATAGGTTGTAAATATACATACCCGTGCAGTCAGTCCCCCCTTTACAGGCATTCAAACAAGTGATGGTTTTAGCTGCTTGTAATGGGGAATCTATAGTCCCAATCATGGACAACAAAACACTCTTACTGCATCGTGGATTCAAACTGGCATGCATGCGCAGGTCGAGCATGTCAGAGTGTAGAATCATCATATTGCTGCTATATCTGCCTTGTGGTCTTTTACTTGCCTCATTTCTTCGAAACCACCCGCGTCACAAAGTTAACAATCTGATGACCATTATCCATTATAATCCTTGTGTGTTGTTAGACTTTTGTACCTACTAAACAGGTTTCAACCCACTCAATCTCTTCAGTCTTTCCATCTTGATGTCATGGATCTCTGTCCCTACTTGCAACACGATACATCATATGACACCAAACTGCACAAAATATTCTTCTGAAATCACTGCTCATTAGGTTCTTTTTGCCCTCAACCATGCACTTCCAAAATCCTCCAAATATTCCTAGTGTGAACAGGAGGTAACACTGGCTTGTCTCTTAGCAGAGCATCTATCATGGCACTGGGGTCTTCAAACGCTTGGCAATGATCACTTCACAACTCAGGATTCATAAGAATGGCAAGAAGATTAGACATCATAGTCCAACATGATTCCATTTTGTGTTGGAAGAGTTTGTCCAATATGCTTCATCCTATTGCCTAAAACTCTCTTCCCTTTTATGATCACTGGTTTAAATAGGAGCAAGGGCTCAGAACCAGTGATTCAATCTTGTCTCCACAGTTTGTGTCTTCATGCCCTGCAGATAACTGTCACCTAATGATTGCAAAAGCCAATAGATTACGACATGACCAATCTTTGTGTAACAATACATACATCAGTTCCTTCAAATCTTGTGCTTCCTGACCTTCTGTCCTAGCTGCAGAACAAACGAGTGCGCTTCATACCAATGCTGCAGTCGAATAAGCATTTACTCTGTGAAAGATGATGCAGACTGAGGCAGCCATTCCTTACAGGATTGCTTGTACTATGTCTTACAATATCACTTTCAGACACATTTCTCACAGGCATTAGTTTTGATGGCTTTATCTGAGACAGAATAATAGTACACCAAATGATAACTTGTCATTCTTACTGTCAAAATATTTCGTCAGATTCTGGACTTGAAATCTCAGATTGCTTATCAACGTGCAAAGTAGTGGACACACACACAGAAGCTCCTCAGCTAGCACTCATTAAACCTCTTTACATACATATATAACATGGGTTTCTTATGCCAGGTAGAACATATTTTCTATCAAGAGGTGAATTGCATTATAGACCTATAAAAGAATAAATCAAATTAACTATTGATTCTTAAAAATTAAAGAGAATCTCTGAAAAAAAAATCATATTAAATATAATAAATGTGAGGTATCTATGAAGATTATATAAACCTCAGGTGTTTGATTATGAAGGTCATAGAGCTGGAGTTGTAGTAAGAACACTTTGAGTGTAATATTATTACTTTACATTATCCTTATTGTTCACTTGTGTCATAGTTCTATCTCTTCTTCCTATCCATTCAACATTTTGTATCATAGCTAAGTTAAACCATGGCCTATTCCTCTGTTCTAACTTCAAATCCTTAAATTAACCAAAGAGAATTACAATATATGGTGTATCCAAATAAAGATTCTTCTAAGCTCCCAAGATATGTAAGTGTTTATAGAATATAGATTTATTAAACAAAGACCAGAAGAAGGAGCAATGGATAGAGAAACAAAAAAATAACTCAAAGATCAAAAGAAAAAGAAGAAAAAAATTTTGTTCATAATTTACTAAGGAATTGATGATAAAATGTTTGAGATTATCACTCTAATAAAGACATCAAAAGAGGCTCAGAAAATACTTCAAATAGCATTCAACAATGTGGATAAGATAAAAAGATTTGCTTACAAGTTTTACGAGTTGTGTTTGAAAAATTACAAAATAGTGCTTATAAATCTATTTCATCATTTTTATTATTCATCAAATGATAAGAAATGGTAAATAAATAAGTGATCAAAGAGTGATAAAGAAAATTTTCAGATCTCTAGATCTAAAGTCTGATTTTATTGTTCTAACAAATGAAGAGTCTAATATTTGAAACAAATATCTTTTAAATAACTAGTGTGTTCTCTCCAAATTCTTAAACAAAGGCTTACAAAAATAGAAGAAGAAAAATTTATAGAGTAAGTATTACAAACTAAATTTACTCTTAAGAATAA
Organism: Musa acuminata AAA Group; assembly: GCF_036884655.1. NCBI lineage: Eukaryota > Viridiplantae > Streptophyta > Magnoliopsida > Zingiberales > Musaceae > Musa > Musa acuminata. The sequence goes on from NC_088349.1 coordinate 20,758,519, forward strand.
AAGTGAATCAAAATCTCAAAGAGATGGAATTTATAGAGAAAAAGAAAGAGATGACATAAATTGAACTAACCAAGAATCCCAAACCAATGAAGGTGACAGAAAAAAAATTTAGCTAGGGAGACCGAGAACATAATCGAGGATAAGGCTAAGGCTATGGATGTGGCAAAAATTTCAAAGGTCTAAAACACAATGTTATACTTGTAAGAGGTAAATGATGTGACCTTAAGGATTACTATTAACAATGATAATCTTTTTAATTTTATCTTTTTAATTTTATTATTAACAATGATGATCTATTAACCTTCAAAGAAGCTCATAGAGAAGAAAAATATTGACAAGCAATGAATGAAAGAGAAAATTTATATTATTAACAAAAATTATATATGGGAACTCACTACATTTCTTGGAGATTATCAAGCAATCAATATTAAATAAATCTTCAAAATAAAAAAAATTGTTGGAAGAGATGGAGAAATACAAAGCTATATTGATTGCAAAGGGATATAAATAATAATATAAGATTGATTATGAAGAAGTATTTATTGAATCTCGGATTTTAATAATGAAATCAATTGATGTATTAGTCATCTCATCTGCGTTTTGAGTGACGTAGGAATAGCTTCGATCAGGATAGGCAAATTGATTAAAGCAGGAGGAATCAAATGTTGGGCCAGAGTGGAACATATCAGAAGATTGGACGTCGAGCCAGAGGATCAATCGACGTGTCGGCAGAAGGCTTTGTGCCACAAGTTCGGGCATCGGGCCTAGAAGAGCGGACATTACACCAAAAAGATCGAAGTTGCGGAGGTCAACATGCCGATTGGGCAAAAGGCCGTAAAAGAGGACGATGCGCCAAAGGATCGGATGAAACGCCAATGAACCAATGACATATCGGACAACATAGAATTCACTTGTAATCGATTATATCTGGATTGAGTTAGTTTAAACTTTAATTGAGTCGATTTTGAATGTAATTAGGCCAACTCAATTAGGGGGTCAATTGGGCCTGAATCAGGGCTGAATTGGGCTTATTGTTTAGCTCATTCAGTGTACTATAGTAGGGTCTGGCGATGTATCACCCAGATACAATCTTCAAGATTATGTCAAGCAATGGTACCATTAAAGATTGTGTCTAAGTGGTATCGCCCAAACACAGTCATCAAAACTATGTCAGGCGATGGTGCCACTAAACTAGGCGGTGGTACCACCTAGACATAGTCTCTTAGATTATGTCAGGTGGTAGTACCACTAAACTGAGAGGTGATACCGCTCATTGTCAGTGTTGTAGGCGGTGGTACCGCCATCACTCAGGAAACCCAGGATGAGACATTTGTTGGCTCCGATTTTGAAGTCATTTGGGGTTTATAAATACCCCAGCTATTCCTACATGGAGAAGTAAAAATTGAGCACGAAATTGAGTTGGAAAAGGGGAAAAATACTTAAGAAAAAATTAGGAAACTCTCTTAGGATTTAGGATCACTTCTTCCTAGTATTTAGAATTTTGTCTAAAGGGAGAAGTGAGGCCTAAGAAAGAGAGGCTTATAAGGATTGTCTCCTAAACCCGTAAAAAGAAGAAAGAGTATGAAAGAGTAGTTGATCTTCGCCCATTAAAGGAAGATCGTTAGTGGATGTCAGTGGCCTCAACGGAAGAAGAATCGGGAGTGGATGTAGGTCACGATGACCGAACCACTATAAAGCTCGGTTTGCATTTACTCCTTGCAATTTACCTTTACTTGCTTTACTTTCTCATTATACTCTTATGAACACTTTCAAGTTTAATATCTTTCCGAAACGGGTTTTATCGAAACGAAGATTTTCGAACCGACGACGTTTTTATCTACTGCACTAATTCACCCCTCCCTAGTGCTGACTTATTCTTAACAATTGATATCAGAGCCATGGTTTTTCTCATTTGGTTTAACATCCAAGATAAATGGCTCTTTTCGGCTTTCAAGAGGGTCACTCTCTCATTCATTCTCCCATGTTCAATTGGACGGACTACATATATTAGAAAACTCAAATGAGAGTTTTCTTGCTTTCTTTGGATTTAAATTTATGAAATATTATTGAAAACAGATTTCAAAAGTCTTATCTTTCAATGAACAATTGGAATGAGGGAGAATAAGACTTTCTCTTTAAATGTCAAGGCTATGAATGTCTTGTTTTGCGCCTTAGATAAAAATGAGTTCAATCGAGTGTCTATTTGTGAAATCACTTTCGATATTTGGCATACTCTTGAAACCACACACGAAGGCACGAGTAGAGTAAAATATTCTAAAGTAAATCTTTTGATGCATGATTTTGAGTTATTTTGAACGAACCCAAGTGAAACTATTGTTGACATATACACTCGTTTTACGGATATCATCAATAGTTTAAAAGCTCTTGGCAAATGTTTTTTTGAATTTTGAGCTTACTAACAAGATATTAAGATCCCTTCCAAAAAGTTAGGATCCTAAAATAACCGTAATATAAGAAACCCAAGACCTAAACAACCTTGCTCTTGAAGAACTTATTAAGTCATTAATGACCTATGAAATGACATGCAAGCCACATGATCAACTGAATGAACATGAGAACAACATTCCGAAGAACAGGAAGGATTTGACACTTCAAATAATATAATACCACTTGAGTGATGACTCAAGTGATGATGATGATGATGACCTTGAACACCTCACAATAAAGCTTAAAAAATTCTTAAAATAAGAATCAAAGAACAAAAATGAACCTAAAAAGAAGAAGCTACAAAAGAAGAAGAAAACACTCAAGGTGGCTTGGGACAAATCAAGTTCATTCGAAGATGAAGAACAAACCAACAAAGGCGAGATGACAAACTACTCCTTAATGGCTTTTGACAATGAGGTAATAAAAACCCCTTTGCTTTATTTTAAAATTACTTGATGCTTTTCATGAGTTATTTTGAATTAGTTAGTAAAAAATTAAAATAAAAAATATTGGGATCATGCTAGTAATTTTGAAAATGATAATAACCATTGCATGTTTTATGAAAATATAATAAAATGTTAGATATAAATCTAATGCTTATACACCAAATAAGATTAATCTTAGGTATGCTCTTAAGAAGCAATAATATGTATTTTGATGATTTCCATATAGCTTTTTGATTTTGATTAAAGATGCCTTATAAAACCATGCATGATGATTTAATAATGTATAATGATTATACTTAATGAGTTTATAGTTTAAAATTATGTATGATAATTCTTGTGATTTATGGATTATCGATCTTTGCCACAATGAAAGTTCTTTTTTGGTTTTAAATGTTAATGCATGTTTTTATTTGGCATAAAAATTTAGATATGCTTAAATGAAATCAATTACAAAATATTGGAACTAAAAGAACTTGAGCTATCTTTAATCTTATAGGAATCTATCTATGTTGCTTTCATTCAATTTTCTTAAAAGTGATTTTGATGATGATTTTGGATTCATTTTCATATGATTTGTTTTAATAATGAGATGATACATCCAATTAAATAATTTATCGATGTTTGTGACTTGAGATGTATTTTATATGAAATATTTTTTCTTGATTCACATATGATATACTTATCTAAGAGAAGAGTTATCCAAATGAATCTTGATTCTTCACATTAATAATTTGAGATTTACTAAAACGGAGATTTGTCAAGATAAATCCATCATGTCATGATTTTTAAATGACTCCATTGTAATTATGATTTGTATATCTCAAAATATAATTGAATCATTGATGAAAAAAGGAGAGATTAATGAATCTATCTATATCTTTTTATGAATCTCTTGAAAATAATTTTGATTTGACAATTTGAATTTGAATGAGCTTGATCTTGATTTTTCGAGATTTATAACTTGAGATTTCTTATGCATGAATTAAGATATTATGTCATTTGATCTCCTATGTTTCTTTTTGTTATTTATAAAAGAAGAGATTTGTTGAAATAAATCATGTCTTGTGTCATTCATGATTTGATATTAATATCTTTCATGTCATGATTTATTATTGATATTCCTTTGTATTTATAAATTATATATCTCAATACCAAATTAATTTTTTGTGATGACTTGAACATTTACACCATTATGTTCTTCCCTTCTTCTTTCTTGTTTACAATGATAAAATGGGGAAAGAAAATAACTAGCATCTCAAGAGAACCAAATTTGCTAGCTTGAATGATAAACTTAGACATGTTAGATCTCCCAAATGCATAAATTATTCTTATACATTTTTTGGATCATGATCTTGATTTTTTTATTTGTAGGCTTGAATCTTCTTTTTGAATCAAGATCATTTCCCTATCATTCCTTCTATATACAAAAGAAGATATATGTCAAAAATCATGACTTGATCTTTCATTTTTTATGATTAGACTAATGATTGGAATATTGATATAAATTTGTTATTTATCTTTGTCATGTTTTGAAAATTATTATAAAAGAAAAAAGAATTATAAAATTATAATTTTCTCTTCTTTAGCTTGCATGATGCTATATGCAAGAAGATGCTAAAACTTGTTAGCTTGCACATTACAAATGGAGTAAAATTGCTAGCTTGCACTTCTCAAAAGAGAAGAAAGAACTCATTAGCTTACATGTTCCAATGTGATAAATTATTTTGCTAAATTGCTAATCTTTCAATGTTGCACTTCTCCTTTTTATTGATGACAAAGGGGGAGAAGTCATGATGACAATCATGCTTGGGATGATGTACTTGGATATTTTGATTATGCATGAGTTTATGTTGCATGCAATGATATGATTAATTGAGTCTTTTAATATTCATGATATATGCAATGGTGAAATACTTATAATTTTTTTAATTCAAAGATTCTATCAATACGACATATTGTTACAGAGAGTGTAGTTTAAACTTTATCATCAATTGGTTATCATCATAAAAAAGGGGGAGATTGTTGAATTTCATATTTTGATGATGAAATCAATTGATGTGTTAGTCATCTAATCTGTGTTTTGAGTGATCCAGGAATAGCTTCGATCAGGAGAGGTAAATTGATTAAAGAAGGAGGAATCGAATGTTGGGCCGGAGTGGAACATGTCAAAAGATTAGACGTCAAGTTGGAGGATCAGTCGACATGTCGGAAGAAGGCTTCATGCAACGAGTTTGGACATCGAGCCTAGAAGAGTGGACATTACACCAAGAAGATCGGAGTTGCGGAGTTCAACATGCCGATTGGGCAAAAGGCCACAAAAGAGGACGATACGCCGAAGGATTGAATTAAGCGCCGATGAACCAATGACATATTGGATAACATAGGATTCACTTGTAATCGATTATGTCTAGAGTTAGTTTAGAGTCTAATTGAGTCGATTTAGAATGTAATTAGGCTAACTCAATTAGAGAATCAATTAGACCTGAATCAATGCTGAATAGGATTTGTTGTTATCTCATTCAGTGTATTGTAGTAGGGTCTGGCGGTGGTACCGCCCAGACATAATCTTCAATATTGTGTCAGGTGATGGTACCGCCAGACTGGGCGGTAGTACCTCCCAAACACAGTCTTCAAGACTGTGTCAGGCGGTGGCACCGCCAGACTAGGTAGTGGTACCACCCAAATATAGTCTCTCAAATTGTGTCAGGCGGTAGTACCACTAGACTAAGCGGTGGTACCACCTAATGTCAGTGCTACAAGCGGTGGTACCACCCAACACAAGTGGTGGTACCGTCAGTACCCGGGAAACCTAGGACGAGACTTTTTTTTGCTCCAATTTTGAAGTCATTTGAGGTCTATAAATACCCCAGCTATTCCTACATGGAGAAGCAAGACTTGAGCATGAAATTGAGCTAAAAAAGGGGGAAAAATACTTGAGAAAAAATTAGGAAACTCTCTTAGGATTTAGGATCACTTCTTCCTAGTATTTAGAAGTTTATCTAAAGGGAGAAGTGAGGTATAAGAAAGAGAGGCTTGTAAGGGTTGTCTCCTAAACCTGTGAAAAGGAGAAAGTGTGTAAATGGGTAGTTGATCTTTGCCCATTGAAGGAAGATCGTTAGTGGATGTCGGTGGCCTCGACGGAAGAGGAATCATGAGTGGATGTAGGTCACGATGACCCAACTACTATAAAACTCAGTTTGCATTTACTCCTTGCAATTTAACTTTACTCTAAACTATCTTACTTGCTTTACTTTCTCATTACACTCTTACGAACGCTTTCAAGTTTTATATTATTCTGAAATGGGTTTAATCAAAACGAAGATTTTCGAACCGACGACGTTTTTACTTGCTGCACTAATTCACCCCCCCTCTTAGTGCCGACTCGTTCCTAGCAGTATTTGCACTAGTATTTTGATTATAGACTATAATATTTCTCATCTCCTTAATAGCTTAAATGAAATAAAAAAATTTACATATCAAATCAATATTTCTTAATAGATTTTTTAAAAAAGATATATATGTCCAATAACTCATAAATTTTATTATTTATGGACAATAAGACAAGTTATATACGTTAAATAGGACTTTTTATGAGCTTAAAAATATAAGTTTTCTTGCTTTCTTTGGATTTAAATTTATGAAATATTCTTAAAAATGGATTTCAAAAGTCTTCGCTTCTAATGAACAATTGGAACGAGGGAGAATAAGACTTTCTCTTTAAATATCAAAGCTATGAATGTCTTGTTTTGCGCCTTAGATAAAAATGAGTTCAATCGAGTGTCTATTTGTGAAATCACTTTTGATATTTGGCATACTCTTGAAACCACACACGAAGGCACGATTAGAGTAAAATATTCTAAAGTAAATCTTTTGATGCATGATTTTGAGTTATTTCGAATGAACCCAAGTGAAACTATTGTTGACATATACACTCATTTTACGGATGTTGTCAATAGTTTAAAAGCTCTTGACAAATGTTTTTTGAATTTTGAGCTTACTAACAAGATATTAAGATCACTTCCAAAAAGTTAGGATCCTAAAATAACGACAATACAAGAATCCCAAGACCTAAACAACCTTGCTCTTGAAGAACTTATCGGGTCATTAATAACTTATAAAATGACATGCAAGGCACATGATCAACTAAATGAACATGAGAATAATCTTCAAAAGAACAGGAAGGATTTGACACTTCAAACAATATAATAAAACTTGAGTGATGACTCAAGTGATGATGATGATGACCTTGAACTCCTCACAATAAAGCTTAAAAAATCCTTAAAACAAGAATCAAAGAACAAAAATGAACCTAAAAAGAAGAAGCTACAAAAGAAGAAGAAAACACTCAAGGTGGCTTGGGACAAATCAAGTTCATCCGAAGATGAAGAACAAACCAACAAAGGCAAGGTGGCAAACTACGTCTTAACGGCTTTTGACAACGAGGTACCCAAAACCTCTTTGCTTTTTTTTGAAATTACTTGATACTTTTCATGAGTTATTTTTAATTAGTTAGTAAAAAATTAAAATAAAAAAATATTGGGATCATGCTGGTAATTTTAAAAATGATAATGACTATTGCATGTTTTATGAAAATACAACAAAATGTTAGATATAAATCTAATGCTTATACACCAAATAAGATTAATCTTAGGTATGCTCTTAAGAAGCAATAATATGCATTTTTATGATTTCCATATAACTTTTTGATTTTGATTAAAGAAGCCTTATGAAACCATGCTTGATGATTTAATAATGCATAATGATCATGCTTAATGAGTTTATATTTTAAAATTATGCATGATATTTCTTGTGATTTATGGATTATCGATCTTTGCCATAATGAAAGTTCTTTTTTGGTTTTAAACATTGATGCATGTTTTTATTTGGCATAAAAATTTAGGTATGCTTAAATGAAATCAATTACAAAATATTGGAACTAAAAGAACTTGAGCTATCTTTAATCTTATAGGAATCTATCTATGTTGCTTTCATTGAATTTTCTTAAAAGTGATTTTGATGATGATTTTGGATTCATTTTTATATGATTTGTTTTAATAATAAGATGATATATCCAATCGAGTAATTTATCGATGTTTGTGACTTGAGATGTATTTTATATGAAATATTTTTTCTTGATTCACATATGATATACTTATCTAAGAGAAGATTTATTCAAATGAATCTTGATTGTTCACATAAATAATTTGAGATTTATTTAAATCAAGATATCTTATTTGTTCTCTTATGTTTCTATTCGTTATTTACTAAAACGGAGATTTGTCAAGTAGAATCCTTTTTTACGTCATGATTTTTATATGACTCCTTTGTAATTATGATTTGTTTATCTCAAAATATAATTGAATCATTGATGAAAAAAGGAGAGATTAATGAATCTATCTATATGTTTTTTATGAATCTCTTGAAAATAATTTTGATTTGACAATTTGAATTTGAATGAGCTTGATCTTGATTTTTCGAGATTTATAACTTGAGATTTCTTATGCATGAATTAAGATATTATGTCATTTGATCTCCTATGTTTCTTTTTGTTATTTATAAAAGAAGAGATTTGTTGAAATAAATCATGTCTTGTGTCATTCATGATTTGATATTAATATCTTTCATGTCATGATTTATTATTGATATTCCTTTGTATTTATAAATTATATATCTCATCACCAAATTAATTTTTTGTGATGACTTGAACATTTACACCATTATGTTCTTCCCTTCTTCTTTCTTGTTTACAATGATAAAATGGGGAAAGAAAATAACTAGCATTTCAAAAGAACCAAATTTGCTAGCTTGAATAATAAATTTAGACATGTTAGATCTCCCAAATGCATAAATTCTTCTTATACATTTTTTGGATCATGATCTTGATTTTTTGATTTGTAGACTTGAAACTTCTTTTTGAATCAAGATCATTTCCGTATCATTCATTCTATATACAAAAGAAGATATATGCCAAAAATCATGACTTGATCTTTCATTTTTTATGATTAGACTAATGATTGGAATATTGATATAAATTTGTTTTTTATCTTTGTCCTGTTTTGAAAATTATTGTAAAAGAAAAAAGAATTACAAAATTATAATTTTCTCTTCTTTAGCTTGCATGATGATATATGCAAGAAGATGCTAAAACTTGTTAGCTTGCACATTACAAATGGAGTAAAAATTGCTAGCTTGCACTTCGCAAAAGAGAAGAAAGAACTCACTAGCTTACATGTTCCAAAGTGATAAATTTTTTTGCTAAATTGGCAATCTTTCAATGTTGCACTTCTCCTTTTTATTGATGACAAAAGGGGAGACAATCATGCTTGGGATGATGTACTTGGATATTTTGATTATGCATGAGTTTATGTTGCATGCAATGATATGATTAATTGGGTCTTTTAATATTCATGATATATGCAATGGTGAAATACTTATAATTTTTTTAAATCAAAGATTATATCAATATGACATATTGATATAGAGAGTTTAGTTTAAACTCCCTTATCAATTGGTTATCATCTTCAAAAAGGGGGAGATTGTTGAATCTCATATTTTGATGATGAAATCAATTGATGTGTTAGTCATCTAATCTATGTTTTGAGTGATGCAGGAATAGCTTCGATTAGGAGAGGCAAATTGATTAAAGTAGGAGTAATCGAATGTTGGGCCGGAGTGGAACATGTCAGAAGATTAGACGTCAAGTTGGAGGATCAGTCGACATGTCGGAAGAAGGCTTCATGCCATGAGTTTGGACATCAAGCCTAGAAGAGTGGACATTACACCAAGAAGATTGGAATTGCGGAGTTCAACATGCCGAATGGGCAAAAGTCTACAAAAGAGGACGATGCACCGAAGGATTGAATGAAGCGCCGATGAACCAATGACATACTGGACAACATAGGATTCACTTGTAATCGATTATGTCTAGAGTTAGTTTCGAGTCTAATTAAGTCGGTTTAGAATATAATTAGGCTAACTCAATTAGGGAACCAATTGGACCTGAATCAGGGCTGAATAGGATTTGTTGTTATCTCATTCAGTGAATTATAGTAGGGTCTGGTGGTGGTACCGTCTAGACATAAACTTCTATATTGTGTCAGGTGATGGTACCGTGAGACTGGGCGATGGTACCACCCAAACACAGTCTTCAAGACTGTGTCAGGCGGTGGTACCGCCAGACTAGGTAGTGGTACCACCCAAATATAGTCTCTCAAATTATGTCAGGTGGTAGTACCACTAGACTGAGTGGTGGTACCACCCAGTGTTAGTGCTACAAGCGGTGGTACCACCCAACATAGGTGGTGGTACCGTCAGTACCCGAGAAACCCAGGACGAGACTTTTTTTTACTCTAATTTTAAAGTCATTTGGGTTCTATAAATACCCCAGCTATTCCTACATGGAGAAGCAAGACTTGAGCATGAAATTGAGCTAAAAAAAGGGGAAAAATACTTGAGAAAAAATTAGGAAACTCCCTTAGGATTTAAGATCACTTCTTTCTAGTATTTAGAAGTTTGTCTAAAGGGAGATGTGAGGTATAGGATTTAGGATCACTTCTTTCTAGTATTTAGAAGTTTGTCTAAAGGGAGATGTGAGGTGTAAGAAAGAGAGGCTTGTAAATGTTGTCTCCTAAACCAGTGAAAAGGAGAAAGTGTGTAAATGGGTAGTTGATCTTTGCCCATTAAAGGAAGATCGTTAGTAGATGTCGGTGGCCTCGACGGAAGAGGAATCGGGAGTGGATGTAGGTCATGATGACCGAACCATGATAAAACTCGGTTTGCATTTACTCATTGCAATTTAACTTTACTGTAAACTGTCTTACTTGCTTTACTTTCTCATTACACTCTTTTGTACGCTTTCAAGTTTAATATCATTCTGAAATGGGTTTAATCGAAACGAAGATTTTTGAACCGACGACGTTTTTACCTGCTGCACTAATTCACTCTCCCTCTTAGTGCCGACTCGTTCCTAACAGTATTTACACTAGTACTTTTATTATAGACTACAATATTTCTCATCTCCTTAATAGCTTAAATGAAATAAAAAAATTTACTTATCAAATCAATATTTCTTAATAGATTTAAAAAAAAAGATATATATGTCCAATAACTCATAAATTTTATTATTTATGGACAATAAGACAAGTTATATACGTTAAATAGGACTCTTTATGAGCTTAAAAATGTAAGTTTTCTTACTTTCTTTTGATTTAAATTTATGAAATATTCTTAAAAATGGATTTCAAAAGTCTTCTTTTCCAATGAACAATTGGAATGAGGGAGAATAAGACTTTCTCTTTAAATGTCAAAGCTATGAATGTCTTGATTTGTGCCTTAGATAAAAATGAGTTCAATCGAGTGTCTATTTGTGAAATCACTTTCGATATTTGGCATACTCTTGAAACCATATACGAAGACATAAGTTGATCATGTTTTACGGATGTTGTCAATAGTTTAAAAGCTCTTGGCAAATGTTTTTTGAATTTTGAGCTTACTAACAAGATATTAAGATCGATTCCAAAAAGTTAGGATCCTAAAATAATGACAATACAAGAAGCCCAAGACCTAAACAACCTTGCTCTTGAAGAACTTATCAGGTCATTAAGAACTTATAAAATGACATGCAAGGCACATGATCAACTGAATGAACATGAGAATAATCTTCCAAAGAACAGGAAGGATTTGACACTTCGAACAATATAATAAAACTTGAGTGATGACTCAAGTGATGATGATGATGACTTTGAACTCCTCACAATAAAGCTTAAAAAATTCTTAAAACAAGAATCAAAGAACAAAAATGAACCTAAAAAGAAGAAGCTACAAAAGAAAAAGAAAACACTTAAGGTGGCTTGGGACAAATCATGTTCATCCGAATATGAAGAATAAACCAACAAAGGCGAGGTGGCAAACTACGCCTTAACGGCTTTTGACAATGAGGTATCCAAAACCTCTTTGCTTTATTTTGAAATTACTTGATGCTTTTCTTGAGTTATTTTTATTTAGTAGTAAAAAATTAAAATAAAAAAATATTGGGATCATGTTGGTAATTTTAAAAATGATAATGACTATTGCATGTTTTATGAAAATACAACAAAATGTTAAATATAAATCTAATGCTTATACACCAAATAAGATTAATCTTAGGTATGCTCTTAAGAAGCAATAATATGTATTTTGTTGATTTCCGTATAGCTTTTTGATTTTGATTAAAGATGCCTTATGAAACCATGCTTGATGATTTAATAATGCATAATGATCATACTTAATGAGTTTATATTTTAAAATTATGCATGATAATTCTTGTGATTTATGGATTATCGATCTTTGCCATAATGAAAGTTCGTTTTTGGTTTTAAACGTTGATGCATATTTTTATTTGGCATAAAAATTTAGGTATGCTTAAATGAAATCAATTATAAAATATTGGAACTAAAAGAACTTGAGCTATCTTTAATCTTATAGGAATCTATCTATGTTGCTTTCATTGAATTTTCTTAAAAGTGATTTTGATGATGATTTTGGATTCATTTTCATATGATTCATTTTAATAATGAGATGATATATCCAATCGAATCATTTATCGATGTTTGTGACTTGAGATATATTTTATATGAAATATTTTTTCTTGATTCACATATGATATACTTATCTAAGTGAAGATTTATCCAAACGAATCTTGATTCTTCATATTATTAATTTGATATTTATTTGAATCAAGATATCTTATTTGATCTCCTATGATTCTATTCATTATTTACTAAAACATAGATTTGTCAAGATGAATCATTCACGAATTGATCTTTCATATTAATATCCTTTATGTCATGATTTTTATATGACTCCTTTGTAATTATGATTTGTATATCTTATAATATAATTAAATCATTGATGAAAAAAGGGAGAGATTAATGAATCTATCTATGTCTTTTTTATGAATCTCTTGAAAATAATTTTGATTTGACAATTTGAATTTGAATGAGCTTGATCTTTATTTTTCGAGATTTATAACTTGAGATTTCATATGCATGAATCAAGATATTATATCATTTGATCTCCTATGTTTCTTTTTGTTATTTATAAAAAAATAGATTTGATGAAATAAATCATGTCTTGAGGCATTCATGATTTGATATTAATATGTTTCATGTCATGATTTATTATTTATATTCCTTTGTGTTCATAAATTATATATCTCATCACCAAATTAATTTTTTGTGATGACTTGAACATTTACACCATTATGTTCTTCCCTTCTTTTTTCTTACTTATGTTGAATCTCGGATGTTGATGATAAAGTCAATTAATGAGTTAATTGATCTAATCCATATTATTGAGTTAAGTATGTAGGATTAACTACGATAGCTTGAAGACATAAAGCAAGTTTACCGGAGTCAAGTTCGATGGGTGATCGAGAGTCCGTCGAAAGTCCAAAGAATCATCGGAAGTGCTACCGGAACCAACCGAGAAAGATTCGGGGACTTGCTGAAGTTTTCGGAAGTCCGCCGGAAAGATCGTCGGAGGTTTGCAGAGATCACCGAGAAGGTTTGGATACTTTCCAAAGACTCATTGAACTCGCCACAAGACTGGGAGCCTACTATGAGTCCGCCGGAAGAAATCTGAGGGTGTATTGGAAGTCCATCAGAAGTTCACCGGAAAGCTCGCCGGAAGGAAACTCAACATTGCCGATTAAAAATTTTGCTTAGGGCTATGTCTTAATTTTATAGTTTGCATATAATTTAGGTTAGGATTAAGGGTTAATCCTATAACCCGGTTAGGGGCCAATTGGGCCCAAGTTTGGACTAGTTTGGGTTAAGTTTGGAGCCTAACCAATGAGCTAGAATAGCCCAGGCGATGGTACCGCTGGACTGGGTGGTCGCACTGCCTAGAACCTGAGAGGTCCGGCGGTGGCACCACCAGTACACTGTTAGTGTCAGACACTGACAGGCGGCGACACCGCCACTGATAGGTGGTGGCACTGCTAGTACCAGGAAACCCAAAAGTAATTCAAATTTGGAGCCCAAATTTGAATCCTCTTGGGGCCTTTAAATACCCCTCAATTCTCAGCAGATAACACACCTTTTTAAGAAGTTAGTGTTAGGATCGGAGTGGCACTAAGAGGGGGGGGTGAATTAGTGCAGCGGATTAAAACGTCGGTTTTGACAAAATCTTTCGTACGATAAAAAACCAAACTTGAAAAGCTTAATAACTTAGAAGCATATGGAAGCGTAGTGACTAAGTAAAGTAGTTTGCAGTATGTAAATGGCAAGAACAAAATGCAAACCAGAGAAGACGGTAGTTTATAGTGGTTCGGTCAATCGTGACCTACATCCACTCCTCCGATTCCTCTTCCGTCGAGGCCACCGGCATCCACTAATGATCTTCCTTTACTAGGTGAAGATCAACCTCCTTTTTACACCCCTCTTACAACCTCTTATAAGTGGTTCACCCTTTTACAAAGATTTCAATGAAAAGAAAGGAGGTGAACACTCAAGCTATTGAAAACAAGACTTTTCCTAAAGCTTTTCTCAACTTCTAGCTTCTCAAAAGGTTATGTTCTCAGCTGAGACTTGAGGGGTATTTATAGGCCTCAAGAGGATTCAAATTTAGCCTCCAAAAATTTGAATTATCTTATGTTCCCGATGCTGGCGGTGCCACTGCCCAGCCAAACGGTGCCACCGCCCAGCGCTCGGGTGATGGGCGGTGCAACCGCCCAGCCCAGGAGGTGTCACCGCCCAGCTCACAGGTGCTGGGTGGTGCCACCGCCCAGCCTAGGCGGTGCCACCGCCTAGGCCAATTCAGCTCACTGGTTGGGCTCCAAACTTGGCCCAAACCAGTCCGAACTCGGGCCCAATTGGCCCATACTTGGGTTATAGGATTAACACCTAATCCTAACTCTAATTAACATGCTAACTATGAATTTAAAGACATTTTCTAAGCTATTACAAAGTCCGTAAGTCAAGACTTCTTCCGGCGAGCTTCCGGCGAACTTCCGACGATCTTCCGATAAACTCTCGGAAACCATTCTGCGGACTCCCGGCAAGCTCATAGACTTCACGATTTGATCTTGGCGAGTTCCAACGAGCTTCTTCGGCAAGCTCCGATCTTTCTCGGTGAGCTCCGCGAACTTCCAACGAACCTTTCGGCGAGCTTCCGAAAAACCCTTCGGCAAGCTCCCTACTCATTCTCGGCTAGTTCCGGCAGCATTCCCGACGAACCTTCGGACTTCCGTCGAACTCTCGAACTCCCAACAAATCCTTCGCGCTTGACTCCGATACTTTATTTCGCTTTATGTCTTCATCGTTATCATAGTTAATCCTGCACACACAAGCCAAAACTCTACTCCGATCTAGACAATTATTACAAAGCGAATTGACATTCTGTTGCCCGGTACGTCATTGGTTGGTGCTTTGTCCGATTCTTCGGCGCATCATCCTCTCTTGCGGCTTGTTGTCCAATCGGCGGTTGACCTCCGCAACCCCGATATCCTTGGCGCAATTCCGCTCTTGGCCCGATGCCCGACGTCCGAAGCCTTCTGCCATCCAATATCCTAACGTGATCTCCTCCAACGCAACGTCAATTCTTCCTGCGTTAACTTGTCTAATCCTGATCGAGTAGACCTGCATCACTCAAAATGTAGATTAAATTATAAACACATGTCAAGTGGTTTCATCATCAAAATACGAGATTTAACAATCTCCCCCTTTTTGATGATGACAACCACTTGATGACGGAGTTAACCTTAATTCCCGGAGTTTAAACAACTCCCCCTATCAATATGGCTTATTGATAGAAACTCTTGGATTCAAGAATCCAAGCAACATGTCATCATAAACTTATGCATAACATGTCATGTCATCATACTTCTCCCCCTTTGTCATCAACAAAAAGGAGAAGTTCCTACTCTTATGTGTTTAGAGATAAAAAGTTCCATACATTGCATGAAAAACATAGTATCAAATTTTATCATCATGCAATATAGCAATTAAAGATGTGTAAGTTTAGCATGTTTGCTTTTCTTGAGATAACAACTAATTGCTTCTCTTTAGACTACAAGCTAGCAATTTTCATGATATGCAAGTTGCAAGCTAGCAAATTTTTGCTTCCTTTGCAATGTTTGAGCTAGCAATTTTGCTTCCGTAATAAGTTAGCATGTTTTGTATTTTGAGATAGGTAAGATAGCACATTTGCTTCTTTTGAGATAGCAACTCTTTTGAGATAGTGATCTTCGTAAATTTTACATCATGCAAGGTAGCAATTTTTGTGATGTTCAAGATAGTAAGTTCATTCTTCTCTTTTGAGAAGTGCTTGTTTTTCACTTCCTTTACAAAGTGCAAGCTAGCAAAGTGTTTGAAAACATGAGCAAGTTTTGCCACATACAAGCTAGCAAAAATCTCGAAAGCAAATATAAGATAGCTTTCTTGTTGAAGTGTGTAAGCTATCGATTCTTGCTTCCTATTGTTATGTGCAGGTTGTAAGTCTTGCTTCTTGAGATAGGCAAGATAGTGATGTTCAAGAAGACAACTTTTGCTTCTCGAAATAAGCAAGTTAGCAATCTTTGCTACTTAAGATAGGCAAGCTAGCAATCAAGTTTTTGCATCTTCTTGACTTGTGCAAGCTAGCTATCTCCGCCTTTGTCATTGTCAAAAAGAATGGAAGACCCTTTACATCAATTATGACAAAGGTAAGTATAAATCTTATTTGTGCATCATCATATTTTCAAATTAGAATATGCACATTTTTAAAAATCTTATATTCATTCATGCACGATATTGAATAAATCGATCAACATTATGAGGATATCATACATGATACTAACATTTTTAACTATTTATCAACATTTTGATCATGATACCAAACATTCATCATTTAGAGTATTCATGATACAAAACATTAAATCAATATTTATAATACATCATTTTAGCAACAACTCATAGTATTTTAAATCATGATTTACATCATATGTAATACATCACATCATAATTAGAAAGCACAAGTATTGTATGCCTTATTGCAAATAATAAACATTTCAAATCATCATGGTATTAATCTGTCAAATTGCATCATGCCATGCATGATCATAACTTTTTCCCATTTTATCATTGTAAACAAGAAAGAATAAGGGAAGAACAACATAGTGCATAATATTTCAATTATTTCAAGGCATACAAGCCATAAATCCAATGGCATCATGTCATGAAGGATAAGACCTCTTGAATTACAAAAGACATGATTCATTTTATCAAATCACTTCTTTTTATAAATAACAAAAATTGTAGGTGTACAAAGAAGAGATTGTGATTAAGAAAAATCTCAAGTAGTAAATCCAAGAAATCAAGATCATAATTTGAATACAATCTCATTTAAATTCAAATCGTCAAATTCATCAAAATCTCAACATTACTTTCAAGAGATTCAAAATGGTATACATAGATTTATCATAATAAACATCAAGATCAATAGGATAGAGAAAAATAAATTTTCAAGGAAAAAATATTTTCCTCTTTTTAGTTGTTTCAATTCATATGATTTTATTTTACTTATACCAAATAAAAACATATATCATGTTTAAAAACGACAGTGTAAGATTTATTACAATAAAGATTAATAAGGCACTTTCATTATGGTAAAAATCAATAATCCATAAATCACAAGATTCATCAAGCATAATTTTGAAATTTATTAAGCATGATCATTATGCATTACTTCAAATCAAACATGATTTCATTTATTTTCAAAATATTTATCACAATAGAGCATATAAGCCAAAGAAACTATTAAACATAAAGCATATTCATTACTGATGGTTTCATTGAGTATAAAGTATTTTCAACCAAAATCATTTGTTATTTATTGTAGTTATACATTTTTCTTTTTAGGTGAATCTATCTTTTCATGCTTAGTTTGCATACAAAGGTCGTGCATCATTTTCGAAAGCAACTTTTATCATGGTATAAATCGATAATCCATAAATCGTAAAAGATCATTATGGAAATCATCAATAATCAATAAACCATAAATTACCCAAAACTCATCATCAACATGCATAGCTTTAAAAAATAAATTTATTAGGCATGATATCACATTTCATAAGGCATTTTTAATCAAGATCATTTTGTTTATCATAAACATACAATTTTCATGATTATTTTTAAAATTACTAGAACGATAAGCATGATTTCTAATTTTTTATTTTCATGTAATGAATCCTAAATTAAATTAAAAATAACTCATGAAAAGTATTATGTAATTTCAAAATAATTCAAGAGAGTTGAGTTACTTACCTTGTAGTCGAAGCTCGTCAAAACCCAATTCGCCGTTTCACCTTTGGAAGTTCTTGATTCATCCTTGGGTGCCTTCCTTTTCTTTGGCCTCTTCCTCTGTTCAAGTTCATTGTTTATTTTAGATTTTTGTTTAATAAACTTATTAAGATTTAGTGTTCGAAGTTCAAGTTCATCATTGTCCTCATCACTTGGGTCATCGCTCAAGTGGTATTCATTTGTCTGGAGTTCCAAATCCTTCCTATTCTTTGGAAGGTGGTTCAAGTGTTCATTGTGTTCATCATGTGCATTGCGCACCATTTCATATGTCATCAATGAGCCGATAAGTTTTTCAAGTGAAAAAATATTTAAATCTTTTGTTTCTTGTATTGCCGTTACTTTTGATTCCCAAGCTTTAGAAAGTGATCGTAAAACTTTACTAACAAGTTCAAAATTCGAGAAACATTTGGCAAGAGCTTGTAAACCATTGACGAAATCCGTAAAACGGGTGTACATGTCAACAATGGTTTCGCTCGGCTTCATTCGAAAAAGCTCGAAAGCATGTATTAAAATATTGATTTTCGAATTTTTAACTCTAGAAGTGCCTTCGTGTGTGATTTCAAGAGTGTGCCATATGTCGAAAGCCGTTTCGCACAAAGAAACCCGATTGAACTCATTTTTGTCAAAAGCGCAAAATAAGGCATTCATAGCCTTTGCGTTTAAAGAAAAATACTTTTTCTCCAAATCCGACCATTCATTGATCGGTTTAGAGGGAAGTTGAAAACCATTTTCAACAATATTCCATATATCCAAATTCATAGAAATCAAGAAAACTCTCATTCGAGTTTTCCAATAAGTGTAGTCCAATCCGTTAAACAACGGTGGACGAACAACCGAAAAGCCCTCTTGAAAGCCATGAAGAGCCATTTCTCTTGAGTGTAAATCCGAAATGAGAAATACCGGGCTCTGATACCAATTGTTAGGATCGGAGCGGCACTAAGAGGGGGGGGTGAATTAGTGCAGCGAATTAAAATGTCGGTTTTGACAAAATCTTTCGTACGATAAAAAACCGAACTTTAAAAGCTTAATAACTTAGAAGCGTATGGAAGCATAGTGACTAAGTAAAGTAGTTTGCAGTATGTAAATGGCAAGAACAAAATGCAAACCAGAGAAGACGGTAGTTTATAGTGGTTCGGTCAATCGTGACCTACATCCACTCCTCCGATTCCTCTTCCGTCGAGGCCACCGGCATCCACTAATGATCTTCCTTTACAAGGCGAAGATCAACCTCCTTCTTACACCCCTCTTTCAAACTCTTACAAGTGGTTCACCCGTTTACAAAGATTTCAATGAAAAGAAAGGAGGTGAACACTCAAGCTATTGAAAACAAGACTTTTCCTAAAGCTTTTCTCAACTTCTAGCTTCTCAAAAGGTTATGTTCTCAGCTGAGACTTGAGGGGTATTTATTGGCCACAAGAGGATTCAAATTTGGGCTCCAAAAATTTGAATTCTCTTCTGTTCCCGATGCTGGCGATGCCACCGCCCAGCCAAGCGGTGCCACCACCCAGCACCCGGTATTTATAGGCCTCAAGAGGATTCAAATTTGGGCTCGAAAAATTTGAATTCTCTTATGTTCCCGATGCTGGCGATGCCACCGCCCAGCCAAGCGGTGCCACCGCCCAAAGCTCGGGTGCTGGGCGGTGCAACCGCCCAGCCCAGGAGGTGTCACCGCCTAGCTCTCGGGTGCTGGGCGGTGCCACCGCCTAGGCCAATTCAGCTCACTGGTTGGGCTCCAAACTTGGCCCAAACCAGTCCGAACTCGGGCCCAATTGGCCCCTATTTGGGTTATAGGATTAACACCTAATTCTAACCCTAATTAACATGCTAACTACGAATTTAAAGACATTTTCTAAGCTATTACAAAGTCCGTAAGTCAAGACTTCTACCGGCGAACTTCCGATGGTCTTCCGATAAACTCTCGAAAACCATTCTATGGAGTCCCGGCAAGCTCCTAGACTTCACGATTTGATCTTGGCGAGTTCCAACGAGCTTCTTCGGCAAGCTCCAATCTTTCTCGGTGAGCTCCACGAACTTCCAACGAACATTCCGGTGAGCTTCCGAAAAACCCTTCGGCAAGCTCCCTACTCATTCTCGGCTAGTTCCGGCAGCATTCCCGACGAACCTTCGGACTTCCGTCGAACTCTCGAACTCCCAACAAATCCTTCGCGCTTGACTCCGATACTTTATTTCGCTTTATGTCTTCATCGTTATCATAGTTAATCCTGCACACACAAGCCAAAACTCTACTCCGATCTAGACAATTATTACAAAGCGAATTGACATTCTGTTGCCCGGTACGTCATTGGTTGGTGCTTTGTCCGATTCTTCGTCGCATCATCCTCTCTTGCGGCTTGTTGTCCAATCGGCGGTTGACCTCCGCAACCCCGATATCCTTGGCGCAATTCCGCTCTTGGCCCAATGCCCGACGTCCGAAGCCTTCTGCCATCCAATATCCTAACGTGATCTCCTCCAACGCAACGTCAATTCTTCCTGCGTTAACTTGTCTAATCCTGATCGAGTAGACCTGCATCACTCAAAATGTAGTTTAAATTATAAACACATGTCAAGTGGTTTCATCATCAAAATACGAGATTTAACAATCTCCCCCTTTTTGATGATGACAACCACTTGATGACGGAGTTAACCTTAATTCCCGGAGTTTAAACAACTCCCCCTATCAATATGGCTAATTGATAGAAACTCTTGGATTCAAGAATCCAAGCAACATGTCATCATAAACTTATGCATAACATGTCATGTCATCATACTTCTCCCCCTTTGTCATCAACAAAAAGGAGAAGTTCCTACTCTTATGTGTTTAGAGATAAAAAGTTCCATACATTGCATGAAAAACATAGTATCAAATTTTATCATCATGCAATATAGCAATTAAAGATGTGTATTAGCATGTTTGCTTTTCTTGAGATAACAACTAATTGCTTCTCTTTAGACTACAAGCTAGCAATTTTCATGATATGCAAGTTGCAAGCTAGCAAATTTTTGCTTCCTTTGCAATGTTTGAGCTAGCAATTTTGCTTCCGTAATAAGTTAGCATGTTTTGTATTTTGAGATAGGTAAGATAGCACATTTGCTTCTTTTGAGATAGCAACTCTTTTGAGATAGTGATCTTCGTAAATTTTACATCATGCAAGGTAGCAATTTTTGTGATGTTCAAGATAGTAAGTTCTTTCTTCTCTTTTGAGAAGTGCTTGTTTTTCACTTCCTTTACAAAGTGCAAGCTAGCAAAGTGTTTGAAAACGTGAGCAAGTTTTGCCACATACAAGCTAGCAAAAATCTCGAAAGCAAATATAAGATAGCTTTCTTGTTGAAGTGTGTAAGCTATCGATTCTTGCTTCCTATTGTTATGTGCAGGTTGCAAGTCTTGCTTCTTGAGATAGGCAAGATAGTGATGTTCAAGAAGACAACTTTTGCTTCTCGAAATAAGCAAGTTAGCAATCTTTGCTACTTAAGATAGGCAAACTAGCAATCAAGTTTTTGCATCTTCTTGACTTGTGCAAGCTTGCTATCTCCCCCTTTGTCATTGTCAAAAAGAATGGAAGACCCTTTACATCAATTATGACAAAGGTAAGTATAAATCTTATTTGTGCATCATCATATTTTCAAATTAGAATATGCCCATTTTTAAAAATCTTATATTCATTCATGCACGATATTGAATAAATCGATCAACATTATGAGGATATCATACATGATACTAACATTTTTAACTATTTATCAACATTTTGATCATGATACCAAACATTCATCATTTAGAGTATTCATGATACAAAACATTAAATCAATATTTATAATACATCATTTTAGCAACAACTCATAGTATTTTAAATCATGATTTACATCATATGTAATACATCACATCATAATTAGAAAGCACAAGTATTGTATGCCTTATTGCAAATAATAAACATTTCAAATCATCATGGTATTAATCTGTCAAATTGCATCATGCCATGCATGATCATAACTTTTTCCCATTTTATCATTGTAAACAAGAAAGAATAAGGGAAGAACAACATAGTGCATAATATTTCAATTATTTCAAGGCATACAAGCCATAAATCCAATGGCATCATGTCATGAAGGATAAGACCTCTTGAATTACAAAAGACATGATTCATTTTATCAAATCACTTCGTTTTATAAATAACAAAAATTGTAGGTGTACAAAGAAGAGATTGTGATTAAAAAAAATCTCAAGTAGTAAATCCAAGAAATCAAGATCATAATTTGAATACAATCTCATTTAAATTCAAATCGTCAAATTCATCAAAATCTCAACATTACTTTCAAGAGATTCAAAATGGTATAAATAGATTTATCATAATAAACATCAAGATCAATAGGATAGAGAAAAATAAATTTTCAAGGAAAAAATATTTTCCTCTTTTTAGTTGTTTCAATTCATATGATTTTATTTTACTTATACCAAATAAAAACATGTATCATGTTTAAAAATGAAAGTGTAAGATTTATTATAATAAAGATTAATAAGGCACTTTCATTATGGTAAAAATCAATAATCCATAAATCACAAGATTCATCAAGCATAATTTCGAAATTTATTAAGCATGATCATTATGCATTACTTCAAATCAAACATGATTTCATTTATTTTCAAAATATTTATAATGATAGAGCATATAAGCCAAAGAAACTATTAAACATAAAGCATATTCATTAATGATGGTTTCATTGAGTATAAAGTATTTTCAACCAAAATCATTTGTTATTTGTTGTAGTCATACATTTTTCTTTTTAGATGAATCTATCTTTTCATGCTTAGTTTGCATACAAAGGTCGTGCATCATTTTCGAAAGCAACTTTCATCATGGTATAAATCGATAATCCATAAATCGTAAAAGATCATTATGGAAATCATCAATAATCAATAAACCATAAATTACCCAAAACTCATCATCATCATGCATAGCTTCAAAAAATAAATTTATTAGGCATGATATCATATTTCATAAGGCATTTTTAATCAAGATCATTTTGTTTATCATAAACATACAATTTTCATGATTATTTTTAAAATTACTAGAACGATAAGCATGATTTCTAATTTTTTATTTTCATGTAATTAATCCTAAATTAAATTAAAAATAACTCATGAAAAGTATTATGTAATTTCAAAATAATTCAAGAGAGTTGAGTTACTTACCTTGTAGTCGAAGCTCGTCAAAGCCCAATTCGCCGTTTCACCTTTGGAAGTTCTTGATTCATCCTTGGGTACCTTCCTTTTCTTTGGCCTCTTCCTCCGTTCAAGTTTATTGTTTATTTTAGATTTTTGTTTAATAAACTTATTAAGATTTAGTATTCGAAGTTCAAGTTCATCATTGTTCTCATCACTTGAGTCATCGCTCAAGTGGTATTCATTTGTCTGGAGTTCCAAATCCTTCCTATTCTTTGGAAGGTGGTTCAAGTGTTCATTGTGTTCATCATGTGCATTGCGCACCATTTCATATGTCATCAATGAGCCGATAAGTTTTTCAAGTGGAAAAATATTTAAATCTTTTGTTTCTTGTATTGCCATTACTTTTGATTCCCAAGCTTTAGAAAGTGATCGTAAAACTTTACTAACAAGTTCAAAATTCGAGAAACATTTGCCAAGAGCTTGTAAACCATTGACGATATCCGTAAAACGGGTGTACATGTCAACAATGGTTTCGCTCGGCTTCATTCGAAAAAGCTCGAAATCATGCATTAAAATGTTGATTTTCGAATCTTTAACTCTAGAAGTGCCTTCGTGTGTGATTTCAAGAGTGTGCCATATGTCGAAAGTCGTTTCGCACAAAGAAACCCGATTGAACTCATTTTTGTCCAAAGCGCAAAATAAGGCATTCATAGCCTTTGCGTTTAAAGAAAAATACTTGTTCTCCAAATCCGACCATTCATTGATCGGTTTAGAGGGAAGTTGAAAACCATTTTCAACAATATTCCATATATCCAAATTCATAGAAATCAAGAAAACTCTCATTCGAGTTTTCCAATAAGTGTAGTCCAATCCGTTAAACAACGGTAGACGAACAACCGAAAAGCCCTCTTGAAAGCCATGAAGAGCCATTTCTCTCGGGTGTAAATCCGAAATGAGAAATACCGGGCTCTGATACCAATTGTTAGGATCGGAGCGGCACTAAGAGGGGGGGGTGAATTAGTGCAGCGGATTAAAACGTCGGTTTTGACAAAATCTTTCGTACGATAAAAAACTGAACTTGAAAAGCTTAATAACTTAGAAGCGTATGGAAGCGTAGTGACTAAGTAAAGTAGTTTGCAGTATGTAAATAGCAAGAACAAAATGCAAACCAGAGAAGAATGTAGTTTATAGTGGTTCGGTCAATCGTGACCTACATCCTCTCCTCCGATTCCTCTTCCGTCGAGGCCACTGGCATCCACTAATGATCTTCCTTTACAAGTCGAAGATCAACCTCCTTCTTACACCCCTCTTACAACCTCTTACAAGTGGTTCACCCTTTTACAAATATTTCAATGAAAAGAAAGGAGGTGAACACTCAAGCTATTGAAAACAAGACTTTTCCTAAAGCTTTTCTCAACTTCTAGCTTCTCAAAAGGTTATGTTCTCAACTGAGACTTGAGGGGTATTTATAGACCTTAAGAGGATTCAAATTTGGGCTCCAAAAATTTGAATTCTCTTATGTTCCCAATGCTGGCGATGGCACCGCCCAGCCAAGCGGTGCCACCGCCCAGCGCTCGGGTGCTGGGTGATGCCACCGCCTAGGCCAATTCAGCTCACTGGTTGGGCTCCAAACTTGGCCCAAACCAGTCCGAACTCGGGCCCAATTGGCCCCTACTTGGGTTATAGGATGAACACCTAATCCTAACCCTAATTAACATACTAACTACGAATTTAAAGACATTTTCTAAGCTATTACAAAGTCCATATGTCAAGACTTCTACCGGCGAACTTCCGACGGTCTTCCGATAAACTCTCGAAAACCATTCTGCGGACTCCCGGCAAGCTCCTAGACTTCACTATTTGATCTTGGCGAGTTCCAACGAGCTTCTTCGGCAAGCTCCGATCTTTCTCGGTGAGCTCCGCGAACTTCCAACGAACCTTCCGGCGAGCTTCCGAAAAACCCTTCGGTAAGCTCCCTACTCATTCTCGGCTAGTTCCGGCTGCATTCCCGACGAACCTTCGGACTTCCGTCGAACTCTCGAACTCCCAACAAATCCTTCACGCTTGACTCCGATACTTTATTTCGCTTTATGTCTTCATCGTTATCGTAGTTAATCCTGCACACACAAGCCAAAACTCTACTCCGATCTAGATAATTATTACAAAGCGAATTGACATTCTATTGCCTGGTACGTCATTGGTTGGCGCTTTGTCCGATTCTTTGGCGCATCATCCTCTCTTGCGGCTTGTTGCCCAATTGGCGGTTGACCTCCGCAACCCCGATATCCTTGGCGCAATTCCGCTCTTTGCCCGATGCCCAACGTCCGAAGCCTTCTACCATCCAATATCCTAACGTGATCTCTTCTGGCGCAACGTCAATTCTTCCTGCATTAACTTGTCTAATCCTGATCGAGTAGACCTGCATCACTCAAAATGCAGTTTAAATTATAAACACATGTCAAGTGGTTTCATCATCAAAATACGAGATTCAACAGTTAGAAAGTGAGAAAAAACTCTAGCAAAGTCTTATTTTCAGTAGCTTAAGAGGGGTATTTGGTCCTTCCTCTTCAAAATGATTTGCTAGTGGAAGTTGGGAGCCTCATTGAAGAAGGCTTCTAAAGTAGATGTAGGTCATTTGACCGAACCACTATATATTGTGGTGTTCCTTGAATGTATGAGTGTTTAATTTTCTGAACCATTTCTCTAGGTACAAATTGTTCGGTTTTCATCTTCCTACTCTTGACTACCTTTACTCGAGCTAATTTAGCTAAGTCATCCTTTGTCGAATCGAAATCTCTACACATTTATGAAATTAATTTCAAACTTACGAGTTTTAATCCGCTGCACTAATTCACCCCCCCCCCCCCCCCCCCCCCCTCATAGTGCCGCTCTATTCCTAACAATTGGTATTAGAGCAAGGCCCACTCTCATATTTAGTTTAATACCCAAGAGAGATGACTTACTCCGGTATGCAAGAGGGTCACTCTATTACACATCCGCCTATGTTTAATGGGTCGGATTACACATATTGGAAGACTCGTATGAGGATCTTCCTTATTTCCATGGATTTTGAGCTTTGGAATATTGTCGAAAATGGATTTCAAAAATCTTCTCTTCCGATGAGCCAATGGGATGAATCGGAGAAGAAGGTTTTTGCTTTAAACGCAAAGGCTATGAATACCTTGTTTTGTGCAGTTGACAAAAATGAATTTAATCGTGTTTCGATTTATGATTCGGCTTTTGATATTTGGAGAACTTTGATGGTCACTCATGAAGGCACTAGCCGAGTGAAAGAGTCCATAATCAACATTCTTGTGCATTCTTATGAACTTTTCCGAATGAAACCAAGTGAGTCCATCAGAGACATGTACACCCGTTTCACGGATGTCATCAATGGACTCAAAGCTCTTGGTAAAAGTTTTTCTAACTTTGAACTAGTAACTAAAATTTTAAGATCCCTTATAAAGAGTTGGGATCCAAAAGTTACGGTCATTTAAGAGGCTAAGGATCTTAAAACATTTCCTCTCGAAGAACTTATTGGGTCTCTAATGACCTAGAAATGACGTGCCATGCTCATGAAGAGCTCGAGAACCCCCTTCCAAAGAACAGGAAGGATATGACACTTAGAACACAAGAAGACCACTTGAAAGGAACATCAAGTAATGAGGATAGTGACGATGACATTGCACTTTAAACTCAAAAATTTTAAAAATTTATAAGAAAGAACAAATTTAAAAATGATACAAAAAAAAACTTGAACATAAAAAGGACCAAGTAATATGCTACGAATGCAAGAAGCCGGGGCACTTTAAAAATATATGCCCCCAAGCCAAGAAGAAGTAAACGAAGAAGAAGAAAGCTTTAAAAGCGACTTGGGACGACTCAAGTGATTCCGAGAATGAAGAACCTAGCAACAAAGAGGAGGCAAACTTCATGCTAATGGCTTTAAGAGGAGAGGTGTATGATTTAATTAATAAAGATTTATCTTTCAATGAACTTTCTATCACTTTTTACGAATTATTTTATGAGTGTAGAACTATTAGTAAGAAGTTCAATCTATTAAAGAAAGAGCATGCCTTACTACAAAATAAGCTTGATAGTCTTCAAACTCCTCCATGCTCTAAGTGTGAATACTTAAACGCAATAAAAAATAAGAATTTGCTACTTAAAGAGACCTTAAACAAGTTTAAGGTTAGTAGCAAAGGCTTGGATAGAATCCTTACAAACAAGGGTTACATCGCAAATAGAAATGGAATTGGTTTTGTGAGAAGATCTCACCAAAATCTTACCACCTTCATTAAAGGACCCACATGTATGGTTTTGTGAGAAGATCTCACCAAAATCTTACCACCTTCATTAAAGGACCCACATTACATGTTTCACCTCATTTGAAATGTAACTTTTATTGTAAATATGGATATGTTATTTACAAATGTCGATTTAAGAAAATTAGTCTTCATAAGTTGATATGAGTTCCTAAAGTAACTATAAATAATTCAATGATGAATGACAAAATTAGTAGATTAATTTTTAAGGCACCCAAAATCAAATGGGTACCTAAAAACCATCCTTTTTTTAGACAAACTCACAAGCTAGGAGCAAAAGATGGTATCTTGATAGTGGATACTCAAAGCACATGACTGGAGATCCATCTTATTTCTCTATGCTCACTAGCAAAGAAGAAGGGTATGTCACCTTCGGAGACAACAACAAAGGTAAAATCATTGGCAAGGGAACCGTAGGTAACAAATCAAGTTTTTCAATTAATGATGTGCTGCTAGTTGATGGATTAAAATATAATCTCTTAAGCATTAGTCAATTATGTGGTAAAGGTTACATCGTTAGATTTGAATCTAATGTGTGCATTATTAAAAAACCAAACAATAACATATCAATGATTGCCTTAAAATAAAATAATGTCTACACCATCAACCTTGATAAACTTAGTAATGAAATGTGCTTTTTCGCTTTAAATGATGATGCTTGGCTTTGGCATAAGAGATTAGGCCATGCAAGTATGAAACTAATATCTAAGATTTCATCTAGAGAGTTAGTACGAGGGATTTCCAATATGAAGTTTGTTAAGGACAAAGTGTGTGATGCTTGTCAACTAGGAAAATAAATAAAAACTAGTTTCAAACCAAAAAATCAAATTAACACCACTAGACTATTGTAATTGATCCATTTGGACTTATTTGGACCAATTGACACAACGAGTCTAGGAGAAAGCAAATATGCCTTCGTAATTATAGATGACAATAGTAGATACACTTGGACCTATGTCTTGGCTCACAAAAGTGATTGTTTCAAATGTTTCTCTAAATTTTGTAAACTTATTCACAACGAAAAAGGCTTTATGATTTCATCAATTCAAAGTGATTATGGTGGCGAGTTTCAAAACTATGACTTTCAAAGTTTTTATAAATACAATGGATATAACCACAACTTCTCCACTCCGAGAAATCCTCAACAAAATGGGGTAGTTGAAAGAAAAAATAAAAATTTTTAAAAAATAGCAAGAACCATGTTAAATGAACATAGTCTACCTAAGTATTTTTGGGTCAAAATCGTTAATACAGCTTGCTATGTCATGAATAGGGTTCTAATAAGACCATCTCTATCAAAAACTCCCTATGAATTATGAAATAAAAAAATTCAAATATTTCTTATTTTAAAGTTTTCGGTTGCAAATGCTTTATTTTGAATGAAAAGGATGCCTTAAGAAAATTTGATGCTAAATCCGATGAAGGCATCTTTCTTGGTTACTCTTTCGTTTCTAAGGCTTTTCGTGTCTTTAACAAAAGAACCTTAGTTATAGAAGAGTCTATTCATGTAGTTTTTAATGAAATTTCTAAGTTAATGAAAAATGATTTTGATGATGATCTTGGGTTTGATAATTTGAATTTAAATGAACCCTCTCCTCAAAATAGCAACTTGGATGCATCTTCTTCCGAAATTTCCTTACCCAAGGAATGAAAGTATGTAGATGCTCATCCAAAGGAGCTAATTATATGAGATACATCAAAAGGGGTTCAAAG
Source organism: Musa acuminata AAA Group (assembly GCF_036884655.1). Classification (NCBI taxonomy): domain Eukaryota; kingdom Viridiplantae; phylum Streptophyta; class Magnoliopsida; order Zingiberales; family Musaceae; genus Musa; species Musa acuminata. Next base: position 20,787,926 of record NC_088349.1, read on the forward strand.
TCATTCTTCCTTCAAGAATTTTTGTGCTAACGCTGCCTTCCTTTCTCAAATTGAACTTAAATGCATTGACGAAGCCTTGAAATATGATTCATAGGTTATTGCAATGCTCGAGGAATTGAACCAATTTGAGAGGAATGAGGTATGGAAGCTTGTTCCTAGACCTAGTAACCATTTAGTCATTGGTACTAAATGGATCTTTAGAAACAAGGAAGATGAATGCGGTATCATGGTTAGAAACAAGGCTAGACTAGTGGCCAAAGGTTTCAACCAAGAAGAAGGTATCGACTACGAAGAGACCTTCGCTCCTGTAATAAGATTAGAAGCCATTAGGATGCTCCTTGCCTATGCTAGTAGCAATGATTTTAAACTATTTCAAATGGATGTCAAAAGTGCTTTTTCGAATGGTTTTATTTTCAAAGAAGTGTATGTTGAACAACCTCCTGGATTTAAAAATCTCTTCTTCTAATCATGTATTTAAATTGACTAAGGCTCTCTATAGCTTAAAACAAGCTCCTAGAGCTTGGTATGAAAGGCTTAGTTCCTTTTTTTATTTTAAATAATTTTACAAAAGACAAGGTTGATACTACATTGTTTATCAAATATTTTAAAAATAATTTTCTTATTGTTCAAATTTATGTTAACGATATTATTTTTGGTTCTTCGGATGAATCACTATGTGAATCATTTACCAAGTGTATGAGTCATGAATTTGAAATGAGCCTAATGGGAGAATTAACCTTCTTTTTAGGATTACAAATTAAACAACTTAGTAATGGTATATTTCTTAATCAATCTAAATATACATTAGAATTGTTAAAATGATTTAACATGGATAGTTCAAAAGCTATAAATACTCCTATGAGTACTTCCACTAAGTTAGACATGGATGAAAGTGGTAAAAGCTTTGATAAAAAACATATAGGGGAATGATTGGTAGTTTACTTTACCTCACCGTAACTAGATCAGATATCATGTTTAGTGTAGGACTTTGTGCTAGGTTTTAAGCTAATCCTAAATTGTCTCATCTTAAAAGTGTTAAAAGAATCCTTAGATATCTTAAAGGAACTCCTAATTTAGGATTATGGTATCCAAAATCCAATAATTTTGATTTAATAGCTTATGCAGATGTCGATTTTGGCGGATATAGGATAGATAGAAAAAACATATCCGGAACATATTGTTAAGATCAGAGCGACACTAAGAGGGGGGGGGGGTGAATTAGTGCAACGGATTAAAACTTCGGTTTTGGAAAAATCTTTCGTACGATAAAAAATCGAACTCGGAAGTGCTTATCTTGAAAGTGTGTTCGTAAAGGTGTGCAGCAAAAGTAATGAGGAAGTAAAGCACATATGAAGGTTTGCAGTAAGGTAAATAGCAATAAGTAAATGCAAACCAGAGAACACACCAATTTAAAGTTGTTCGGTCAAAATGACCTACATCCACTTGTGAAGCCTTCTTCGAAGAGGCTCCCAACTTCTACTAGCAAATCACTTTGAAGGGGAAGGATAAATACCCCTCTTACAACCTTTTACAAGTGGTTCACACTCTTACAAATTTTCAAAGAGAAAGAGGGAGGTGAACACTCAAGCTATTGAAAACAAAAACTTGCTAAAGGCTTTGCTAAGACTTTTATCTCAATCTCTTACTTCTCAAAAGTTGTTCTCTTAGCTGAGAATTGAGGGGTATTTATAGGCCCCAAGAGGATTCAAATTTGGGCTCTAAATTTTGAATTCTCTTGGGTTTTCGAGGCTGGCAATGCCACCGCCTATCGGTGGCGGTGCCACCGCCGGACCTCTCGGGTTCTGGGCGGTGCCACCGCTCAGTCCAGCGGTGCCACAGCTCAGTTCTTGGGTTCTGGGCGGTGCTACTGCCTAATCTGGCAGTGCCACCGCCTACACTATTTTAGCTCACTGGTTGGGCTCCAAACTTGGCCCAAACCAGTCCAAACTCGGGCCCAATTGGCCCCTACTTGGTTTATTGGATTAACACCGAATCCTAACCCTAATTAATATTCTAAATATGAATTTAAAGACATTTCCTAAGCTATTACAAAGTCCGCAAGTCAAGACTTCTTCCAGCGAGCTTTCGACGAACTTCCGGCAGTCTTCCGATAAACTCGGAAACCATTCTGCGGACTCCCGGCAAGCTCCTAGACTTCACGATTTGATCTTGCTGAGTTCCAATGAGCTTCTTCAGCAAGCTCCGATCTTTCTCGGCGAGCTCCGTGAACTTCCAATGAACCTTCCGGTGAGCTTTCGAAAAACCCTTTGGCAAGCTTCCTACTCATTCTCGGCTAGTTCCGGCAGCATTCCCAACGAATCTTCGGACTTCTGTCGAACTCTCGAACTCGTAACGAATCCTTCATATTTGACTCCGACACTTTGTTTCACTTTATGTCTTCATCGTTATCGTAGTTAATCCTACACACACAAGCCAAAACTCTACTCCAATCTAGACAATTATTACAACGCGAATTGACATTTTATTGCCCGGCACATCATTGGTTGGCACTTCATCCGATTCTTCAACGCATCGTCCTCTCTTGCGGCTTGTTGCCCAATCATCGGTTGACCTCCGCAACCCCGATATCCTTGGCGCAATTCCGCTCTTGGCCCGATGCTCGACGTCCGAAGCCTTCTGCCATCCAATATCTTAACGTGATCTCCTCCGGTGCAACTTCAATTCCTCCTGCGTTAACTGTCTAATCCTGATCGAGTAGACCTGCATCACTCAAAATGCAGTTAAATATATAAACACAATCAATTAGTTTCATCATCAAAATATGAGATTCAACACATATCAATTTTTAGGACATGCACTTATTTCTTGGACTTCCAAGAAATAAAATTCGGTTGCACTATCTACGGTGGAAGCCGAATACATAGCTATAAGTGCATGCTGTGCACAAGTTGTTTGGATGAAAAATACGTTGGAAGACTATGAAATTTACTTAAAGAACATTCCCATAAAATGTGATAATACAAGTGCTATTTGTCTAACCAAAAATCCAATTCAACACTCTAGAACTAAGCATATTAACATTAGGCATCACTTTATACGAGATCATGTCAATAATAATAATGTCATTCTAGAATTTATTGACACAAAGCATCAATTAGCAGACATTTTCACAAAAGCCTTAAATGAAGATCAATTTGACTTTATTAGAAGGGAATTAGGCATGTTGAATTGTCTTTGTGAATGAGCTTGATTGTATATATTTTCCAAAAAAATTTCATCCTCTTTTCGATTTTCGTAGATTTGACTTCTTTCTTTTCAATTTTGAATGACATCTTAAAGAGTGATCCAAGACACTATCCTATCTTAAATCAAACACATTAAAACTTCTGAAAATAAAAATTAAAAAAAAATTATTTTTTAGCATGCCAATTGTGGCACCGCTAGAACCAGCGGTAACACCGCCTGGGCACTCGGTCCCCAGGCGGTGGCACCGCTCGATTGGCAGTGGCACTGCCCGAGAACCCCCTTATAAAGAGGGGGGGGGTTAGGGTCGGCGGTGGAACTGCCCCCAACTCGAGAGCACCCTCCCTAGCACTCTCACAAAGCGCTCTAAACCTCTCTCAACCTCATTCTAAGCCTCTAGAAGTCTAAGAGAGGGGTTCTTCTTGGATCAAGCTCTCTACCTCCCAAGGAAACTTATATAAGGTAAGATCAGAATTTTTTTTTTCTTCTTCCTCTCATTATTTGGCCTATTCTTTAAAGTTCTCTCTTAATCTATCATCATGATTAGATATAGCTCCTAAGAGATCATCAAGAACCAAAAGGAAAAGGGTGAAAGGAGATTCCTATGACCAGATCCTCTTTAGATCTAATGAAGTAGCCCTTAGGTATCCAAATTTTAAAACAAGAACAATACATAAGGGCAAACATGTTGACCTAGATGAACTTGGAAACCAAGAACCCATTAGATGGTTTGTAAATTTAGATGTCTTATCTATCCTACAAATCGATAAGCCGATTTACCCTAGGTTGGTTAGGTTATTTTATGTTAACTTAAGTGTGGACAATGATATCTTAACTACCTACTATTGAATCTCGGATTTTAATGATGAAATCAATTGATGGGTAAATTGATCTAATCCATATTATTGAGTTAAGTGTGCAAGATTAACTACGATAGCTTGAAGACATAAAGCAAGTCTACCAGAGTCCAGTTCGATGGGTGTTCGAGAGTCCATAGAAAGTCCGAAGATTCATCGGAGATGCTGTCGGAACCAACCGAGAAGAAATCGGGGACTTGTCGAAGTTTTCGAAAGTCCGCCGAAGAGATCATCGGAGGTTCGCGGAGATCACCGAGAAAGCTCAGCTACTCGCTGAACTCGCCATAAGATCAAGAGCCTACTGGGAGTCCGCCATAAGAAATCCGAGGGTGTATCGGAAGTCCGCCGGAAAGCTCGCCGGAAGGAGACTCAACGTTTGCCGGTTGAAAATTTGCTTAGGACTATGTTTTTAGTTACGTAGTTTACATGTAATTAGGGTTAGAATTAAGGGATAATCGTATATCCTGGTTAGGGGCCAATTGGGCCCGATATTACCTAGTTTGGGCCAGATTTGAAGCCTATCTAGTGACCCGTAGGGTCGGGCGGTGGAACCGCCTGACCGGGCGGTGGCACCGCCCAGAACCCGAGGATCGAGCAGTGGTACCTTCAGATTGGGCGGTGGCACCGCCCAACACCCGAGAGGTCTGGTGGTGGCACCGTCGGACTGGGCAGTGGCACCGCTAGTACAGTATCAGTGTCAGACACTAATAGGCGGTGGCACCGCCAGTATCGGGAACCCAAGAGAATTTCAAATTTGGAGCCCAAATTTGAATCCTTTTGGGGCTTATAAATATCCCTCAATTCTCAGTAGAGAATACAATTTTTTGAGAAGCAATAGATTGAGACAAAAGCCTTTATAAAGTTTTTAGCAAGCCTTATTTTCAATTGCTTAAGTGTTCACCTCCTTCCTTTTCATTGAAAATTTATAAGAGTGTGAACCACTTGTAAAAGTTATAAGAGGGGTATTTGTCCTTTCCCTTCAAAGTAAATTGCTAGTGGAAGTTGGGAGCCTCATCGAAGAAGGTTTGGCAAGTGGATGTAGGTCATTTGACTGAACCACTTTAAATTGGTTTGTTCCTTGAATGTGTGAGTACTTACCTTTCTGAAATTGTTATTTAAACTGCAGCAAGCTTTCGTTTTCATCTTCTCACTTTACTCAAGTTATTGTCGAATCGAAATCTCCTCGCATTTACGAATTCGGTTTCAAACTTATTAGTTTTAATCCGCTGCACTAATTCACCCCCCCCCCCCACCCTCTCTTAGTGCCGCTTCGATCCTAACAATTGGTATCAAAGCAAGGCTTATTCTTATATTTGGTTTAATACCCAAGATAGATGGCTTACTCCGGCATGCAAGAGGGTCACTATGTTACACATCCACCTATATTCAATGGGTCAGATAACACGTATTGGAAGACTCGTATGAGGATCTTCCTTATTTCCATGGATTTTGAGCTTTGGAATATTGTCAAAAATAGATTTCAGAAGTCTTCTCTTCCGATGACCGAATGAGATAAATTAGAGAAGAAGGTTTTTGCTTTAAACACAAAGGCTATGAATGCCTTATTTTGTGCACTTGACAAAAATGAATTTAATCGTGTTTCGATTTGCGATTCAGCTTTTGATATTTAGAGAACTCTTGAGGTCACTCATGAAGACACTAGCCGAGTGAAAGAGTCCAAAGTCAACATTCTTGTGCATTCTTACAAACTTTTCTAGATGAAACCAAGTGAGTCTATCGAAGACATGTACACTCATTTCATGGATGTCATCAATGGACTTAAAGCTCTTGGTAAAGGATTTTCTAACTTTGAACTAGTAACTAAAATTTTAAGATTCCTTCCAAAGAGTTGAGATCCAAAAGTTACGACCATTCAAGAGGCCAAGGACCTTAAAACATTTCCTCTCGAAGAACTTATTGGGTCTCTTATGACCTACGAAATGACGTGCCATGCTCATGAAGAGCTCGAGAACCCCCTTCCAAAGAACAGGAAGGATATGACACTTAGAACACAATAAGACTACTTGAAAGGAACATCAAGTGATGAGGACAGTGACGATGACATTGCACTTTTAACTCAAAAATTTTAAAAATTTATAAGAAATAACAAATTTAAAAATGATACAAAAAAAAAACTTAAACATAAAAAGGACCAAGTAATATGCTACGAATGCAAGAAGCTAGGGCACTTCAAAAATAAATGCCCCCAAGCCAAGAAGAAGCAACTGAAGAAGAAGAAAGCTTTGAAAGCGACTTAGGACGACTCAAGTGATTCCAAGAATGAAGAAGTTAACACACAAAGAGGAGGCAAACTTCGCGCTAATGGCTTTAGGAGGAGAGGTATGTGATTTAATTAATGAAGATTTATCTTTCGATGAACTTTCTATCGCTTTTCATGAATTATTTGATGAGTGTAGAACTATTAGTAAGAAGTTCAATCTATTAAAGAAAGAGCATGACTTACTACAAAATAAGCTTGATAATCTTCAAACTCCTCCATGCACTATGTGTGAACACTTAGAAGCAATAAAAAATGAGAATTTGCTACTTAAAGAGACCTTAAACAAGTTTAAGGTCGGTAGCAAAGGCTTGGACATTATCCTTGCAAACAAGAGTCACGTCGCAAATAGAAGTGGAATTGGTTTTGTGAGAGGATCTCACCAAAATCCTACCACCTTCATTAAAGGACCCACATTACATGTTTCACCTCATTTGAAATGCAACTTTTATTGTAAATCCGGATATGTTGTTTACAAATGTCCATTTAAGAAAATTAGCCCACATACGTTGATATGGGTTCCTAAAGGAACTATAAATAATTCAATGATGAATAACAAAATTAGTAGATCAATTTTTTAGGACCCCAAAATCAAATTGGTGCTAGTCATAGGTGCCCAGCAAGCCAATCACGTGAGTGATGACACATATGACTTGATACAGAATCTTTTTGCTTATTATATTTTGGTATATATCACTTTATAACTATTGCATATATGCATATATATATATTGTGATGTCCTTGGATTTGTGTAATGGGAATCGGATCGTGTTGAGATCACGAAATGAGATCAATTCACCTTTAAACATATATCCTAAATAATCTCGGTCATAGGTTACTCGAGAGGGATATCGTGATAACCGGACAGACTGGTGTGCTGTATACCCATCCATATGATGGATGCAGCTGGTCTCATAGTTGCTCGAGTAGGGACACTAGGGATATAGTATAGGTGCTCATTGGAGAACGAGTTCACTGATTGATCCGCTTACGGAATGCTGGATGGTTGTTGATGCCTTATAATCAGACAGCGATTCCGTAGTCCTAGTGGTATATCTGGTCCTTAGACTTGAGACACCAAAGATGTCCTGTATGAGTGCTCCACTCTTTGATGCTAGACTTATAGGTTTGGCTATCCCATTTCTAGTACAGTTGGTCATTGGGAGTGGTAGTCGACCTTACGAGGGCTATTGAGTGTCGTTAGAGGATCATCCACTCTCGGCGTCATGAGAGGAATATCCCATATGTTCTCGCTCAAACAAATCCCTGGCTAGGGTCATTCGGGTTGAGAGAGAAAGAGTTCTCCGGGAGAATCCGATTAAAGCGAGACTTGAGTAGAAACCGTATGGGTCTGACAGCACCATGCTCGATATACGGTCTTTGGGATATTAGATGGATGAGGGACTATAGGTACACGGTAATTGAGGACAGACAGGTCTAATGGATTGGATTACCCTGTATCGTCTTGGGACTACGGCGTAGTGGCCTAGTACATCCGTAGTCGATGAGTCAAGTGAATTATTACAGATATAATAATTCACTGAGTTAGAAGGAGTTCTAACAGGTATGACTCACGGCTAGCTCGATATTGGGCCTAGAGGGTCACACACATATGGTAGGCATTACGATGAGTAGAGGTTCGGATATGAGATATCCGACGGAGCCCTTGTCTTATTGGATATCCATTAAGCCCCTGAATGATTAGATCCCATGGACGAGATCCAATAAGAGCCTATGAGAGATTATTGGATAAAGATCTATTAATCTAAAAGGCTTGGGTTATTGGATGCAGATCCAATACCCACTAGGCGAGGATCCATTAGGGTTTGACAGGGGACCTCTATAAATAGGAGGGATTCAGAGTCTCATAGGCTAGAGCCTTTACTTGCCTCTCCTATTCTCCTTCCCCTCTTCACCTCAGAGCAGTCTTGGAGTTTTGAGGAGCATCGTCACAGCCCTATTGTGTGGATCACCGCTAAAGAGGAGGACGCTTAATCTCCTTCACCCTCTCCTAAGGATCTGTAAGGAAACAGGGATATACGATCTCCCTAGGTAACACAATCTATTCTATACGTAGTTTTTTCAGTTTCGCGAATTTTGCGCACCAATCTTCGCACGACGACAAACATCTCTTTGGGAATCGGGGATTTTGTTTTCTTGTTCTTCCGCTGCGCATGTGATGTCACCTCGAAACATTTTCCCAACAGTGGTATTAGAGCCAAGTTGTTCGTGCAATAGATTGGTTTTAAACTGTGTGTGTTGTGTTTTGGAGAAGCTTTTGACATCAAAATCATTGACGCAAAAGCGGAAAAGGGCAGCAATTGTTGCTGCCCTCATTGCCATCGCAGATGGTAGCACTGCCATCTGCATGCAGGCAGGCAGCCTGCAGCAACAGCCGCAAGGGCAACGGCGCCTGCGGCTACTGCTCTCGCGTGGTGACGCGCCGTAGGGCAGCTGCGCCTGTGGTCGCTGCTCCCGCGGGCAAAAACCTAGTAGGGGCGGCCGCCCGACAAGGCAGCACCGCTTGCGTGCGCTGCCTCGCGGGCAGAACCACCCGCGGAGGGGACGACACCCGCTCGCGGAGGCGGCGGCGCTTGCGGGGGCGCCCAGCTGCAGGGGCAGCGCCGCCAGCGGGTGTGCTGCCAGCGGGCGTGCCGCCTGTAGGCGAGGGCAGCGACCCCGCCCTCCTGTCACGGACAAACTTCTAAACAGGATGTTTGATGTAATGCTTATGTATGTTTATGTCTTTTGGTATGTTCATGCTTTGTACAGCATGTAGAGGGATGGCCGAAGGCTTAATAGTTTCATTTTAGTTAGATTGGTGGCCGCTTTAGGCTTGTAAATAAAGGTTATGTCATGTGGACACATGTGAGAGATTTTGGTGTATAATGGACCATTTTACACTTTGTTGTGCAACTCTTCAGAGCTTGTAAAGTCTATTTGTAATTTGCATTGTCTATGAAGTGTTTTCGGAGATGTTTGCTTGTGGATCCCGAATGAGGTGTTTTTTCTAACCCGTTCTCTCTTTTATGGGTCCTAAGGGACATGGGAGGCTTCGGGGAGGCTAACCTTTGCGGACGGACATGCAAGGGTGCCTTACGACTTAGGCAAAACTAGCTAAGTCCGTGACAGATGGTATCAGAGCGGGACAAGCACTCATAGAAACACTTAGCATGCAAATGTGGGGGACCTAGCGGGGCTGCGTTGAGGGCAGTCAGCACACACGCAACCGTTTGGGAGGAAAATAGGCATGGAGATATAGGGAAAAGGAGTCACTTGGAGGAGCGGGCATCTAACATTGACATTCAGAGAAATGGCCAACCCTTCGCGCAAGAGGCACCACGAGAACAGGCAAGCTTGGAAGAATGCGAAGCGCACAAAGGTTGGGATGGCCGAGTTTGAGCTATGGCTTAACGTTGACAACTATACTTGATGGTGCTCAAAGCAAGCGAGGCGCTTGGTAAAGGATGAGACCATGTAAGGTGGAATGAGTTGCTCAATGACCAAAAGAGTTATGCAAATCTCACAGAGGTGAGGGGAATTGCTGGCTCGAAGAATTTGGTACTCATGCATGAGATTGTATGCGGACGATGGAATGTTCATGGCCATCACAAGGTGACCAAAACTCGGCGCCATGGAGCAATGAAACTTTCTCGTCGGCATATGAAACTTTCTCATCACAATACAGGCCTTGAGTGGTGCAGCAGGGCCTGTATTGACGTGGAGTAGCAATTTAGCAAGTGCGTTTGCAGGAGGCAGAACAACGCATAATTTGTTCAGTAGATCAAAGTAGCCTAAGGGGATGGTGGCCTCCGAAATGAAGAGAGATATTACTCCAATGAGACAGTTATCCAAGAGGGATAAGTCCTGGCTCTCGAGAGGGAGAATCATGTGGGTCGGACCTCACAAGTTGAGGAGTACCTCAACAAACAACAACTCCACGAAGCTCAATGGACTGAACAAGCGGCAAGGAGTCATCGCATAATCTCGCTCGAGAGAATGCATTGGTGGATGTATTGCGAGATCATGTGGGGGAGCGACCCAAACCAACACAAATGAAGGCACACTTGGAGTCGATATGGAGATCGGACTCAAGGGAGGGCTGACCCGTGGAATGGTGGGCGTGAGGGCCACCATCGACTCAATGCCAAAAACGAGGAGCGGAGCAACTTGGGTGTAACTTGGCGAAGTACCCAAGCCGCATGAAGGGAGCCAGCATAGAAGTTGGAACATGAAGCAGAGGCACAGTGCTTTCCTTAGACAGAGGTCAAGGACATGAACTCTTACAGAGGCATGTTATTCCATGGGTCCTTCATTCTGACGGAGCGGACTCATCTTGCATGGTGCCAAAGACGAAGGGAGCTTTTGGGCACATGCACCTTATCTCGGAAAGGCATTTGATGGAGGAACTAAGGCGACTCAATTTGCGGAAGTGAAGTTGAGTTCAGAAGGCCTTAGCACGGGGCAAGAGGATGCAGAGGCGGGTACTGTTGAAGAATATGCCACAGTGTTGCAAATCAAGTTGTTAAATAGGAAACAGTGCGCAGCGGAGATTGTGTTAATAGGGGCAGAGGCCCAGGATCCAGACAATGGGGCACTAATTACAGTGAAGTTGGGGGACTTCAGGAGCTACTAGACGATGGACTGTCCTAGAGCGGTGCTTCATCTAGGTGTGACCCAAGAGTGGGTGGATGAAAGTCGATTGTCAAAGGAGCGAACAAAATCGAAGGTGGAAGAGACCCTGCGATGTACTAGCAGAGGCCACACATGAAGGGTTCACAATTCGAGTTCATCCCATAAGGATCAGAATGCAATAGAGATGTCACCAGGAGGCGACATGGTGCAGCGGAACGTGGTGGAATAGTTCATGGCAATGTGATACACACGACATAGTCCCGCGAGGGACTAGATCGTACGGAGGTATGATCGGGAGCTACTGAAAGCTCCACTTCGGGGAACAACACGACGGCAAGAAGGGCTATGGATTCAAGGAGTGAAGGCCATGGTATCGCAGAGGCGGGTCTTCCGTGCGTGCATCAAATTTTGCATCGGATGAAAACCTTGGTCATCAGCATATGGGGGTTGGGTTCCACCAAAGGAAAAAGTTTGAATGCAAGTACCAGTGAGTCCTATGGAAGGGACATGATCATACAGAGGTATGATCGAAGCAACTAGAGAGTTGGACTACTCCAGAGCTCATATTCGCTTAAGGGAGCCCGACAAGTCAGAGGACAAGGTTGAGTAAACGAACGTTGCTACCAAGGAAGCTAAGGAGAACAGAATCGGTGCAAACCCTATAATGCGATGGCAGAGGCCATGCATGGGAGTTGCAGTTTGTCTTTCCATCGACCAGAGGGAGTTGCTTAGAGAACACAGAGGTGTTGAAGCAGGGGGTCGAAAGGGGCGAGGAAGTGACGACGAGTCCAGAGGGATTTAGCTACCCAAAATCAAACATCAGTTAGAATGGAGGTGGACTCGGAGGAGTGCCACAGAGGCATATCTACTGATTGGGAAGAAAAGGGATGTAGATGCGTAGCGACGGAGAGTAGTGTCATGGGCATGGCAGCGCCATGGTACCGTAGAGGCGGGACTTCCGTGAAAGTCATTGATCCCTTGCTCTCATGGAGGGAGAGCGCTTGGTCGTGAAAGGGGCCAAGGAGGTGTAGCATGCAAAGGCAAACTACAAGTACCGAGACAAGGCTGAAGGGCAGAAGCCAAGGAACTTCGTAAGACCAGTGTCAACGAGCTTCTCATCATGATAGCCGAAAGTGAAGGACTTTGGGTCAGGTAAGAGTGCATTACCAAGGAACGAAGCAGATAGTATGTGGTGTTGTACCTTTGCTACTCAGTGGAGTAGGCGGCAGGGTTGATGGAGAAGACGGTACAATCCCTAAGGCGACCAAACCTATGACAGAATTACTCCAAGTTGGGGTGAAAACTTCTTGCATTCCAGAAGTTCGATGGCATTGAGAAGGTGAATCACAGTAACTTACTCAATGCAAGGAGTGCAAACACTTCAAGTACTTCAGAAGTGTGAGCAAAGAGCAGGCGAAGGCTAGTAACCAACTCGATGCATGGAGTACAACCTCGAGGAGGCGGGCGAAGTCAACAGAGGAACTCTGCACAAGTTCAAAGACCGTTCGAAGATAATGGAAGACAATAGTTGTCAAATCCTCACCAACGGTGATCAGTGCTACTGAGAGTAGATTTTTCGCTTCATTTCCCAAAGAAATGCCAATCGAAAGCGGAAGTGATGCGAACCTACTTGGATGTGACAACTAAGTGAAAGAAGAGTCAATGAGCAAATTTTGTGGAGGAAGGACCCAAAACTTTAGAAGTTTGCGAGACGATGCTCATTAAAGCTTTAACAAGCATCCACCCAATTCAAGCAGCATGAGGCATTTGAGAGATTCGCGTAGTAAGGATGGTCTTTTCCTTCATCTAAAGGATCCGCAGGAACCAACAGGGATCAACACAACTCAGCCAACCCCACACTAGAGTTAGAGTCATTAGCGAGTTGAAGCAGCATGGCAGATCAAAGGTTCGACTACTCAAAAGCAATAGCGGAGAGCAATTGGGAGCCAGGAGGTGCATTGCAGTTGGAGTAGAAGATTGAAGACTCAGCAAAGGCGAGGAGTTGTAGTGTCGACAAAGGCCTCGACGAGGACGTCGAAGGAATAAGTGGGAGAGAATGTTATGGACAAACTTCTAAACAGGATGTTTGATGTAATGCTTATGTATGTCCGTGTCTTTTGGTATGTTCATGCTTTGTACAGCATGTAGAGGGATGGCCGAAGGCTTAATAGTCCTATTTTAGTTAGGTTGGTGGCCGCTTTAGGCTTGTAAATAAAGGTTGTGTCATGTGGACACGTGTGAGAAATTTTGGTCTATAATGGACCATTTTACCCTTTATTGTGTAACTGTTCAGAGCTTGTAAAGTCTTTGTAATTTGCATTGTCTATGAAGTATTTTCGGAGATGTTTTCTTATGGATCCCGAATGAGGCGTTTTCTCTAACCCGTTCTCTCTTTTGTGAGTCCTAAGGGACATGGGAGGTTACGGGGAGGCTGACCTTTACGAACAGACACGCAAGGGTGTCGCACGACTTAGGCAAAACCAGCTAAGGCCGTGACACTCCGTCGCACAACCTGCCGCCAGCAGGGTGGCGGAGGCGGCGGCAACAACAATAGTAGGGGAGGATGAGGGCATTAGGGTTTTTTGGGCAAAAGATAGTTTTGCCCCTCAGAATTTGAGAAATTCCAATTTCTATCTTTTGTCTAAATTATAAAAATACCCCTAGGAAGTAAGAAATTCCCTATATATCCCTGATTTCATAAAATACTAATTAATTAAAAAGTTTAGTTGATTATTATTTTTATTATTATCTAGTAGTCCTACATGATGATGATTATTTATACATGTGATGTATGATGTGTGGACGGATGATCATGGACCGTGTGATGTGTGTACTTGTGATTATTATTATTGGGGTCTACGAGCCTCCATTATATTTCTCGTTTATTGTCGGGCCTGCGTGCCTATGATTAAGTTGTAATCACTTAAGGAGGCACAGCGGGAGCATGGATGCGATAGCGGGACCCACGAGACGGACGATCGCGATGCATGAAGATGCGTCGAGATGTCGACGGAACCGACGAGGACGAGATGGATGATCACAGGGCATGGAGATGCACCGTTGCACACATAGATCTTGATGTGAGTGATTAGGCCTACTGGCTCGGGCCTAATCACATTAGGTTGTGGTCTATGATCATCTGGTGTGATTGCTTATACACATACTATATATGTATATATATTTTCATGTGATGTAGATATATATTAAATATGTATATGTGTGAAAAATCATATTAGGAGACCAAATCAGAGAAACATCTCTCTCATTAATATTAAGTCAGTAAATGTGAGGCAATTATATTGACCCACGTGGCCTTCCATTGTTATAAGTAGGAACCGATTCCCAGTGTAGGTTGAGTTGGTCGAGTCCCTCGAGACTCACCCATATCGTGATTCGCTATCTTGCTTACGACATAGAGATGTTACCGATGACCTGAGGAGATGGTATGCTTGGTCGAGTCCCTCAAGGGCATATCATCAAATCAGACTCATCTTGTAACGAAGGTGTTGGGTTAACCGAGCATCATGGTTGGTCGAGTCTCTCGAGACCATGGTGATTCGGAGGCCGAACAGGACGAGAATCACAAGGAGTTGTGATCGGCAAGAGTCGCCTACCTTTTAGGCTTAGTGTGATTGGTCGAGTCCCTCGAGGTTACACTAAGACGCTGATTGGATCTTGATCCCCACTAGAAGTCTGCCGGAGACTTTCGTTTCACGTACTGAGGGTGTCGCGTGACTCGTTAGTAAAATAGTAGGAGCATATTAAGATAGAAGTCCATATCTTGATAGTTTATTTCTTGCAAAATCTACATGTTATTCATTTCTGTTGTATCTTTATTTTCAGAAAATGTCGCTTTCAAATCCCTTACGTGGCATACTTGATGTCAACCATCTCACTGGTCCAAATTATATGGATTAGCTCCATAACTTGAGAATTGTTCTCACGGTAGAGAAAATCGTGTACGTCCTTGATACAATGATGCCTATGCCCGAAGAAGGGGCAAGCGAGGATGAGATCGCTCGTTACGTGAAGCACATTGATGACTCCACTCTTGCTCAGTGCTATATGTTGGGCTCTATGACTCCTGAGTTACAGAGACAATAAGAAAAGATGAATGCCAGATCCATTCTCCTATATGTCCGCAAATTGTTTGAGGAACAAGGAATGACTCAGCGATATGAGATATCCAAGAGCCTCTTCCGCGCTAGGATGACTAAGGGGACACTGGTTCAGAACCATGTCCTAAAGATGATTAAGTGGATAGAGAAACTCACAGTTCTAGGAATGGTCTTAGAGGATAACTTGTGTGTGGACATTGTACTTCAGTCCCTACTAGATTCCTTTTCATACTTCATAATGAATTTTAATATGAACAAGCTTGAGGTGACTCTCCCAAAGCTCCTTAATATGTTGAGGGAGGTAGAGAGTATTATTAAGAAAGAGAAGCTAGTTTTCTACACTGGTGAGACCAGAAAGAAAAGGAAAGCAGAAAGGTCCCTTAAGAAGGGAAAGGGTAAGGGTAGACCAGGTAAAGCAAAGGTTGCTAAGAAAGACCCAGCAAATGACAAAGTCCAGTGCTTCCACTATGGTAAAGATGGGCACTGGAAGAGGAACTACAAAGAGTACCTTACAGAAAGAGCGAAACGAAAGCTTGATGAAGCTTCAGGTACATTCATGATCAGTCTCCATTTGTAAGACTTTTATGATAACACATGGGTAGTGGACACCAGTAGTGCTTATTATATATATAATTCGTTGCAAGTTCTGGCAAGGCCTAGGAAACTAGAGAGAGGCGAGATGGACCTCAAGATGGGTAATGGAGTAAAAGTTGCTGTAGTAGCTGTTGGCGAGGTCGCCCTACATCTGCCTGGTGGAGCTTTTATTGCATTAGATTCATGTTATTTTGTTCCTTCTATTATCGAAAACATTATCTCCATTTCATGTTTGACAGTTAGTGGATATAAATTAGTTTTTAAGAACAATGATTGTTCGATATTATTAGATGATAAGATCATCACGAAAGGAACATTGCATAATGGTTTATTTATGTTAGACACTACTCCACATATCATGAATATAAATGTGTCCAAGAGGAAATAAGATGAGATGAACAGTGCATACCTGTAGCATTGTAGGTTAGGTCACATCAATGAAAGAAGGATTTAAAAGTTGCTAAATGATGGATATCTAGATCCATTCGACTATGTGTCATATGCAACTTGTGAGCCTTGCCTTCGTGGAAAACTGACTAACACTCCATTTAGTGGAACTGGAGAGAGAGAGCCATTGAGCTGTTAGAACTCATATATAGTGATGTATGTGGACCCATGTTAACTCATGCCATTGGTGGTTACTCCTACTTCATTATCTTTATTGATGATTTCTCAAGGTATGGATATGTGTACTTAATGAAGTACAAGTTTGAGGTCTTTGAGAAATCAGAGAGTATAAGAATGAGGTGGAGAACCAGATTGGAAAGAGTATCAAAACTCTTCGATCAGATCGAGGAGGTGAGTACTTAAGTATAGAGTTTACTCATTTCCTCAAGGACCATGGGATATTATCCCAATGGACACCTCCTTATACACCTCAGCTCAATGGTGTCTTTGAAAGGAGAAATCATATGCTATTAGACATGGTACGGTCCATGATGAGTTTCACTGACCTACCCATCTCATTCTGGGGATATGCCCTAGAAACTGCAGCTTACCTTCTGAACAGAGTTCCAACTAAGTCAGTAGTGTCTACACCATATGAGATATGGAAAGGGAAGAAGCCTGATCTTAAGGTTATTAAGATTTGGGGCTGCCCTGCCCACGTTAAAAGACACAACCCCGATAAGTTAGAATCAATGACAGAGCGATGCAAATTTGTGGGATTTCCCAAGGAAACTTGTGAGTATTATTTCTATCATCTCGAGGACCAAAAGGTCTTTGTAGCTAAAAGAGCAGTGTTCCTTGAGAAGGAACACAATCTTAACGGAGATAGTGGGAGAATGATAGAGTTGAGCGAGGTTGGATAACCAAGCTCAAGCACCACTCTACAGCCCGAGTCTATTCAGGTACCTAATACATAAGTTTCAACTTTACGTAGGTCTGATACAGTATCCCTTCCTCCTAAGAGATATGTGGGACATATTAGAGGAGAAAATGTTGAGGATATTGATCCTCAGACCTACGAGGAGGCTATTTTAAGTATAGACTTCAGGAAGTGGCAATAAGACATGAATTCTGAGATGGATTCTATGTACTCCAATAAGGTTTGAAACCTAGTTAATGCGCCCAAAGGTATTGTACCCATCGGTTGCAAGTGGATCTTTAAGAAAAAGATCGAAGTAGATGAAAAGTTAGAGACCTATAAAGCAAGGCTAGTGGCTAAGGGGTATCGTCGAAGGCAAGGTGTTAACTACGACAAAACCTTCTTACCTGTACCAATGCTAAAATCTATCAGAATTCTATTGGCTATTGCAGCACACTATGATTATGAGATCTGACAGATGGATGTGAAAACTGTATTCCTCAATGGGAACCTCGAGGAGGAGGTGTATATGATGCAACCTGAGGGATTCATGTCCAAGAACTGCCCAGATAAGGTGTGTAGGTTGCTTAGATCCATTTATGGACTAAAGCAAGCTTCCTGAAGTTGGAACATAAGATTTGATGAGGCAATCAGATCTTATGACTTCGTTAAGAACGAAGATGAGCCTTGTGTGTACAAGAAGGTAAGTGGGAGCGCTATCACCTTTTTGGTGTTATATGTAGATGACATCTTGATCATTGGGAATGACGTAGGAATGCTATCCACAGTAAAGGCTTGGTTATCTAAACACTTCTCCATGAAGGACTTAAGGGAAGCATCCTATATCTTGGGGATTAGAATCTATAGAGATAGATCCAAGAGGATGCTTGGCTTGTCCTAGTCCAGGTACATAGAAACCATTGTCAAAAGGTTTGGCATGGAAAATTCTAAGAGAGATCTTATAACGATGAGACATGGGATATCGCTTTTTACGAGTATGTCCCCAAAGACTCCAGAAGAAAGGGCGAACATAGATACGATACCTTATGCCTCAACATTAGGGTCTATCATGTATGTCATGCTATGTACTAGGCCTGATATAGTGCATGCCCTGAGTGTCACGAGGAGGTATCAGGCGGATCCAGGCTTGCAGCACTGGAAAGCAGTAAAGTGTATCCTTAAGTACTTGAGAAGGACTAAGGATCTTTTACTTGTATATGGAGGTAGTAGCCTTAAGGTTGAAGGCTACACAAACTCAAGTTTTCAGTTTGATGTCGATAATAGCAAGTCGAATTCGGGGTACGTATATACCTTGAATGGAGGAGCAGTGTACTGAAAGAGTTCCAAGCAAGATACTACTGTTGACTCGACCATAGAGGCGGAGTACATTGCTGCATCAGATGCAGCAAAGGAGGGAGTCTGGGTGAAGAAGTTCATCACAGATTTGGGAGTCGTGCTAAGTAGCGAGGAGCCGATCTCCTTATATTGCGATAACAACAGGGCGATTGGTCAAGCGAAGGAACCTAGGTCTTATAAAAAATCTAAACATGTTCTGAGGAGGTTCCACCTTATCAAAGAGATCGTAACCCGAGGAGATGTAGCAGTGGAAAGAGTTCCATCCGAAGATAACATTGCAGATCCATTGACAAAGCCGTTGTATTAGATTGTCTTTGAGCATCACAGGGGTCAGATGGGGATCAGACACATTGGTGATTGGCTTTAGGTCAAGTGGGAGGTTGCTAGTCATAGGTGCCCAGCAAGCCAATCACGTGAGTGATGGCACGTGTGACTTGATATAGAATCTTTTTGCTTATTATATTTTGGCATATATCGCTTTATAACTATTGCATATATGCATATATATATTATGATGTCCTTAAATTTGTGCAATGAGAATTGGATCATGATGAAATCATGAAAATAAGATCGATTCACCTTTAAACACATATCCTAAATAATCCTGGTCATAGGTTACTCGAGAGGGACATCGTGATAACCGAACAGACTGGTGTGTTGTATACCTGTCCATATGATGGATGTAGCGGGTCTCATATCTGCTCATGTAAGGACACTAGGGATACAGTACAGGTGCTCATTGGAGAATGAGTTCACTGATTGATCTGCTTACAGAATGCTAGATGGTTGATGATGCCTTATTGTCAGATAGCAATTCCGTAGCCCTAGTGGTATATCTGGTTCTTAGACTTGAGACACCAAGGATGTCCTATGAGTGCTCCACTCTTTGATACCATACTTATAGGTTTGGCTGTCCCAAATCTAGTACAGTTGGTCACTGGGAGTGGTAGTCGACCTTACGAGGGCTATTGAGTGTCGATAGAGGATCATCCACTCTCAGCGTCATGAGAGGAATATCCCATGTGTTCTTGCTCAGACAAATCCCTGGCCAGGGTCATTCGGGTTGAGAGAGAAAGAGTTCTCCGGGAGAATCCAATTAGAGCGAGACTCGAGTAGAAACCGTATGGGTCTGACAGCACCATGCTCGATATACGGTCTCTAGGATATTAGATGGATGAGCGACATTAGGTACACAGTAACTGAGGGCAGATAGGTCCAATGGATTGGATTCCCCTATATCGTTTGGGGACTACGGCGTAGTGGCCTAGTACGTCCGTAGTCGATGAGTCAAGTGAATTATTATAGAGATAATAATTCACTGAGTTAGAAGGAGTTCTGACAGGTATGACTCACAGCCAGCTCGATATTGGGCCTAGAGGGTCACACACATATGGTAGGCATTGCGATGAGTAGAGGTTCGGATATGAGATATCCGACGGAGCCCTTGTCTTATTGGATATCCAATAAGCCCCTGAATGATTGGAACCCATGGACGAGATCCAATAAGAGCTCATAAGAGATTATTGGATAGAAATCCACTAATCTAAAAGGCTTGGGTTATTGGATGCAGATCCAATACCCACTAGGCGAGGATCCATTAGGGTTTGATAGGGGACCTCTATAAATAGGAGGGACTCAGAGCCTCATAGGCTAGAGCATTTACTTGCCTCTCCTATTCTCCTTCCCCTCTCCACCTCAGAGCAGGCCTGGAGTTTTAAGGAGCGTCGTCGCGGCCCTACTATGTGGATCACCGCTAGAGAGGAGAACGCTTGACCTCCTTCACCCTCTCCTAAGGATCTACAAGGAAACAGGGATATACGATCTCCCTAGGTAAACAATGTATTCTATATGTAGTTTTTTCAGTTTCGTGGATTTTGCACACCAATCTTCGTACAACGACGAACATCTCTTTGGGAGTCGGGGATTTTGTTTTCTTGTTCTTCCGCTGCGCATATGATGTCGCCCCCAAAGATTTTCCCAACAATGGGTACCTAAAAACCATCCTCTTTTGTAGACAAACTCACAAGCTGGGAGCAAGAGATGGTATCTTGATAGTAGATGCTCAAGGCACATGACCAGAGATCCATCTTATTTCTCTATGCTCACTAGCAAAGAAGAATGGTATGTCACCTTCGGAGACAACAACAAAGGTAAAATCATTAGCAAGGGAACCATAGGTAACAAATCAAGTTTTTCAATTGATGATTTGTTGCTAGTTGATGAGCATTAGTCAATTATGCGATAAAGGTTACATCGTTAGATTTGAATCTAATGTGTGTATTATTGACAAACCAAACAATAACATATCAATGATTGCCTTAAAACAAAATAATGTCTACACCATCAACCTTGATGAACTTAATAATGAAATATGCTTTTCCGTTTTAAATGATGATGCTTGGCTTTGGCATAAGAGATTAGGTCATGCAAGTGTGAAACTAATATCTAAGATTTCATCTAGAGAGTTAGTACGAGGGATTCCTAATATGAAGTTTGTTAAGGACAAAGTGTGTGATGCTTATCAACTAGGAAAACAAATAAAAACTAGTTTCAAACCAAAAAATCAAATTAGCACCACTAGACCATTGCAATTGATCCATTTAGACTTATTTGGACCAATTGACACAACGAGTTTAGGAGGAAGCAAATATGCCTTCGTAATTGTAGATGACTATAGTAGATACACTTGGACCTATTTCTTGGCTCACAAAAATGATTGTTTCAAATGTTTCTCTAAATTTTGTAAACTTACTCAAAACGAAAAAGGCTTAATGATTTCATCAATTCGGAGCGATCACGATGACGAATTTCAAAACCGTGACTTCCAAAGATTTTGTGAATCTATTGGATATAATCATAACTTCTCCACTCAGAGAAATCCTCAACAAAACGAGGTAGTTAAAAGAAAAAATTGAAATTTACAAGAAATGGCAAGAACTATGTTAAATGAACATAGTCTACCTAAGTATTTTTTAGCTGAAGCCGTTAATACGGCTTGCTATGTCATAAATAGGGTTCTAATAAGGCCATATCTATCAAAAACTCCCTATGAATTATGGAATAACAAAAAACCAAATGTTTTTTATTTTAAAGTTTTCGGTTGCAAATGTTTTATTTTGAATGAAAAGGATGCCATAGGAAAATTTGATGCTAAATCCGATAAAGGCATCTTTCTTGGTTACTCTTCCATTTCTAAGGCTTTTCGTATTTTTAACAAAAGAACTATAGTTATAGAAGAGTGTATTCATGTAGTTTTTAATGAAATTTCTGAGTTAAAGAAAAATAACTTTGATGATGATCTTGGTTTTGATAATTTAAATTTAAATGAACGCCTCTCCTCAAAATAGCAACTTGGATGAATCTTCTTCCGAAATTTCCTTACCCAAGGAATGGAAGTATGTAGATGCTCATCCAAAGGAGCTAATTAGAAGAGATATATCAAAAGGGGTTCAAACTCGTTCTTCCTTCAAGAATTTTTGTGCTTGTTGGACTCCTCTTCTTCGGACGCGCTCGAATCATCCTATGTTGCTTTGAGCGCCTTCTTCTTTGATGTTCTCTTTTTGACTTGGGGACAATCACTCTTATAGTGTCCCGGCTTTTTGCACTCATAGCAAATAACTTAGTCCTTCTTGGGTTCAAGTTTATTTTTTGTGTCATTCTTAAACTTGTTTCTTTTAATGAACTTTTTAATTTTTTTGGTTAGAAGTGCCAAGTCATCGTCACAGTCCTCATCACTTGAGTTTTCTCTCAAGTGGTCTTCTAAAGTTTTAAGTGTCATATCCTTCCTGTTCTTTGGAAGGATGTCTTCTTGCTCTTTATGAGCTTTACAAGTCATCTCGTAGGTCATTAATGACCCGATTAGTTCTTCAAGAGGGAAGTTGTTTAGATCTTTCGCCTCTTGAATAGCAGTGACTTTAGGATCCCAACTTTTAGGAAAGGATCTTAGAATCTTATTTACGAGCTCAAAATCCGAAAAACTTTTTTCGTGTCCTTTTAGACCATTGACGACATCCGTGAAACGGGTAAACATGTCGCCAATAGTCTCACTCGGTTTCATCCGGAAAAGTTCAAAAGAGTGTAACAAAAGATTGATTTTTGACTCTTTCACTCTACTTGTGCCTTCATGAGTCACTTCGAGTGTGTGCCAAATATCAAATGCAGTTTCACAAATCGAAATACGATTAAACTTGTTTTTATCAAGTGCACAAAATAAGGCATTCATTGCCTTTGCATTAAGAGCGAAAGCCTTCTTCTCCAAATCATTCCAATCGATCATTGGAAGAGAAGACTTCAAAAAACCATTTTCGACAAGATTCCAAAGTTCAAGATCCATAGAAATATAAATTGCTAAAAAAGGAGCATGATAGTCTTACTTGTGATTTTGATAAGTTAAAAACTGAATATCATGATAGTTTAGATCCATGCATCAAATGCCATGATCTAGAAACTCTCCAAAAAGAAAACTTGCTACTTAAAGACACCTTGAAGAAATTTGAGGTTGGTAGCAAGTCATTGAACATGATCCTTGCAAACAAGGGTCACATTCCCAAAAGAAGTGGAATTGGATTTGTGAGAAGTTCTCACCAAAATCCAACCATCTTCATAAAAGGCACCATCCTACATGTTCGACACCAAAACAAATGCAACTTTTGTTACAAATTTGGACACAAGACGCATTATTGTCCATTCAAGAAAATTTGTCCAAACAAATTGATTTGGGTTCCTAAAGGAACCATGATAAATTCTATGCAACATGATAGACAATATAGATCTATTTGTGAGGCACCCAAAAGCAAATGGGTACCTAAAAATCATCCTTTCTTGTAGAAAACTAAACCATCACAAGCTAGGAGCAAGAGATGGTACCTTGACAGTGGATGCTCAAGGCATATGACAGGAGATCCATCTAAATTCTCTAAGCTCACTAGCATAGACGAAGGCTATGTCACCTTCGGAGACAACAACAAGGGTAAAATCATTGGCAAAGGAACCATAGGTAACAAATCCAACTTCTTTATTGAAGATGTTTTGTTAGTTGATGGTTTAAAACATAATCTCTTGAGCATTAGTCAATTATGTGATAAAGGATATATTGTCAGATTTGAATCTAATGCTTGCATCATTGAAAAATCACACAAAAACATATCTATGATTGCATTGAAACAAAATAACGTATACACTATTGACATCAATGATTTGTGTAATGAAATGTGCTTTTCTGTTTTGAATGAGGATGCTTGGATATGGCATAGAAGATTAGGTCATACTAGCATGAAACTAATCACTCAAATATCATCTAAAGAACTTGTAAGAGGAATTCCTCATATCAAGTTCATCAAAGATAATGTATGTGATGCTTGCCAATTAGGTAAACAAATTAAGGGTAGTTTCAAATCTAAGAATCAAGTAAGCACCTCTAGGCCCTTACAACTGATCCATATGGACTTGTTCGGACCAATCTCCACATTAAGCCTAGGAGGTAGCAATTACGCCTTCGTCATTGTGGATGACTATAGCAGATACACATGGACTTACTTCTTAAAACAGAAAAGTGAATGCCTTAGATATTTTACCAAGTTTTGTAAACTTGTTCAGAATGAGAAAGGTTCTATGATTTTGTCAATTAGAAGTGATCATGGTGGTGAATTTCAAAACCATGATTTCTAGGAATTTTGTGAACTCAATGGATACAACCATAATTTCTCTACTCCTAGAAATCCTCAACAAAATGGAGTAGTAGAAAGAAAAAATCGAAATTTACAAGAAATGGCAAGAACCATGTTGAATGAACACAACCTACCCAAATATTTTTGGGCCGAAGCCGTAAATACTACATGCTATATTTTGAATAGAGTTCTAGTAAGACCTCTACTAACCAAAACTCCCTATGAGTTATGGAACAACAAAAAACCCAATGTTTCATATTCTAAAGTCTTTGGGTGTAAGTGTTTTATCTTGAATGAAAAGGATAACTTAGGAAAATTTGATGCTAAATCCGATGAAGGAATCTTTCTTGGTTATTCTTCGGTTTCTAAAGCCTTTCGTATCTTCAATAAAAGAACTTTAATTATCGAAGAATCCATTCATGTTGTTTTCAATGAGATTTTCGAAATCAGGAAAAATGATTATGATGATGATGTTAATTTTGATTCCTTGAATTTAAATGAAACCCCTTCTCCAACTAGCAACTTGGATGCATCCACTTCCGAAACATCCTTACCCAAGGATTGGAAGTATGTAGATGCTCATCCCAAGGAGCTAATCTTAGGAGACATGTCAAAGGGGGTTCAAACACAATCTTCTCTTAAAAATTTTTGTGCGAACGCCGCCTTTCTTTCCCAAATTGAACCCAAATGTGCTGACGAAGCCATGAAAAATGATTCATGGATTATCGCAATGCAAGATGAATTGAATCAATTTGAGAGAAATGAGGTGTGGAAGCTTGTTCCTAGGCCAAATGACCATTTAGTTATTGGTACTAAATGGGTCTTCAGAAACAAGCAAGATGAAAATGGTATCGTGGTTAGAAACAAGGCTAGATTAGTGGCCAAAGGTTTCAACCAAGAAGAAGGTATCGATTACGAAGAAACCTTCGCTCCTGTGGCTCGATTGGAAGCCATAAGGATGCTCCTTGCCTACGCTAGTAGTAATAATTTTAAGCTGTTTCAAATGGATGTTAAAAGCACTTTTCTAAATGGCTTTATCTCCGAAGAAGTTTATGTTAAACAACCTCCTGGATTTGAAAATAATAGCCTCCCTAATCATGTGTTTAGATTAACTAAAGCTCTCTATGGTTTAAAACAAGCCCCAAGGGCTTGGTATGAGAGACTTAGTTTTTTTCTTATCGAAAATAATTTCACAAAAGGCAAGGTTGATACTACATTGTTCATCAAGAATTTTGAAAATAATTTTCTCATTGTTCAGATTTATGTTGATGATATTATTTTTGGCTCTACGAATGAATCTCTTTGTGAATCTTTTGCTAAAACTATGAGTCTTGAATTCGAAATGAGCTTAATGGGAGAATTAACATTCTTCTTAGGCTTGCAAATCAAACAACTAAGCAATGGCATCTTTATTAGTCAAACTAAATATGCTATGAATTTATTAAAAATGTTTAATATGAACAACTCAAAGGCTATTAACACTCCTATGAGCACCTCCACTAAGCTAGAAATTGATGAAAGTGGAGAAAGCTTCGATCAAAAAACTTATAGGGGTATGATAGGAAGTTTACTTTACCTCACTGCAACCAGACCATACATCATGTTCAGTGTAGGACTTTGTGCTAGATTTCAATCAAACCCTAAGATATCTCATCTCAAGGCAGTTAAAAGAATACTTAGATATCTTAATGGTACCATAAATCTAGGATTATGGTACCCAAAATCAAAGAATTTTGAGTTAATTGCTTATGCTGATGCGGACTTTGCTGGCTGTAAACTAGATAGAAAAAGCACATCAGGATCATGTCAATTTTTAGGACATGCCTTTGTTTCTTGGTCATCTAAGAAACAAAACTCGGTTGCACTATCAACAACCGAAGCTGAATATATTGCAGCAAGTGCATGCTGTGCACAAGTTATATGGATGAAAAACACCTTAGAAGATTACAAAGTTAATCTTAAAAATATTCCCATTAAATGTGATAACACAAGTGCAATATGCTTGACTAAGAATCCTATACAACACTCAAGAACAAAACACATTGATATTAGACATCACTTTATACGATATCATGTTACTAATCATGACGTAACCATAGAGTTCGTTGACACTAAACATCAACTAGCTGACATTTTTACAAAACCACTAAGTGAAAAACAATTTGATTTCATAAGAAGAGAATTAGGAATGTTGATGTGTCAGAATAGATAAACTAGTCAAAATTATTTTTCGGATGATCAAATCACTTGATTGCCATGTGTCCGAATGATCAAATCACTTGATTGCCATGTGTTGAAATGTTTTGATTTTTGAAAAACTATAGCATAATCTTGTCCGAATGCATGAAAGAATATTTTTTTCGAAAAATATTATAACATAAAAGGATTTTTCGAAATGGAATGACAAAAATCAAATACACTCTTGTGAAAAATATTTTTTTCGAAATGGATTTGATAAAATGACTTTCCTCCTTCATGCACAAAGAATTATAACATAAAAGGAGAAGAAGTATTCAAAGCATTATACGTATCATGCCTTCCTTTATATGCTTGATAACTTGCTTATATTGTTCTCTTGGTATCACATCTACCATGCTTTTTGTTGATGACAAAGGGGGAGAAATATATGAATTGATTTAATGCTATAAACACTGATGCTATGATTATGCCATGCCTGCATCATCAAGAGATATATGAACAGATGCCATATATAGAAATGCAACACTTGCTAAAATATTTGAAATGTGTACATCATGTAATGATATCAAAATCTTACTTCACAGCTTTACATGTTGATATCTTACAATATGATGAATTGCTTCAATTACCATCATTCAAAATTGTTATGTAAGAATGAATGTCAAGCCTTGACATCATCTTCAGAGATGTCACTTGAATTCTTAGGTCTTGAATTCATGAATGACTTATCTCAAGTATGGCATGTAGACAGGGGGAGTTAAGGTTAACTCCATTATCAATTGATTGTCATCATCAAAAAGGGGGAGATTGTTGAATCTCGGATTTTGATGATGAAGTCAATTGTCATTTGTTGTCTAACCTATATGATTGAGATAAGTGTGCAGGATTAACTATGATGAAAGTAAGACATGCAGCAGGAGTTGCGCCGAAGTCATGACAATGATCACATTGGGAGTTCGAGAGCTCAACGGAAGTTCGGACAGTCGTCGGAGGTTCTGCGGGAACAAATCCGAGAAGTCCATAAGCTTGCCAAAGAAGCTCGTCG
The DNA here is from genome assembly GCF_036884655.1 of Musa acuminata AAA Group. Lineage (NCBI taxonomy): Eukaryota > Viridiplantae > Streptophyta > Magnoliopsida > Zingiberales > Musaceae > Musa > Musa acuminata. Next base: position 20,815,184 of record NC_088349.1, read on the forward strand.
GAACTCGCCAAGTGTATCGTCGCAAGTCCAGGAGTTTGCCGGAAGTCCGCAGGAGAATCACCGAGGGTTCATCGGATGATCAACGGAAGTTCGCCGGAAACTCGCCGGAAGAAGCGATTGACGCACCGGAGCAAGCTGCAGAAATTGTCTTAGGATTTATCGTAGTTAGCACAATGATTAAGTTGGTAATGGGAGGTGATCCCATTAGCTTAATCTTGGGGCAATTGGGCCCCTGAAAAACTCAAATTGGGCCGAATGGATCTACCCATTCGGACCCTGATTGCTGTGGGAGGTGCAACCGCCCCAGCCAGGAGGTGCAACCGCCTGGGCTCAGTCTCCAAGCGAGACTGGGCGGTGCAACCTCTCCTAACAGGAGGTAGCACCGCTTGAGCTCGGTCTTCGAGCTCTGGCAGGCGGTGCAACCGCCCCAATCAGGAGGTGCAACCGCCTGAGCTCGGTCTTCGAGCTCTGGCAGAGAGGTGCAACCGCCCCTAAAAGAGGTGGCACCGCCCAGAGGCTCAATCTTCGAGCTCTGCCAGGCGGTGCAACCGCCCCAGTCAGGAGGTGCAACCGCCTAATCCCGAAATTTCGAAAATTGAGAGTTTTGAGCTCCAAATTTGAACTGGGTTGGGGTCTATAAATACCCCACCAATTCAGCACTGAAAGGTAGCAATTTACACTCGAAATCTTGATATCTTTCTATGATTCTTAGAGCTCAAAATTGTTGTAAAGGCCAAAAGTTCTCCTCCCTCTGTTCTTCAAAGTTTTGAGTTATAAAGAGAGGAGCGAAAATTTCTGTAAGGGTTGTCTCCTAAGCCTATCAAAAGGAGTGAAACTGTAAAAGGGTGGTTGGCCTTCACCTATTGAAGGAAGGCCTCTAGTTGACGTCGGTGACCTCGTTTGTGGAGGAAGCCAAAAGTGGAGTAGGTCAAGATTGACCGAACCACTCTAAATCTCGGTTTGCATTTACTTTGAGCATTTTATCTTTACTGCAAATCTCCTAAATAGCTACTGCCTTCTGCGCTTTTACAAACGAATTTCTAAGTTCAGAACTTTCCGAATCTGCGTTTAGACGTAAATCGGCTTTTTCGTACGATCATTACTTTTCAGTTTACGTTTACGTTTTGATTTCAATCATAACTGCAAACTGCCTTCTGCGCAAGTATAAAATATATCTCAAAGTTCAGTATCTTCAAAATTGTCATTTAGATGTAAACTGGTTTTATCGTACGAACATCGCATTTCAGTTTGCGCTTGCATTCTGATTTTCATCATAAATTGCAAACTGCCTTTGTAGATTTACTTTAACATCATCTCGCTTAATCTTAGGTAATCTTAGAATCGGCCTTTACATCGAAATCGTTTTTTATCAAACGAACGCAGCTTTCGGTTTTAATCGCTGAAAAATTTCCGCTGCACTAATTCACCCCCCCCCTCTTAGTGCTCTTGATCCTAACAACTGCCACCTTCCTTTCTCAAATAGAACCTAAATGCATTGACAAAGCCTTGAAAGATAATTCATGCGTTATTGCAATGTAAGAGGACTTGAACCAATTTGAGAGGAATGAGGTATGGAAGCTTGTTCTTAGACCTAGTGACCATTTAGTCATTGGTACTAAATAGATCTTTAGAAACAAGCAAGATGAATACGGTATCATGGTTAGAAACAAGGCTAGACTAGTGGCCAAAGGTTTCAACCAAGAAGAAGATATCGACTACAAAGAGACCTTCGCTCCTGTGGCAAGATTAGAAGTCATTAGGATACTCCTTGCCTATGCTAGTAGTAATGATTTTAAACTATTTCAAATGGATGTCAAAAGTGCTTTCTTGAATGGTTTTATTTCCGAAGAAGTGTACGTTGAACAACCTCCCGGATTTAAAAATTCTCTTCTTCCTAATCATGTATTTAAATTGACTAAGGCTCTCTATGGCTTAAAACAAGCTCCTAGAACTTGGTATGAAAGGCTTAGTTCCTTTCTTATTTTAAATAATTTTACAAAAGGCAAGGTTGATACTACATTATTTATCAAATATTTTAAAAATAATTTTCTTATTATTTAAATTTATGTTGACGATATTATTTTTGGTTCTTCGGATGAATTACTATGTGAATCATTTGCCAAATGTATGAGTCATGAATTTGAAATGAGCTTAATGGGAGAATTAACCTTTTTTTATTGTAAATTAAACAACTTAGTAATTGTATATTTCTTAATCAATCTAAATATATATTCGAATTGTTAAAACGATTTAACATAGATAGTTCAAAAGTTATAAACACTCCTATAAGTATTTCCACTAAGTTAAACATGGACGAAAGTGGTGAAAGCTTTGATCAAAAAACATATAAGGGAATGATTGGTAGTTTACTTTACCTCACCGCAACTAGATTGGATATCATGTTTAGTGTAGGACTTTGTGCTAGGTTTCAAGCTAATCCTGAACTGTCTCATCTTAAAAGTATTAAAAGAATCCTTAGATATCTTAAAGGAACTCCTAATTTAGGATTATGGTATCCAAAATCCGATAATTTTGATTTAATAGCTTATGTAGATGCTTATTTTGACTGATGTGGGATAGATAGAAAAAGCACATTCAGAATATGTCAATTTTTAGGACATGCACTTGTTTCTTAGACTTCCAAGAAATAAAATTCGGTTGCACTATCTACTGCGGAAGCCGAATACAACTGCAAGTGCATGCTGTGCATAAGTTGTTTGGATGAAAAATACATTAGAAGACTATAGAATTTACTTAAAGAATATTCCCATAAAATGTGATAATACAAATGCTATTTTTCTAACCAAAATCCAATTCAACACTCTAGAGCTAAGCATATTGACATTAGGCATCACTTTATACGAGATCATGTCAATAATAATAATGCCATTCTAGAATTTATTGATACAAAGCATCAATTAGTGGATATTTTTACAAAAGCCTTAAATGTAGATCAATTTGACTTTATTAAAAGGGAATTAGGCATATTGAATTGTCCTTGTGAATGAGCTTGATTGTATATATTTTTCAGAAATTTTTTATCCTCTTTTCGGTTTTCGTGGATTTGACTTCTTTCTTATTATTGTAAACCTCTATGCTACCTTGACATGCGTTTGACATTATCTTAGTATATAATGTTGGATGTTTCTTTCTGAAATTTTGTCAACATTTTGATGACTCCTTCATCTTATTTTGGATGATTTGATGAATGATCAATATTAATGCCAAGTTGAAGCTTTGTTAATTTTGCCATCTCCTTTTCAAGATTTTTTCTTATGAGATGATTTTATGAATGGCTTCAATGATCACGAGTTTTATGCTTAAAACCTTATCTCCTTTTTGTTGATGACAAAGGGGGAGAAGAATGTGCAAAAGATTGATGACTTGTGCAAAATATGAATTGCAAAAGCTAATATGTTGTGTAATGCAAATGTCTTATATGCATCGATAGCATGACTTATATGAATTGCAAAAGCTTGTGTAATACAAATATCTTATATGCATCGATAGCATGACTTATATGAATTGCAAAAGCTTATGTAATGCAAATGTCTTATATGCATTGCAAATGTGATAGCATGACTTATATAAATTGCAAAAGCTTGTGTAATGCAAATATCTTATATAAATAGCAAATGTGATAGCATGACTTATATGAATTGCAAAAGCTAATATATTGTATACTGCAAATGTCTTATACGCATCGTAAAACTTGTTGAGAATATCGTAATATGAAAGTTTTTAGATTGGTTGTCGTTTCATCTCATGATCATATGAAATCATGCCTTACATTTATATCATGAGATTTATGTTAAAAGTTCATATCTCTTGTCGAAATGATAATTATCTTTTATCATTCCACTTGAAAATAATTTTCATAGCTTGAAATTATGAGAAATATGAAGTTTCATATTTGCTCATGCTTATAGAAAATAACGATAAGTTCAACAGATAGAACTTATCGGTTTGGGCTTGAATTCAAAGAAATTGAATTCAAGAGTTTTTATCTTCTCATTATATGACATTAAGATAGGGGGAGTTATGGTTAACTCCGTCATCAATTTATTGTCATCATCAAAAAGGGGGAGATTATTGAATCTCGGATTTTGATGATGAAATCAATTGATGGGTAAATTGATCTAATCTATATTATTGAGTCAAGTGTAGGATTAACTACGATAGCTTGAAGACATAAAGCAAGTCTACCGGAGTCAAGTTCGATGGGTGTTCGAGAATTCACCGAAAGTCTAAAGATTCGTCGGAGATGCTACCGGAACCAACCGAGAAGAAATCGGGGACTTGTCGAAGTTTTTGGAAGTCCACCAAAGAGATCGTCGGAGGTTCGTGGAGATCACTGAGAAGGCTCGGCTACTTGCTAAACTCGCCACAAGATCAGGAGCCTACTGGGAGTCCGCCAGAAGAAATCCGAGGGTGTAACGGAAGTCTGCCGGAAGATCGCCGGAAAGCTCACCGGAAGGAGACTCGACGTTTGCCGGTTGAAAACTTGCTTAGGACTATGTTTTTAGTTACGTAGTTTGCATGTAATTAGGGTTAGGATTAAGCGATAATCCTATATCTTGGTTAGGGGCCAATTGGGCCCGATATTACTTGGTTTGGGCCAGATTTAAAGCCCATCTAGTGACCCATAGGGTTAAGCGGTGGCACCGCCCAGAACCCGAGGATCGGGCAGTGGTATCGCTAGACTGGGTGGTGACACCACCTGTTGGGAAATCATGGGGGGGCGACATCATCATATGCGCAGCGGAAGAACAAGAAAACAAAAATCCCCTCGATTCCCAAAAAGATGTTCGTCGTCGTGCGAAGATTGGTGCGCAAAATCCGCAAAACACAAAACTGCGTATAGAGATTGTGTTACCTAGGGAGATCGTATATCCCTGTTTCCTTGCAGATCCTCAGGAGAGGGTGAAGGAGGTCAAGCGTCCTCCTCTCTAGCGGTGATCCACACAGCAGGGTTGCGACGACGCTCCTCAAAACTCCAGGCCTACTCTGAGGTGGAGAGGGAGAGGAGAATAGGAAGGGCAAGCAAAGACTCTAGCCTATGAGGCTGTGAATCCCTCCTATTTATAGAGATCCCGTGTCAAAACCCTAATGGGTCCTTTCCCTAGTGGGTATTGGATCTGCATCCAATAAGACAAGGGCTCCGTCGGATATCTCATATCCGAACCTCTACTCATCGCAATGCCTACCATATGTGTGTGACCCTCTAGGCCCAATATCGAGCTGGCCGTGAGTCATACCTGTCAGAACTCCTTCTAACTAAGTGAATTATTATCTCTGTAATAATTCACTCGACTCATCGACTACGGAAGTACTAGGCCACTACGCCGTAGTCCCCAGACGATACAGGGGAATCCAATCCATTGGACCTGTCTGTCCTCAGTTACCATGTACCTATAGTCCCTCATCCATCTAATATCCCAGAGACCGTATATCGAGCATGGTGCTGTCAGACCCATACGGTTTCTACTTGAGTCTCGCTCTAATCAGATTCTCCCGGAGAACTCTTTCTCTCTCAACCCGAATGACCCTGGCCAGGGATTTGTCTGAGCAAGAACACATGGGATATTCCTCTCATGATACCGAGAGTGGATGATCCTCTGTCGACACTCAATAGCCCTCGTAAGGTCGACTACCACTCCCAATGACCAGCTGTACTAGATCTGGGAACAGCCAAACCTATAAGTCTGGTATCAAAGAGTGGAGCACTCATATAGGACATCCTTGGTGTCTCAAGTCTAAGAACCAGATACACCACTAGGACTACGGAATCGTTGTCTGACAATAAGGCATCATCAACCATCCAGCATTCCGTAAGCGGATCAATCAGTGAACTCATTCTCCAATGAGCACCTGTACTATATCCCTAGTGTCCCTACACGAGCAGCTATGAGACCAGCTGCATCCATCATATGGACGGGTATACAGCACACCAGTCTATCCGGTTATCACGATGTCCCTCTCGAGTAACCTATGACCGGGATTATTTAGGATATGTGTTTAAAGGTGAATCGATCTCATTATCGTGATCTCATCACGATCCGATTCCCATTGCACAAATCCAAGGACATCACAATACATATGCATTTATGCAATAGTTATAAAGTGATATACGCCAAAAATATAATAAGCAAAAAGATTCTGTATCAAGTCACACGTGCCATCACTCACGTGATTGGCTTGCTGGGCACTTATGACTAGCAATCTCCCACTTGACCTAAAGCCAATCACCTATGTGTCTGATCCCCATCAGACCCCTGTGACGCTCAAAGACAATCTGAGACAATGGCTTTGTTAGTGGATCTGCAATGTTATCTTCGGATGGAACTCTTTCCACTGCTACATCTCCTCGGGTCACGATCTCTCTGATAAGGTGGAACCTCCTCAGAACATGCTTAGATTTCTGATGAGACCTAGGTTCCTTCGCTTGAGCAATTGCCCCGTTGTTGTCGCAATATAGGGAAATCGGCTCCTCACTATCCGGCACGACTCCCAAATCTGTGATGAACTTCTTCAACCAGACTCCCTCCTTTGCTGCATCTGATGCAGCAATGTACTCCGCCTCTGTGGTCGAGTCAGCAGTGGTATCTTGCTTGGAACTCTTCCAGCACACTGCTCCTCCATTCAAGGTGTACACATACCCTGAATTCGACTTGCTATCATCGACATCAGACTGAAAACTTGAGTCAGTGTAGCCTTCAACCTTAAGGCTATTACCTCCATATACTAGTAAAAGATCCTTAGTCCTTCTCAAGTACTTAAGGATACACTTTACTGCTTTCCAGTGCTCCAAGCCTGGATCCGCCTGATACCTGCTCGTGACACTCAGAGCATGCGCTATATCAGGCCTAGTACATAGCATGGCATACATGATAGACCCTATTGCTGAGGCATAAGGTATCATATCCATGTTCGCCCTTTCTTCTGGAGTCTTTGGGGACATACTCGTAGAAAGCGATATCCCATGTCTCATCGGTATGAGACCTCTTTTGGAATTTTCCATGCCAAACCTTTTGATAATAGTTTCTATGTACCTGGACTGGGACAAGCCAAGCATCCTTTTGGATCTATCTCTATAGATTCTAATCCCCAAGATATAAGATGCTTCTCCTAAGTCCTTCATGGAGAAGTGTCTAGATAACCAAGCCTTTATTGTGGATAGCATTCCTATGTCATTCCCAATGATGAGGATGTCATCCACATATAACACCAAAAAGCTAATAGCGCTCCCACTTACCTTTCTGTATACACAAGGCTCATCTTCGTTCTTAACGAAGTCATAAGATCTGATTGCCTCATCAGATCTTATGTTCCAACTTCGGGAAGCTTGCTTTAGTCCATAAATGGATCTAAGCAACCTACACACCTTATCTGGGCAGTTCTTGGACACGAATCCCTCAGGTTGCATCATATACACCTCCTCCTCCAGGTTCCCGTTGAGGAATGCGGTTTTCACATCCATCTGCCAGATCTCATAATTATAGTGTGCTGCAATAGCCAATAGAATTCTGATGGATTTTAGCATTGCTACGGGTGAGAAAGTTTCGTCGTAGTCAACACCTTGCCTTTGACGATACCCCTTAGCCACTAGCCTTGCTTTATAGGTCTCTACCTTTCCATCTACTCCGATCTTTTTCTTAAAAATCCACTTGCAACCGATGGGTACAATACCTTCGGGTGCATCAACTAGGTTCAAACCTTATTGGAGTACATAGAATCCATCTCAGAATTCATGGCTTCTTTCCACTTCCCGGAGTCTATACTCATAATAGCCTCCTCGTAGGTCTGAGGATCAATATCCTCTACATCCTCTGCTCTAATATGTCCCACATATCTCTCAGGAGGATGGGATACTCTATCAGACCTGCGTAAAGTTGAAACTTGTGTATTAGATACCTGAACAGACTCGGGCTGTAGAGTGGTGCTTGAGCTTGGTTCTCCAACCTCGCTCAATTCTATCATTCTCCCACTGTCTCCGTCAAGAATGTGTTCCTTCTCAAGGAACACTGCTCTCTTAGCTACAAAGATCTTTTGGTCCTCGAGATGATAGAAGTAATACCCACAAGTTTCCTTGGGGTATCCCACAAATTTACATCGCCCTGTCCTTGATTCTAACTTATCGGGGTTGTGTCTTTTAACATGGGCAGAGCAGCCCCAAATCTTAACTACTTTAAGATCAGGCTTCTTCCCTTTCCATATCTCATATGGTGTAGACACCACCGACTTAGTTGGAACTTTGTTCAGAAGGTAAGCTGCGGTTTCTAGGGCATATCCCCAGAATGAGATGGGTAGGTCAGCGAAACTCATCATGGACCGTACCATATCTAATAATGTACGATTTCTCCTTTCAGAGACACCATTGAGCTGAGGTGTATAAGGAGGTGTCCATTGGGATAATATCCCATGGTCCTTGAGGAAGTGAGTAAACCCTGTACTTAAGTACTCACCTCCTCGATCTGATCGAAGAGTTTTGATACTCTTTCCAGTCTGGTTCTCCACCTCATTCTTATACTCTCTGAATTTCTCAAAGGCCTCGGACTTGTACTTCATTAAGTACACATATCCATACCTTGAGAAATCATCAGTAAATGTAATGAAGTAGGAATAACCTCCAATGGCATGAGTTGACATGGGTCCACATACATCACTATGTATGAGTTCCAACAACTCAGTGGCTCTCTCTCCAGTTCCACTAAATGGAGAGTTGGTCAGTTTTCCACGAATGCAAGGCTCACAAGTTGCATATGACACATAGTCGAATGGATCTAGATATCCATCATTTAGCAACTTTTGAATCCTTCTTTCATGGATGTGACCTAGCCTACAATGCCACAGGTATGCACTGTTCAACTCATCTCGTTTCCTTTTGGACATATTTATATTCATGATATGTGGAGTGGTGTCTAACATAAATAAACCATTATGCAATGTTCCTTTCGTGATGATCTTATCATCTAATAATATCGAACAACCATTGTTCTCAAAAACAAATTTATATCCACTAACTGTTAAACATGAAATGGAGATAATGTTTTTGATAATAGAAGGAACAAAATAACATGCATCTAATGCAATAAAAGCTCCACTAGGCAGATGTAGGGCGACCTCACCAACAGCTAAAACAGCAACTTTTGCTCCATTACCCATCTTGAGGTCCATCTCGCCTCTCTCTAGTCTCCTAGGCCTTGCCAGAACTTGCAACGAATTACATATATGATAAGCACTACCGGTATCTAATACCCATGTGTTATCATAAGAGTCTGACAAATGGAGACCGATCATGAATGTACCTGAAGCTTCATCAAGCTTTTGTTTCGCCCTTTCTGCAAGGTACTCTTTGCAGTTTCTCTTCCAGTGCCCATCTTTACCACAGTGGAAGCACTGGCCTTTGTCCTTTGTTGGGTCTTTCTTAGCAACCTTTGCTTTACCTTGTTTGCCCTTGCCCTTTCCCTTCTTAAGGGACCTTTCTGCTTTCCTTTTCTTTCTGGTCTCACCAGTGTAGAGAACTGGCTTCTCTTTCTTAATAGTACTCTCTACCTCCCTCAACATATTGAGGAGCTCTGGGAGAGTCACCTCAAGCTTGTTCATATTAAAGTTCATTATGAACTGTGAAAAAGAATCTGGTAGGGACTGAAGCACAATGTCCACACACAAGTTATCCTCTAGGACCATTCCTAGACCTGTGAGTTTCTCTATCCACTCAATCATCTTTAGGACATGGTTCTGAACCGGTGTCCCCTTAGTCATCCTAGCGCGGAAAAGGCTCTTGGATATCTCATATCGTTGAGTCCTTCCCTGTTCCTCAAACAATTTACGGACATGTAGGAGAATGGATCTGGCATCCATCTTTTCATGTTGTCTCTGTAACTCTGGAGTCATAGAGCCCAACATATAGCACTGAGCAAGAGTGGAGTCATCAATGTACTTCACGTAGCGAGCGATCTCATCCTCGCTTGCCCCTTCTTCGGGCGTAGGCATCACTGTATCAAGGACGTACACGATTTTCTCCGCTGTGAGAACAATTCTCAAGTTACGGAGCCAATCCGTATAATTTGGACCAGTGAGGCGGTTGACATCAAGTATGCCACGTAAGGGATTTGAAAGCGACATTTTCTGAAAATAAAGATGTAGCAAAAATGAATAACATGCAGATTTTGCAAGAAATAAACTATCAAGATATGGACTTCTATCTTAATATGCTCCCACTATTTTACTAACGAGTCACGCGACACCCTCAGCACGTGAAACGGAAGTCTCCGGCAGACTTCTAGTGGGGATCAGGATCCAATCAGCGTCTTAGTGTAACCTCGAGGGACTCGACCAATCACACTAAGCCTAAAAGGTAGACAACTCTTGCCGATCACAACTCCTTGTGATTCCCGTCCTGTTCGGCCTCCGAATCACCATGGCCTCGAGGGACTCGACCAACCATGATGCTCGGTTAAGTCAACACCTTCGTTACAAGATGAGTCTGATTTGATGATATACCCTCGAGGGACTCGACCAAGCATATCATGCCCTCAGGTCACCGGTGACATCTCTATGTCATAAGCAAGATAGCGAATCACGATATAGGTGAGTCTCGAGGGACTCGACCAACTCAACCTACACCGGGATTCGGTTCCTACTCATAACGATGGAAGGCCACGTGGGTCAATCTAATTGCCTCACGTTTACCGACTTAATATTATCGAGAGATGTTTCTATGATTTGGTCTCCTATTATGACATGTCACACATGTACATATTTAATATATATCTACATCGCATGCAAATATATATACATATCTAGTATGTGTATAAGCAATCACACCAGATGATCATGGACCACAACCTAATATGATTAGGCCCGAGCCAGTAGGCCTAATCACTCACATCAAGATCTATGTGTGCAACGGTGCATCTCCATGCCTTGTGATCGTCCATCTCGTCCTCGTTGGTTCCGTCGACATCTTGATGCATCTTCATGCATCACGATCGTCCGTCTCGTGGGTCCCGCTATGGCTTCCACGCTCCCGCTGTGCCTCCTCATGTGATTACAACTTAATCATAGGCACGCAGGCCCGACAATAAACGAGAAATATAATGGAGGTTCGCAGACCTCAATAATAATAATCACAAGTACACACATCACACGGTCCATGATCATCCGTCCACTCATCATACATCACATGTATAAATAATCGTCATTATGTAGGACTACTAGATAATAAAAATAATAATCAACTAAACCTTTTAATTAATTAATATTTTCTGAAATCAGGGATATATAGGGAATTTCTCAATTCCTAAGGGTATTTTCGTAATTTGGACAAAAGACAGAAACTGGAATTTCTCAAATTCCGAGGGGCAAAACTATCTTTTGCGCAGAAAACCCTAATACCCTTTCCCCTTTTCGATGCTGCGCCGCCGCCGCCGCCACCCTGCCGGCGGCGGCCTGTGCGGCGAGGGCGAGGGCACTGCCCTCGCCTGCAGGTGGCACGCCCGCTGGGGTCGCTGCCGCTGCAGGTGGGCGCCCCCGCGGGCGCCGCCGCCTTCGCGGGCGGTTCTGCCCGCGAGTCAGCGCCCGCAGGTGGTGCTGTCTCGCTGGCGGCCGCCCCTGCGGGGTTTTTGCCCGTGGGAGCAGCGGCCACAGGCGCCACTGCCCTGCGGTGCCTCAGCCCGCGCTGCTGCCCCGCGGCGCCTCTGCCCGCGGGCTCAGTGGCCGCAGGCGCTTCTACCGAGCGGGCTCCCAGCCCCGCGGGCCGCAAGCCTGCTGCAAGCAGATCGCCGGCCGGCTACTGCAGGCACAGCGCTTGCGCATGCGCCGGCGCTGTGCTGCCTGGCTGCGGCTGCGGCTGGCTGCAGGCATGCAGATCGAGGGCAGCAACTGTTGCTGCCCTTCCTTGCTTTTGCGTCAACGATTTTGACGTCAATATTCTTCCTAAACACAACACACGCAGTTCAAAAACCAATCATTCGCACGAACAACCTGGCTCTGATACCACTGTTGGGAAATCATGGGGGGGCGACATCATCATATGCGCAGCGGAAGAACAAGAAAACAAAAATCCCCTCGATTCCCAAAAAGATGTTCGTCGTCGTGCGAAGATTGGTGCGCAAAATCCGCAAAACACAAAACTGCGTATAGAGATTGTGTTACCTAGGGAGATCGTATATCCCTGTTTCCTTGCAGATCCTCAGGAGAGGGTGAAGGAGGTCAAGCGTCCTCTCTAGCGGTGATCCACACAGCAGGGTTGCGACGACGCTCCTCAAAACTCCAGGCCTACTCTGAGGTGGAGAGGGAGAGGAGAATAGGAAGGGCAAGCAAAGACTCTAGCCTATGAGGCTGTGAATCCCTCCTATTTATAGAGATCCCGTGTCAAAACCCTAATGGGTCCTTTCCCTAGTGGGTATTGGATCTGCATCCAATAAGACAAGGGCTCCGTCGGATATCTCATATCCGAACCTCTACTCATCGCAATGCCTACCATATGTGTGTGACCCTCTAGGCCCAATATCGAGCTGGCCGTGAGTCATACCTGTCAGAACTCCTTCTAACTAAGTGAATTATTATCTCTGTAATAATTCACTCGACTCATCGACTACGGAAGTACTAGGCCACTACGCCGTAGTCCCCAGACGATATAGGGGAATCCAATCCATTGGACCTGTCTGTCCTCAGTTACCATGTACCTATAGTCCCTCATCCATCTAATATCCCAGAGACCGTATATCGAGCATGGTGCTGTCAGACCCATACGGTTTCTACTTGAGTCTCGCTCTAATCGGATTCTCCCGGAGAACTCTTTCTCTCTCAACCCGAATGACCCTGGCCAGGGATTTGTCTGAGCAAGAACACATGGGATATTCCTCTCATGATACCGAGAGTGGATGATCCTCTGTCGACACTCAATAGCCCTCGTAAGGTCGACTACCACTCCCAATGACCAGCTGTACTAGATCTGGGAACAGCCAAACCTATAAGTCTGGTATCAAAGAGTGGAGCACTCATACAGGACATCCTTGGTGTCTCAAGTCTAAGAACCAGATACACCACTAGGACTACGGAATCGTTGTCTGACAATAAGGCATCATCAACCATCCAGCATTCCGTAAGCGGATCAATCAGTGAACTCATTCTCCAATGAGCACCTGTACTGTATCCCTAGTGTCCCTACACGAGCAGCTATGAGACCAGCTGCATCCATCATATGGACGGGTATACAGCACACCAGTCTATCCGGTTATCACGATGTCCCTCTCGAGTAACCTATGACCGGGATTATTTAGGATATGTGTTTAAAGGTGAATCGATCTCATTATCGTGATCTCATCACGATCCGATTCCCATTGCACAAATCCAAGGACATCACAATACATATGCATTTATGCAATAGTTATAAAGTGATATACGCCAAAAATATAATAAGCAAAAAGATTCTGTATCAAGTCACACGTGCCATCACTCACGTGATTTGCTTGCTGGGCACTTATGACTAGCACCACCCAGCACCCGAGAGGTCCGGTGGTGGCACTTCCAGTACACTATTAGTGTTAGACATTAACAGGCGGTGGCACCGCCAACATCGGGAACCCAAGATAATTCAAAATTTGGAGCCCAAATTTGAATCCTCTTAGGGCCTATAAATACTCCTTAATTCTCAATAGAGAATACACTTTTTGAGAAGCAATAGATTGAGACAAAAGCCTTTATAAAGTTATTAGCAAGCCTTATTTTCAATTGCTTGAGTATTCACCTCCTTCCTTTTCGTTAAAAATTTGTAAGAGTGTGAACCACTTGTAAAAGTTGTAAGAAGGGTATTTGTCCTTCTTCTTCAAAGTGATTTGCTAGTGGAAGTTGGGAGCCTCATCGAAGAAGGCTTCGCAAGTGGATGTAGGTCATTTGACCGAACCACTTTAAATTGGTGTGTTCCTTGAATGTGTGAGTACTTACCTTTTTGAAATTGTTATTTGCACTATAGCAAGCTTTCGTTTTCATCTTCTCACTTTACTCAAGTTATTGTCGAATCGAAATCTCCTTACATTTACGAATTCGGTTTCAAACTTACAAGTTTTAATCTACTACACTAATTCACCCGCCTCCCCCCCCCCCCCCTCTTAGTGCCACTTCGATCCTGACACCTACCTCTTGGGAACACAAATTCGAATCTTTGATAGCACTATATGTGAGTTAATTGGAATTGTCGAAAAGGATAGGGATTGTTATTTTAGAAATAAATGGGATATCAATGCAATCGGAGCAACTTACTCCGAAGCCTTAGAAATTGTTTTTGCAAATCCGAACCCAGGTATAATTCCCAAAAGTTACGAGCACTTATTGCCCTTTAACTCTAAATTTTTTTATCACATCATGATAAGCATCCTACTTCCTAAACAATTTCATCATGATGAGATTAGTCAAATAGAGTTAAGTACTATGTATTGGATTATGACCGACCAAAATAATTATTTTGGATACTTAATCCGGCAACATATGCAGGACATAATACCTAAAGACTCAATGTTACCGTATGAGAGGTTAGTCACTCGATTAATGCTTGCTTATAATATTTGTGTCTCACCCGATGAAGAAATAATCTAGGTTGATCGATTTAACACTATCAATAGAAACCTACTCAAGAGACTTAGGTGCACTTTTGGCAATGGTATATTGATTAGACAACCTAGAAGGACTGATCCAGTTTCCTCACCAGTAGAACACCCTGAAACACCCATTTTTAAGGGAAATGAATCTCCTCCTCCTAGTCCCTTTAGTGCAGCACCTTCAGAACTAGCTCCTGCATCATCTTCTGAAGATCCTATCATGGCAGAATTAAATCAAATCAAATCACAACAAGAGCAACTCAAATCACAGCAAGAGCAAATCCAATTATAGCAAGTTGAAATTTTGAGAGAACTACGACAGATGAATCAGAAGATAGATGTTATGTATAGGAACTCTGGAATTCCTCCGAAGGAATAATCGTTGTGTTAAGCCTTTCTTATTATTGTAAACCTCTATGCTACCTTGACATGCATTTAACATTATCCTAGTATATGATGTTGGATGTTTCTTTCCAAAATTTTGTCAACATTTTGATGGCACCTTCATGTTATTTTGGATGATTTGATGTCTTTCTTGAATAATCGATCTTAATGCCAAGTTGAAGCTTTGTCAATTTTGACATCTCCTTTTCAAGATTTTTTTTCTTACAAGATGATTTTATTAATGGTTTCAATGATCATGAGTTTTATGCTTGAAAACTCATCTCCTTTTTGTTGATGATAAAGGGGGAGAAGAATGTTCAAAAGATTGATGACTTGTGCAAATATGAAATTACCATGACTTATATGTATCATATTGCAATAGCTTATATGTTGTATAATGCAATGAAAAATATCTTATATATGTTATATTCCTTAAAAGCATCGTAAAATTTTTTGGGCATATCGCATATTAAAGTTTTTAGATTGGTTGTCGTATCATGTTTATCATTTTTTTTTATATATGATAAGCAATCATCTCATGATCATATGAAATCATGCTTTGCATTTATATCATGAGATTCATGTTGAAATTTTAAATTATTATTATTTCTTATCGAAATGATAATTGCCTTTTATCATTCGGCATAATTTTCATACCTTGAAATTATGAGAAACACGAAGTTTCATATTTGCTCATGCTTATTAAGAATATTGATAAGTTCAACGGATAGAACTTATTGGTTTAGGCTTGAATTCAAAGAGATTAAATTCAAGTGTTTTTATCTTCTTATAATATGGCATATAGATAGGGGGAGTTATGATTAACTCCGTCATCAATTGATTGTCATCATAAAAAAGGGGGAGATTTTTAAATCTCGGATATTGATGATGAAGTCAATTGATGGGTTAATTGATCTAATCCATATTACTAAGTTAAGTATGCAGGATTAACTACGATAGCTTGAAGATATAAAGCAAGTTTACCAGAGTCAAGTTTGATGGGTGTTCGAGAGTCCACCAAAAGTCCGAAGAATTGTCGGAAGTGCTGCTGGAACCAACCGAGAAAGAATCAGGGACTTGCCGAAGTTTTTGGAAGTCCGCCTAAAAGATCATCGAAGGTTCACGGAGATCACCGAGAAGGTTCGGATACTTACCAAAGACTCGTTGAACTTACCATAAGACCGGGAGCCTGCTGGGAGTCTGCCGGAAGAAATCCGAGAGTGTATCAAAAGTCCACCGGAAGTTCGCCGGAAAGCTCGCCGGAAGGAAACTTGATGTTGCCGGTTAAAAATTTGCTTAGGGCTATGTCTTAATTTCATAGTTTGTATATAATTTGGGTTAGGATTAAGGGTTAATCTTATAACCCGGTTAGGGGCCAATTGGGCCCGAGTTTGGATTGGTTTGGGCCAAGTTTGGAGCCCAACTAGTGAGCTGGAATAGTCTAGAGAGTGGCACCGTTGGACTAGGCAGTGGCACTGCCCAGAACCCAAGAGATCCGATGATGGCACCGCCAATACACTGTCAGTGTCAGACATTGATAGGCGGTGGCACTGCCCAGAACCCAAGAGATCCGATGGTGGCACCGCCAATACACTGTTAGTGTCAGACATTGATAGGCGGTGGCACCGCCAACACCGAAAAACTCAAAAGTAATTCAAATTTAGAGCCCAAATTTGAATCCTCTTGGGGCCTATAAATACACCTCAATTCTCAGTAGAGAATACACCTTTTTGAGAAGTTAGAAAGTGAGAAAAAGCTCTAGCAAAGTCTTGTTTTCAATAGCTTAAGTGTTCACCTCCCTCTTTCTCTTTAAAAAAATCTATAAGAGTGTGAACCACTTGTAAGAAGGTTGTAAGAGGGGTATTTGGTCCTTCCCCTTCAAAGTGATTTACTAGTGGAAGTTGGGAGCCTCATCGAAAAAGGCTTCGAAAGTGGATATAGGTCATTTGACCGAACCACTATATATCGTGGGATTCCTTGAATGTGTGAGTATTTAGTTTTATGAACCATTTCCCTACTTAGCTGCAAATCGTTCGGTTTTCATCTCTCTACTCGTGACTACCTTTACTCGAGCTATTTTAGCTAAGTCATCCTTTGTCGAATCAAAATATCTATAAATTTACGAAATCGATTTCAAACTTACAAGTTTTAATCCGCTGCACTAATTCACCCCCCCTCTTAGTGCCGCTCCGATCCTAACAGTTTACAATGATAAAATGGGGGAAAAAAATAGCTAGCATCTCAAGAGAACCAAATTTTCTAGCTTGAATGATAAACTTAGACATGTTAGATCTCTCAAATGCATAAATTCTTCTTATACATTTTTCGGATCATGATCTTGATTTCTCGATTTCTAGACTTGAATCTTCTTTTTGAATCAAGATCATTTCCCTATCATTCCTTCTATGTACAAAAGAAGATATATGTCAAAAATCATGACTTGATCTTTCATTTTTTATGATTAGACTAATGATTGGAATATTGATATAAATTTGTTATTTATCTTTGTCATGTTTTGAAAATTATTGTAAAGGGACAAAGAATTACAAAATTATAATTTTCTCTTATTTAGCTTGCATGATGATATATGCAAGAAGATGCCAAAACTTGTTAGCTTGCATGTTACAAATGGAGTAAAAATTGCTAGCTTACACTTCTCAAAAGAGAAGAAAGAACTCACTAGCTTACATGTTCTAAAGTGATAAATTTTTTTGCTAAATTGCTAATCTTTCAATGTTGCACTTCTCCTTTTGGTTGATGACAAAGGGGGAGAAGTCATGATGACAATCATGCATGGGATGATGTACTTGGATATTTTGATTATGCATGAGTTTATGTTGCATGCAATGATATGATTAATTGGGTCTTTTAATATTCATGATGTATGTAATGGTGAAATACTTATAATTTTTTTAATTCAAAGATTCTATCAATATGACATATTGATATAGAGAGTTTAGTTTAAACTCTGTCATCAATTAGTTGTCATCATAAAAAAGGAGGAGATTGTTGAATCTCGGATTTTGATAATAAAATCAATTGATGTGTTAGTCTTCTAATCTGCGTTTTGAGTGACGTAGGAATAGCTTCGATCAAGAGAGGCAAATTGATTAAAATGGGAGGAATCGAATGTTGGGTCAGAGTGGAACATATCAGAAGATTATACATCGAGTTGGAGGATCAGTTGACATGTCGGCAGAAGGCTTCATGCCATGAGTTTGGACATCGGGCCTAGAAGAGTGGACATTGGACCAAGAAGATCAGAGTTACGGAGTTCAACATATCGATTTGGCAAAAGGCCACAAAAGAGAACAATGCGCCGAAGGATTGAATGAAGCGCCGATGAACCAATGACATGCCGGACAACATAGGATTCTCTTGTAATCGATTATGTCTAGATTGAGTTAATTTAGAGTCTAATTGAGTCGGTTTAGAATGTAATTAGGCCAACTCAATTAGGGGACCAATTGGACCTGACTCAAGGCTGAATTGGGTTTGTTGTTTAGCTCATTTAGTATAGTGTAGCAGTGTTTGGCAATGGTACCACCCAGACAAAATCTTTAATATTGTGTCAGGTGATGGTACCGCTAGACTAGGCGGTGGTACCGTCCAGACACAGTCTTCAATACTGTGTCAGGCGGTGGTACCGCTAGACTAGGTGATGGTACCGCCCAAATATAGTTTCTCAAATTTTGTCAAGCGATAGTACCACCAGACTGAGTAGTGGTACTACCCAGTGTCAGTGTTGCAAGCGATGGTATCACCCAACACAGGTGGTGGTACCGTCAGTACCCGAGAAACCCAAGATTTTTTTTGCTCTAATTTTAAAGTTATTTGGGGTCTATAAATACCCTAGCTATTTCTACATGGAGAAGCAACACTTGAGCACGAAATTGAGTTTAAAAAGGGGGGAAAATAATTGAGAAAAAATTGGGAAACTCTCTTAGGATTTAGGATCACTTCTTCCTAGTATTTAGAAGTTTATCTAAAGGGAGAAGTAAGGTCTAAGAAAGAGAGGCTTGTAAGGGTTGTCTTCTAAACCTGTTAAAAGGAGAGAGAGTGTAAATGGGTAGTTGATCTTCGCCCATTGAAGGAATATCGTTAGTGGATGCCGGTGGCCTCGACGGAAGAGAAATCAAGAGTGGATGTAGGTCACATTGACCGAACCACTATAAAACTCGATTTACATTTACTCCTTGTAATTTAACTTTATTGCAAACTATCTTTTTTGCTTTACTTTCTCGTTACACTCTTACGAACGCTTTCAAGTTTACTATCTTTCTGAAACGGGTTTAATCGAAACGAAGATTTTCGAACTGATGATGTTTTTATCCACTACACTAATTCACCCCCCCTCTTAGTGCTGACTCGTTCCTAACAGTATTTCCACTATTATTTTGATTATAGACTATAATATTTCTTATCTCCTTAATAGCTTAAATGAAATAAAAAAATTTACATATCAAATCAATATTAATAGATTTAAAAAAAAAGATATATATGTCCAATAACTCATAAGTTTTGTTATTTATGGATAAGAATACATGTTATATAGGTTAAACAGGATTCTTTATGAGCTTAAACATATAAGTTTTCTTGCTTTCTTTGGATTTAAATTTATGGAATATTATTGAAAACGGATTTCAAAAGTCTTCTCTTCCAATGAACAATTGGAATGAGGGAGAAGAAAACTTTCTCTTTAAATGTCAAGGCTATGAATGTTTTGTTTTGCGCCTTAGATAAAAATGAGTTCAATCGAGTGTTTATTTATGAAATCACTTTTGATATTTGGCATACTCTTGAAACCACACACGAAGGCACAAGTAGAGTAAAATATTCTAAAGTAAATCTTTTGATGCATGATTTTGAGGTATTTCGAATGAAGCCAAGTGAAATTATTGTTGATATGTACACCTATTTTACGGATGTCGTCAATAGTTTAAAAGCTCTTGGCAAATGTTTTTTGAATTTTGAGCTTACTAACAAGATATTAAGATCCCTTCCAAAAAGTTAGGATCATAAAATAACGGCAATACAAGAAGCCCAAGACCTAAATAACCTTGCTCTTGAAGAACTTATTGGGTCAATAATGACCTATGAAATGACATGTAAGGCACATGATCAATTGAATGAACATGAGAACAACCTTCTAAAGAATAGGAAGGATTTGACACTTCGAACAATATAATACAACTTGAGTGATGACTTAAGTGATGATGATGATAACCTTGAACTCCTCACAATAAAGCTTAAAAAATTCTTAAAACAAGAATCAAAGAACAAAAATGAAGCTAAAAAAGAAGAAGCTACAAAAGAAGAAGAAAACACTCAAGGTGGCTTGAGACAAATCAAGTTCATCCGAAAATGAAGAACAAACCAACAAAGGCAAGGTGGCAAACTATGCCTTAACGGCTTCTGACAATGAGGTAACCAAAACCCCTTTGCTTTATTTTGAAATTACTTGATGCTTTTCATGAGTTATTTTTAATTAGTTAGTAAAAAATTAAAATAAAATAATATTGGGATCATGCTAGTAATTTTGAAAATGATATTGACCATTGCATGTTTTTTTAAAATATAACTAAATGGTAGGTATAAATCTAATACTTATACACTAATGCTCTTAATAAGCAATAATATGTATTTTGATGATTTCTATATAGCTTTTCTATTTTGATTAAAGATGCCTTATGAAACCATGCTTGATGATTTAATAATGCATAATGATCATGCTTAATGAGTTTATATTTTAAAATTATGCATGATAATACTTGTGATTTATGGATTATCGATCTTTGCCGTAATGAAAGTTCTTTTTTTGTTTTAAACGTTGATGCATGTTTTTATTTGATATAAAAATTTAGGTATGCTTAAATGAAATCAATTACAAAATATTGGAACTAAAAGAACTTGAACTATCTTTAATCTTATAGGAATCTATCTATGTTGCTTTCATTGAATTTTCTGAAAAGTGATTTTGATGATGATTTTGGATTCATTTTTGTATGATTCGTTTTAATAATGAGATGATATATCCAATTGAATCATTTATCGATGTTTGTGACTTGAGAAGATTTATCCAAACGAATGATATACTTATCTAAGAGAAGATTTACATATGATATACTTATCTAAGAGAAGATTTATCCAAACGAATCTTGATTCTTCACATTAATAATTTAAGATTTATTTGAATCAAAATATCTTATTTGATCTCCTATGATTCTATTCGTTATTTACTAAAACGGAGATTTGTCAAGATGAATCATTCACGAATTGATCTTTCATATTAATATCCTTCATGTCATGATTTTTATATGACTCCTTTATAATTATGATTTTTATATCTCATAATATAATTGAATCATTGATGAAAAAAAGTAGAGATTAATGAATCTATCTATGTCTTTTTTATGAATCTCTTGAAAATGATTTTGATTTGACAATTTGAATTTGAATGAGCTTGATCTTGATTTTTTGAGATTTATAACTTAAGATTTCTTATGCATGAATCAATATATTATGTCATTTGATCTCCTATGTTTCTTTTTGTTATTTATAAAAGAAGAGATTTGTTGAAATAAATCATGTCTTGTGGCATTCATGATTTGATATTAATATCTTTCATGTCATGATTTATTATTGATATTCATTTGTATTCATAAATTGTATATCTCATCACCAAATTATTTTTTTGTGATGAGTTGAACATTTACACCATTATGTTTTTCCCTTCTTCTTTCTTGTTTACAATGACAAAATGGGGAAAGAAAATAACTAGCATCTCAAAATAACCAAATTTGCTAGCTTGAAGGATAAACTTAGACATATTAGATCTCCCAAATGTATAAAGTCTTCTTATACATTTTTTGGATCATGATCTTGATTTCTCGATTTGTAGACTTGAATCTTCTTTTTGAATCAAGACTATTTCCCTATCATTCCTTCTATATAAAAAAGAAGAGATATGTCAAAAATCATGACTTGATCTTTCATTTTTTATGATTAGACTAATGATTGGAATATTGATATAAATTTGTTATTTATCTTTGTCATGTTTTGAAAATTATTGCAAAGGGACAAAGAATTACAAAATTATAAATTTCTCTTCTTTAGCTTGCATGATGATATGCAAAAAGATGCTAAAACTTGTTAGCTTGCACATTATAAATGGAGTAAAAATTACTAGCTTGCACTTCTCAAAAGAGAAGAAAGAACTCACTAGCTTACATGTTCCAAAGTGATAAAAGTTTTTTTGCTAAATTGCTAATCTTTCAATGTTACACTTCTCCTTTTTGTTGACGACAAAGGGGGAGAAGTCATAATGACAATCATGCATGGGATGATGTACTTGATAATTTGATTATGCATGAGTTTATGTTGCATGCAATAATATGATTAATTGGGCCTTTTAATATTCATGATGTATGCAATGGTGAAATACTTATAATTTTTTTAATTCAAAGATTCTATCAATATGACATATTGATATGGAGAGTTTAGTTTAAACTCTGTCATCAATTGGTTGTCATCATCAAAAAGAGGAAGATTGTTGAATTTCAGATTTTGATGATGAAATCAATTGATGTGTTAGTCATCTAATCTGCGTTTTGAGTGACGCAGGAATAGCTTCGATCAGGAGAGGCAAATTGATTAAAATAGGAGGAATCGAATATTAGGCCATAGTGTAACATGTCAGAAGACTAGACGTCGAGTTGGAGGATCACTCGACTTGTTGGCAGAAGGCTTCATGCCACGAATTTGGACATCGGGCCTAGAAGAGCGGACATTACACTAAGAAGAACGGAGTTGTGGAGTTCAACATGCCGATTGGGTAAAAGGCCACAAAAGAGGACGATGCGCCAGGATTGAATGAAGCGCTGATGAACCAATAACATGCCGGACAACATAGGATTCACTTGTAATCGATTATGTCTAGATCGAGTTAGTTTAGAGTCTAATTGAGTCGGTTTATAATGTAATTAGGCCAAATCAATTATGGGACCAATTGGACTTGAATCAGGGCTGAATTGGGTTTGTTGTTTAGCTCATTCAGTGTACTATAGCAGGGTCTGGCAGTGGTACCGTCTAAACACAATCTTCAATATTATGTCAGGTGATGATACCTCTAGACTTGATAGTGGTACCACCCCGAGACAGTCTTTAAGACTGTGTCAAGCGATGGTACCACCAGACTAGGTGGTGGTACCACCCAAATTTAGTCTCTCAGATTATGTTAGGCGGTAGTACCATCAGACTGAGTGGTGATACCACCCAGTCTCAATGCTGCAAGTGGTGGTACCACCCAACACAGGTGGTGGTACCGCCAGTACCCGGGAAACCTAGGATGAGACTTTTTTTTATTCCAATTTTGAAGTCATTTGGGATCTATAAATACCCCAGCTATTCCTATATAGAGAAGTAAGACTTGAGCATGAAATTGAGTTAAAAAAGGTGAAAAAATACTTGTGAAAAAATTGGAAAACTCTCTAAGGATTTAGGCTCACTTCTTCCTAGTATTTAGAAGTTTGTCTAAAAGGAGAAGTGAGGTCTAAGAAAGAGAGGCTTGTAAGGGTTGTCTCCTAAACCTGTGAAAAGGAGAAAGAGTGTAAATGGGTAGTTGATCTTTGCCCATTGAAGGAAGATCATTAGTAGATGCCGGTGGTCTTGACGGAAGAGGAATCAAGAGTGGATGTAGGTCATGATAACCGAACCACTATAAAACTCGGTTTACATTTACTCCTTGTAATTTAACTTTACTGCAAATTGTCTTACTTGCTTTGCTTTCTCATTACACTCTTATGAACGCTTTCAAGTTTAATATCTTTCTAAAATAGGTTTAATCAAAATGAAGATTTTCGAACCGATGACGTTATTATCTGCTGCACTAATTCACCTCCCCCCCCCTCTTAGTGTCGACTCGTTCCTAACAGTATTTGTACTAGTATTTTGATTATAGACTATAATATTTCTCATCTCCTTAATAGCTTAAATGAGATAAAAAAATTTACATATCAAATCAATATTTCTTAATAGATTTTTTAAAAAAGATATATGTCCAATAACTCATACGTTTAATTATTTATGGACAAGAAGACAAGTTATATAGGTTAAACAAGACTTTTATGAGCTTAAACAAACCCCACAAATTCTCAAATTGATATCTATTTTATTCATAATAACTTTTCTAAGTGCTAATATAAACATGCTCTCTAGATGAAAACTAATTATAATAGAGATGTCCTTTTTGTATATCTATACATAGATGATTTTATTTTTATATGTAATAGTCTCTTCATAATTAAAGATTTTAAATACTCAATGAAGGAGTTTGATATTACAGATTTAGGCCTAACAACTTATTTCTTAGGCATCAAAGTCATACAAAACAGTGAAGGGATTCTTATCTCATACGAGCATTACAAAAATGAAATCAAAGTTATTCGTCAAAGATTATTATAAAAGTCTAGTTTTATAACACTAGGGGGAATATAACACTAAGCTAATTACAGAAGGAGAAGATAAACTAATCCAATTTATTATAAAAGTCTAGTTTGATTATTAAGATATTTTATATACAGTCGATATACTATTTAGAGATGGATTAATATGTAGATTTATAGAAAATCTGTATCTTACTTGAATGTTGCTAAGAGGATATTACTATATATCAAGGGACAATTGACCATGATATGTTCTACTCTTTATATAAGAAGTATAATCAAGATTTATGTTGATAATAAGTTAATTATTATCTTAGCCAAAAATCCAACCGATCATGAAGGAATGGAATACATTGACACAAGATTTTATTTTATAAAATTTTATATCAAAAATAAAAAATAAAAAAAAAGTCGATCTACTTCATGGCAAGCGAACAAATAATGAATATACTCATAAAACTATTCAAATTTGAAGTATTTCAACAACTATAAATGAAGATTAGTATGATCGATATAACAACTTTAGGGGGGAAATGTTAAAATTATACTTGTCTATATGAAGAAATTCATTGTATAAAAAGATGAAGTACATTAAAGGCTCTATTCTAAATTAACTATTAGTTCTTGAAAAAAGAAAATAGTTACTTGAAATAAAGAGATTAATATTAAAATAGAATATATATGATGTACTCATGGGGACTATATAAATCCTAGGGTCATAAAGATTATAAATTCAGAGTTATAGTAAGAATAGTTTGAGTGTAATAATATTACGTTATTTTGTTCTTATTAGTCAGTTATACTCTTGCTCTATCTCTTCTCCCTATCCATTCAACACATGTTCTTTGTCATCATAGTTATCATCATCATAACTATAGAATTTTAGTGAATTTTGATTTTTTTTTTTTTTGTCCCTTTGGTTATAGGAGTCTAGATATTCTTATTAAGATTTCTGAGAAAAAATATTTAGGTTACAAATGTGAATCATTAAGGTTTCTTTCTTTTCCTTTTTTAGTAGGATTAATTTGAAAAAAAATTGTGTTTGCTTTAATGTGGACCCAACTTTTTAGTTGACGGAATATATAATCTGAATAATTTACTTCAAATCCGATTATTTAGCGCCACATCATAATGCATAGTGAATAAGCAAAAAAATAAATGTGTTTCCAATAATTATTTGAAAATTTCCTTACAATTTGCTTTCAAGTTTAACTGAATCAAATAAACAAAGTAAATGATTATTTGTTGAGGGGAAAAAACATAAATATGAATAATCCAAGTTTATTATGAATCTGAAATATATTAATATTTTATCACAGACAAGAAGGACCCTCACAAATATTATAGTAGATAGTTTACCCATCACGTGCCCAATATATAAAAATTTAATTTATCAGGAATATATTAGGATGATTTTCTTAACAATCCATCTTGGGTATTTTCTAAACATTACCTCTCATTTTAATTTTTCTCAAATGATACTTAATTTAAAAATAATCCAAATTGCCCCTCTTCCATCATTGTCATCGCCTCCACTATCGCTACAACCCACCGTTCTCCCTTCCCCCTCCTTTGCTTCCCTTCTTCGCTCTCTCCTTCTCCTTCTCTCCTGTTCTTCTTCTCCCTTCCCTATTCTTTTCATCTCCCCTTCTTTTCTATTTTCTATCGTCTACCCTATTCTTCTCCTTGGCTCATTCTTCTCGCTCCTCCCCTCTCCATATATATTGACGATGGACAATATGCAATGATTGTAGGTAAACAATATGTAGCAATGGATGGTGCTGAAAACAATGATAGTGGCAATGATGGAGGAGGGATAGTTTAGAAAATTTTTAAATTATAGATATTATTTTTAAAAATTAAAATAGGAAATATTATTTTAAAAATACTCAAAATATAGATAATTTTAAGAAAATCATCCAATATATTTTATTGATAAGCTCACTTGAATAAAAACTTATTAGAAGGATTTCTCTAATAGTCCAAAACTTTATTTCAATTTCATTGTATCCATAACTTATTAGGTTAATTTATATTCATAACATTTATAAAGTAGGATGGTTCTGTTGAAAGAGGATAGAGAGGATAAAGGATATAAATTATAAAAGAAGCATGATTGTATTCACATGTCTTCTCTTCTTATTTATACAGATTAGGTGGGAGAATTTTCCTCAACAGATTAGAGGATTTCCCTCAATAGAGTAGAGAGATTTTCTCATGGTGCTCCTATCAAGGACGGCCAATCTTGGATCGATGTAATGCAAAAATATGGCGAGCGAAAGGCTACGTGAGTGAGTCGGCTAACTGATCAACCGAATGGACATGAGAAACTCGTAGTTGACAGTAGACAATTTGAACTCGCATAAAATGGAAGTCGATAGCAATTTGTTTCATGCAAGAGTGGAACACCGGATTAACACACAGATAGGTAGCTCTGACATTGTCACAATATATTGTAGGAGTGGAGTTGATGTTGAGTTCTTTGAGTAGATTTATGACCCAATTGAGTTCTGCAATAGCAATGGCGATGGCACGGTATTCAGCTTCAGTTGTAGACCGTGCGATTGTCTTTTGCTTCTTAGAACTCCAATTGATTGGATTAGCACCAAGGAAGATAATATACCCCAATGTGGATGTTCGATCATCAAAGTTGTCTGCCCAATCAGCATCGGTAAAGGCATGAAGCTAAAGTGGAGAGTATTTACGAAAAAAGACACCATGATTGAGGGTCCCCTTGAGATATCGTAGGACTCGTTTGACCGTAGACCAATGCATAGTAGACGGCCTCTGCATAAACTATGATAATTTATTGACTACAAATGAGATGTCGGGATAGGTGAGAGGTAAGTACTATAGGGAACCAACGACTTGTCGGTATTGAGTCGGTTCCATAGCAGGACTTCCATTAGAAAATTGAGAGAGCCACTAGCAAATAGAGGAGTTGTAACCACATTTGCGTCCTGCATATTTGTTTTAGATAATAAATCTTGAATATACTTTCTTTATGACAGAAAGAGTCAGGAAGATGTGAATGTAGCCTTTACCCCTAGAAAGTAGTTTAGGGGTCCTAGATCTTTAAGCGATAATCGATCTACTAACTGTTTAATGAACGCTTGGATTTCTACGGGGTTGTTGCCTGTGCTAATGATGTCATCCACATATACCAGAATATATATTGTGTTGCTACGGTGTTGTCTCAAAAATAACGAGGAATCAGATTTGAAGTTGAGAAAGCCAACTGAAGTCAGAAAAGAGCCAAGTTTAGTGTACTAAGCTCTTGGAGCCTAGTGAAGTCCATAAATAGCTTTCCGAAGTTTGCAGACATGTCTTGGATATTAAGGATGAGTGAAACTAAGAGGTTGTTGTATAAAAATATCTTCAGTTAGAGTCTCTTATAAAAAGGTATTATTAACATCCAATTAGTGTAATTGCCAGTCCTTAGTGGTGGCTAGACTCAGGATAAGTCTGATTGTAGTAGGCTTAACAACAGGACTAAATGTCTTAGTGAAATCAACTCCAGGTCTTTGATGAAACCCTTTGGCGACGAGGTGTGCCTTATATCGGGCAATAGAGCCATCGGGGTTCCGCTTAACTCTAAACACCCACTTACACCCGATGATGTTTTGTGTATGATGAATGGGTACTAGATCCCATGTTAAGTTATGGAGGAGAGCATTATATTCCTCACACATGGCGGTAAGCCAATGCAAAGATTTTTGAGCTTGAGTGAAGGTGGTGGGTTCAACAATGGTGGATGATAAATCCATGATAGCATAAAGATCAAGGACCTGATATGGTTTGAAAATACCACTCTTAGAGCGTGTGATCATAGGATGGTTGGAGACTACGGGACCGTGAGGTTATGTTGTTGGAGGAAGCGGTTGAGAGTCATTGACGCAAGCCAAGTCAGGTGGAGGTACGTCAAGGTCACTTGGCCGAGAAGGAGTTAAAGATAACGATTGTGATCCTGAACCGAGTACCCCAATAGTTAGAGAAGAAAGAAGTGGAGTATGAATGGAGGGAATAGATAATTGCTGGACCGGAGGAGTAGAATAGTGTGGATCAGAACTGGACAATGTCATGGGAGGTTCATCCTGTTGGATCGGAGGTATACTCCGACGAGGAATGGCTAATGAGGTGGTCTGCATGGTAGGAGAGGTATAGTTTTGAAAAGGGAAGATAGACTCAACAAAAATAACATGACGTTGTATAAAAATTTTGTGAGTGTGGAGATTATAGCAGCAGAAAGTATTATGTTCAAGAGAGGCATAGGGATGCAACCATGGATAACATAGATAACCAAATACTCTGAGTTTACGAAGGTTTGGGGATTTATGAAATAGTGTGTCAAAGGGGGATTGGTATTGTAGGACTGGCGTAGGCATTCTATTAATAAGGTAAACAGCAGTTTGAAAGGCTACCATCCAAAAGTTTGAAGGCATGGAGGCCTGATGGAAAAGTGTGAGCCCAGTTTCTATTATATGGCGATGTTTGCGTTTGACGGAGCCAACAAGTTGAGGAGTATGTAGGGGAGACTTGAGGTGTTGGATACCACAAGTTGAGAGATAGGACACTAGGGCTTGATATTCACCGCCACCATCAGAGTAAACCATTTTGATGGAAGACTAAAAGTGGTTTTCAACCAACTTTCAAAAAGTGGGAAAGATGGTTGAAATGTCAGATTTATGGTGAAGAGGATATAACAATGTGTACTTAGTAAAGTGATCTACAAAAATGACATAAAATATAAATTTATCAAAAATAGGATTGGGGCAGGGCCCCAAACATTTGTATCAATAATTTTAAATTGTTTAGAGGTGAAAATGGAGGATGAGCCAAATGGCTGTCAATGACTTTTAGTAATCACAATGCGGTATAGAACTATGTGATTTAAAAATAAGAAGAGAGAAACGAGAAAGTAATTTTTACTGAATAAGGGATAAGGGATGACCAAAACGATGATACCACATATAAACTGGAGCCACAACGAAAGAATGAACAATGGGATGGGTTATTTGTGGAGCTGACAGCCATTATTAAATATTACCTCTATTCGGGCCCTAGACCAAGGATGCTCCCGTGATCAAGTCCTTAACAAGAAAGGAATTATGAAAGAATTCAATTGAAATATTATTATTTTTATAAAATTGAGAAACAGAAATGAGGTTACGTTTAATATTAGGGGCACATAAAATATCATCAAGTGTAAATGTGGTAGTATCAGAAGTAAGCGTTGTAGAACCAATATGAGTTATAGGAAGGCTTTTACCGTCACCGATGATGATATCTTCATCGCCACTATAGGGATTGTGAAGAGACAAATTTTGAAGATCAGAGGTGATGTGATGGGAGGCTCCAGAGTCCATAATCCAATTGGGCTGGCTAGTTGTTAGAGAAGTGAGGAGATTTGCCTGAGGCCAGTGTGACGGAGCAGGAAGACGGGGTTGAGATCGATAAACTTTAGCGGAGTGTTTGATTTTATCACACATTTGGCAAACGATCCGTTGTTGTTGGTTTGAAGGGGCAGGATGCCAAGGTGGACGAATATTGGAGTTGTCACTTTGCGAGAAGTTATGTGGTAGAACCCTTGCAGATTCTAAACTTGGGGTTGATCTCTTTAGGGGATCGACCTCCTTGGAACTCTATAGAGGTTCCTCCCTCCAAATTGCTGTTCAAAGGCTGCAGAAAATATTCATCTATTGCTTATGAAAAGAGGAGGAATACATGACTATTTATAGGGCTTCTAAACCCTAACTCCTAATAGGACTCCTACTCAAGACTCCTACTTCTAACCAACTCCTACTCAAGACTCCTACTTCTAACCAACTCCTAATAGGACTCCTACTCAAGACTCCTATTCCTTTACAACTCCTTATTCTTCTCTAAGAAACAACCTCATAACCCTAGCCGGCCTCTTCACCTCTTTAATAGGGGTCGGCTTAGGTAGGTTTTACATGAATGTCCCTCTCAAGTAGGACTCTCCTAGCTAGAGTCCTAACAGACCCGCCCTCTTCAAATCAGCCTTGTCCTCGAGGCTGACGATTCATGAATTTTGGGAATTTGATCTTCAAGTCGTCATAGTTCTCCCAAGTGGCATCTTCTGTTGGTAGGTTCACCCATTGTATTAGCACTTTAGTAGTGGGTCGTCATCGTCGAGCCATAATGGTACTTGGCTGGGTTTGGAGTTCTCCTTAGATAGTCATATTTGGCGGGTGGCTTTGGGCTGTCTCCAAGCACCTATTTACAACTTCTGTCTGGCCATCGATTTGTGAGTGATATGTTGTACTTCTTTTCAATTTAGTACCCTGCATATAGAATAACTTTGTCTAAAATTTGCTCGTGAAGATGCAAGTAGAATTTATCATAAGCACAATGCGTCCCTTATAGTGTAATTTTTTTTAGTCCCAATTGTAATGAGCCACGGAGCATGGTGCTTCCTCCAAATTTTTTATAATCTTACTAGTCTCTGAATCTTTCTGTCATTCTATCTTAATATCCTCAAGGAAGTCGCTGGTCGGAAGTGAAACGGTCGAAACTTCAGCTTGCTCGGGTAGCTGAGAAAGCGCATCTGCAAGAATATTCTCTTTCCCCTTTTTGTAAGTTATTTCATAATCAAATCTAAGAAGTTTTGTTACCCATTTTTGCTGCTCACGGGATGATATCTTTCGCTCCAAAAAGTACTTGAGGCTTTTATGGTCGGTTTTAATTTGAAATCGTCGACCAATCAAGTAGGGTCTCCACCTTGTTGCTGCGCGCACAATGGCAAGCATCTCCTTATCATATATTGACTTATTTTGATGAGATGGAGATAATGTCTTGCTAGTGTATGTGAGTGGTCGACCATCTTGCATGAGAATGGCTCCAATTCCGACTCCAGATACGTCGGCCTCAATAATGAAGGGTCGGTTGAAATCTGGTAGTGTTAGCACCGGCGTCGTCGTCATGGCTGCCTTAAGTTTGTCGAAGGAAGCGGAGGCTCTGTCCAACCATTGGAAGACACCTTTTTCTAGTAAGGAAGTAAGTGGTGCATTGATCTTTCCATAGTTTTTCATGAACTTACGGTAGTAGCCTGTTAAACCCAGAAAGCCATGTAGCAATTTTATGTTTCTCGGGGTCGGCTAGTTTTGCATTGCTCCAATTTTAAAGGGGTCCACTGCCACACCTTCCTCTGATATGATATGCCCAAGATATTCCACCTTTTGTTGAAGAAAGCAAAAATTCGTAGTGGTTGTTGTGTGTTCAAAAGGTGGTTTTCGGTATATCTTCTTCGCACGCTCATATTTGATGATACCCGGATCAAAGGTCCAGCTTTGTGAAAATTTGTGCTCCCTTTCATCTAGCAATTCATCTACTATTGGAATAAGGTATTTGTCATTGATGGTTATGTCATTGAGAGCTCGGTAAACAACACATATTCACCTTGTTCCGTCCTTCTTGCGTACAAGTAGCACCGGTGAAGAGTAGAGGTTTCAACTTGGCCGAATAACTCCTGTTTCGAGCATCTCTTTTACAATCCTTTCTATTTCATCCTTCTGGAGATGTGGATACTGATATGGCTGAGCATTTGCTGAAGATTTGCCTGGAAGAATCATTATACAATGATCATGCCGACGGGTAAGAGGTAGGTTACGCGGTTCGTCAAATATATTTGAAAATTCAGCAAGCAAAGGAAGTAGATTTGGATCTTCAAATTCTGTTGACTCTCCCTTAGTTTGTTGCTCAAGTTGTACCAAAAAGCCACTGCATGCTTTATACAAAGCCTTTTCCATTTGTTGTGTGCAAATCGTTGTTATGTCGCCCCCACGTTTCCCGTGCAATGTCACTTGTTTCTCCTTACTGTAAAATTTCATAATTAGTTTCATAAAATTTCAGAAAATATCACCTAATGTCGTCAACCATTTAATTCTGAGCATGGCATCATGATTGTTAAGAGGGAGAAGGAAGAAATCTGCAATTATCTCTTGGTCCTGCAGCAATAGTTTCTCCTGCGGGCGCCTACGATCACAATTCAAAATCCGTCCGTCGGTGACCTTAACATCAAACCTGCAGCGATTCTCGAAAGGTAATGCTATCCGAACAGCAAGCTTACTATTTAGGAAGTTAGTAGTACTGCCCGTGTCGATGAAAATAGTGATCGGTTGTTGTTTGAGAAGGCCTCCAACTTTCATCGTTTGCGGGTTTGAGTAGCTGGCTAGTGCATGTACTATAACGTCAATCGGTTGTGGCTCTTCTTCCATATCTTATTTATGTTCAAGGTTCTTTTCTGAATGTTCAATGACCTCTTCTTCTATTGGTTCAATCATAAGAAGTCTCACTTTCATCGTTTGCGGATTTGAGTAGCCAGCTAGTGTGTGTACTGTAACGTCGGTCGGTTGTGGCTCTTCTTCCTCATCTTCTTCATTATGTTTAATAACCTCTTCTTCTATTGGTTCAATCATAGCAAGTCTCCCTTTACTACAGCGATGCTCACGGCTCCACGGCTCGTCACAATGCCAACATAACCCCTTCGCATATCGTTCCCGAAGCTCTTCTCCTATTAACCTCTTTGGTATAGGGACTTGGTCAACAGTAGGGGGGGCTGAGGGCTTCAATATTACTGGTTGAGGAGCAACCCTAGTCCTCCAAGCTTCATGGTTCAATTACTCCTCTTGATGTCATGCGAAAGAGATGGCTGCCATAAGCGTATATGGTTGTCGTGCTTTAACTTCTCCTCGTATCTCCTGCTTCAAGCCCTCAATGAAGGTCCTCAATAGCTGTTTTTGAGACCAGTCATGAGTTTGATTAGATAACCTTTCAAACATGGTTTGGTACTCCTGAATGGTAGAGGTTTGTCGGATATTTGCTAGTTGTCCGTCAATATTCTTGTAATCGATTGGTTTGAAGCGGATCAGTAGTCCTTCTTTGAATTGTTGCCATAAAAAGACTCCATAAGTATGTTCAAACTAGTCAAACCACTGTATAGCATCCCCTTCAAGATGTATAGCTGTAATTTTCACCATAGATGCATCCGCGGTTTTATGGTACCGGAAATATCGCTCCGCGCGCGAGATCCAACCAATCAGGTCTCCTTCTTCCCATCTAGGGAAGTCCACTCTCATGCATGGATAGTTGGGGTCAGTCATAGAGCTTCTCCTCTCTTGGAAGTTATATCTTCGAGCTTGGTGCAATTGGGCAAAGCTCTCTCCTTGATATGATTTATTCGGGCTTAGTGGTCAGCCCAATCTGAGTTCGGTAAAGAACGTCCGAATCTTATCCTCCATTCGTACCTCAAAGGCTTCAAATTTAGCATTGATTACCTCCTCAGATGCCATAATATATGCCACCAAATCTGTAATGTTAAGATCTCTCTTTTGTTGTCGGGTTAAAGGCATGTATTGGTTGAGAGAGGTGATGGTCGAAAGGGTTGGTGGATTGGTGGATATAGGCTACGGTTTAGGCTTGTTTTGTGGCTATTTTGGGTGCAGTTTGAGGGTGTGATTTGGTGGAGTTTTAGGGCTATGGATGAAAGTTTTGGATCTGTGGTAGATAGTAGCAAAGGTTTGATAGAAATCAGTGGAAGTTGCAGCAAGTATGTGCTATCTTGTAAGAGCAGAATTATCGTCGAAGAAACAGCAGTTTCTCGACATAATTTCCACCAAAAACTTGAGAGAATTGAGGAGGGAATTGATAATGCCCAATCGGTGGTTGACCTCTGCAACCCCGATATCCTTGGCACAATTCCACTCTCCTTTGCCCGATGCCCGACGTCTGAAGTGTTCTGCCGTCCAATATCCTAACGTGATCTCCTCTGGTGCAACGTCAATTCCTCCTACGTTAACTGTCTAATCCTGATCGAGTAGACCTGCATCACTCAAAACGTAGATTAAATCATAAACACATATCAAGTGGTTTCATCATCAAAATATGAGATTCAACAGTTTGGAGAGTACCGAGTGTTCTTCCTCTTAGACTTATAACTGACTTGAGCTATGATAGATGGCCTGGGCAATTTGGTCGCATGCTTCAAATATATCTCATAGTTAGTCAACTTGTCATAGAGTTCTTTAAAGGAGACTAGCGAGTCATGTGCCCGAATTATAGCTACCAATTCCTTGTAGTTGTCTCCAAGACCATTTAAGGTATAGATGACAATCTCCTCATCACATAGGGAATGACCTATCAAAGCCAAGTCATTGATGATAACTTTGATATTTTGTAGATAATCAGTGATAGTACTTCTCTCTTGTTTAGTCACCATCAGTATGGATAGAAGACTGAGCTTGCGAGTACGCGAATGATTCACTAAGGTTGTTTGTGTTGGGAAATCTGGGGGCGACATCCCATGTGCAGTGGAAGAACAAGAAAATAAAATCCCCTATTCCCAAATAGATGTTCGTCGTTGTGCAAAGATTGGTGCACAAAATCCGCAAAACTTAAAACTGCATATAGAGTAGATTGTGTTGCCTAGGGAGATCATATATCCATGTTTCCTTACAGATCATTAGGAGAGGGTGAAAGAGGTCAAGCGTCCTCCTCTTTAGCGATGATCCACACAGCAAGTCTGCGACGACACTCCTCGTAACTCCAGGCCTGCTCTAAGGCGGAGAGGGGGAGGAGAATAGGAGAGGCAAGCAAAGGCTCTAGCCTATAAGGCTCTGAATCCCTCTTATTTATAGATGTCCCCTGTCAAAACCTAATGGATCCTCCCCTAGTGGGTATTCGATCTGTATCCAATTACCCAAGCCTTTTAGATTAGTGGATCTTTATCCAATAATCTCTCATGGGCTCGTATTGGATCTCGTCCATAGGATCCAATAATTCAAGGGCTTATTGGATATCCAATAAGACAGGGGCTCCGGCGGATATCTCATATCTGAACCTCTACTCATCGCAATGCCTACCATATGTGTGTGACCCTCTAAGCCTAATATCGAGCTAACCATGAGTCATACCTGTCAGAACTCCTTCTAACTTAGTGAATTATTATCTCTATAATAATTTACTCGACTCATCAATTACAGATGTACTAGGCCACTATGCCGTAGTCCCTAGACGATACAGGGGAATCCAATCCATTGGACCTGTTTGTCCTCAGTTACCATGTACCTATAGTCC
Source organism: Musa acuminata AAA Group (assembly GCF_036884655.1). Taxonomy (NCBI): domain Eukaryota; kingdom Viridiplantae; phylum Streptophyta; class Magnoliopsida; order Zingiberales; family Musaceae; genus Musa; species Musa acuminata. Next base: position 20,850,708 of record NC_088349.1, read on the forward strand.
CTCATCCATTTAATATCCCAAAGATCGTATATCGAGCATGGTGCTGTCAGACCCATACGGTTTCTACTCGAGTCTCGCTCTAATCGGATTCTCCCGGAGAACTCTTTCTCTCTCAACCCGGATGACCTTGGCCAGGGATTTGTTTGAGCTAAAACACATGGAATATTCCTCTTATGATAACAAGAGTGGATGATCCTTTATCGACACTCAATAACCCTCGTAAGGTCAACTGCCACTCCCAATGACCAGTTCTGCTAGATCTGGGACATCCAAACCTATAAGTCTGGTATCAAAGAGTGGAACACTCATACAGGATATCCTTGGTGTCTCAAGTCTAAGGACCAGATACACCACTAGGACTACGGAATTACTGTCTAACAATAAGGCATCATCAACCATCCAGCATTCCGTAAGCGGATCAATCAATGAAATCATTCTCAAATGAACACTTGTACTGTATCCCTAGTGTCCCCATACGTGCAGCTATGAGACCAGTTGCATCCATCATATGGACTGGTATACAGCACACCAGTCTGTCCGGTTATCACGATGTCCCTCTCGAGTAACCTATGACCGAGATTATTTATGATCTGTGTTTAAAGGTGAATCGATCTCATTATCGTGATCTCATCACGATCCGATTCCTATTGCATAAATCCAAGGACATCACAATATATATATATATATATATATATATATATATATATATATATATATATATATATATATATATATATATATATGCAATAGTTAATATAAAGTGATAAATGCCAAAATATAATAAGCAAAAAAAGATTTCGTGTCAAGTCACACGTGCCATCACTCACGTGATTGGCTTGCTGGGCACCTATGACTAGCAATCTCCCATTGGACCTAAAGCCAATCACCTATGTGTCTGATCCCCATTAGACACCTATAACGCTCAAAAATAATCTGAGATAATGGTTTTGTCAGTGGATCTACAATGTTATCTATGGATGTAACTCTTTTCACAACTACATCTCCTCGGATTACGATCTCTTTGATAAGGTGGAACCTCCTCAGAATATACTTAGATTTCTGATGAGACCTGGGTTCCTTCACTTGAGCAATCGCCCCGTTGTTATCGCAATATAAGGAAATCGGCTCCTTGTTACCCAGCACGACTCCCAAATATGTGATGAGACTCCCTCCTTTGCTGCATCTGATGCAGCAATATACTCTGCCTCTATGGTCGAGTCAGCAGTAGTATCTTGCTTAGAACTCTTCTAGCACACTGCTCCTCCATTCAAGGTGTACACATATCCCGAATTCAATTTGCTATCATCGATATCAGACTGAAAACTCGAGTCTATGTAGCCTTCAACCTTAAGGCTACTACCTCCATATACTAGTAAAAGATCCTTAGTCCTTCTCAAGTACTTAAGGATACACTTTACTGCTTTTTAGTGCTCCAAGCCTGGATCCGCTTGATACCTGCTCATGACACTCAGAGCATACATTATATCAGGCCTAGTACATAGCATGGCATACATGATAGACCCTATCGCTGAGGCATCAGGTATCATATCTATGTTCGCCCTTTCTTCTGGAGTTTTTGGAGACATACTCCTAGAAAGTGATATCCCATGTCTCATCGGTATAAGACATCTCTTCGAATTTTTCATGCCAAACCTTTTGACAATGGTTTCTATGTACCTGGACTAGGACAAGCCAAGCATCCTCTTAGATTTGTCTCTATAGATTCGAATCCCCAAGATATAGGATGCTTCCCCTAAGTCCTTCATGGAGAAGTGTCGAGATAACTAAGCCTTTACTGTGGATAGCATTCTTACATCATTCCCAATGATCAGGATGTCTGTTAGGACTCTAGCTTGGAGAGTCCTAATTGAGAGGGACATTCATGTAAAACTGTTAGGACTCTAGCTAGGAGAGTCCTAATTGAGAGGGGCATTAATGTAGGAGGTTTTTTCTTAGAGAAGAATTAGGAGTTGTAAGGGAATAGGAGTCTTGAGTAGGAGTCCTATTAGGAGTTGGTTAGAAGTAAGAGTCTTAAGTAGGAGTCCTATTAGGAGCTAGGGTTTAGAAGCCCTATAAATAGCCATGTATTCCTTCTCTTTTCTTAAGTCATAGATGAATCTTTTCTGTAGCCTTTGAGCAGCAACTTGGAGGGAGGAACCCCTATAGAGTTCCAAGGAGGCCGATCCCCTAAAGAGATCAACCCTAAGTTTAGAATCTACAAGGGTTCTAACACCTGGTATCAAAGCAGCGTTCTTGGTGTCTCGCTGCCCTTCTACAGCCATCCATTAACCCTCTACAACCGCCCAAAGCAATTCCCACAATTGCTTAAAAGATCATCGCCAAATTCCACCGTCATCTCCACCACCGCAGATCATCCTTTGATCTCCCCGTGAATTGCAACAGGTTCTGGTTTCCTACCTTACTGTTACTGCAATTTAGTTATCCTTATTCGAAAATCCAAAAAAAAAACTGTTCCTATATTGCTGCATAAACCTTTCGTCACAAAGTTTTCATCTCTACGACGAAAGATACATTACAGAATTCCAGCCGCATAGCACCATCTGTTTGATCTTGCTACTGTGCTTCTTCTATCCAAATTTCTATAAAATTTTTATGACATCTTTGACACTTCCTAACAGCAGATTTCCCTTTGGTTTTTTCAAAAAATTCTCAATATAAACCATTGATCTTTTACGTCTAATCTGCTATACTTGAAAATCTGCACTATAAAATTTCAGCCGCATAGCACTATTTGTTTGATCTTGGTACTATATTGTTTCTATCCAAATCTCTACGAAATTTTTATGATAGCTTTGACACTTCCTAACAGTAGATTTTCCTTTGGTTTCATCAAAAAATTCTCAATATAAACTACTGATCTTTTACGTCTAATCTGCTATACTTAAAAATCTGTCCTACAGAAAATTTCAGCGGCATATTGTTGCCTTAACCCATCTATTTGCAATCTTTTTTTGAATGAAATTTCTTATACACTTCATATTTTATCTTAGATTCCATCTAAGATTGATATATTAAGGAATTCATCTCTAAAAATGATTTTGTGTTGCTACAAATTTTCATCATAACCCGCTGAAATTTTTCGACGATAATTCTGCTATCGCAACTTGCACCAATTTTCTTGCTGTTATACTGCTGAAATTCTCTTGATTAAATTAGACATCCTTGCTGTTATATAATCTATGATTTTGCTATCAATTCCCTCCTCAATTCTCTTAAGTTTTTGGTAGAAATTTCATCGAGAAACCATTGTTTCTTCGACGACAATTCTACTCTTACAAGACAGCACATACTTGCTGCAACTTCCACCGATTTCTATCAAACCTTTGCTGCCATCTACCATAGATCCAAAACTTTCATCCATAGCCCTAAAACTTCACTAAACCACACCCTCAAACTGCACCCAAAACTGCCACAAAACAAGTCTAAATCGTAGCCTACATCCACCGATCCACCAACCCTTTCGACCATCACTTCTCTCAACCTATACATGCCTTTAACCTAACAACAAAAGAGAGATCTTAACATCATAGATTTGGAGGCATATACTATGGCATCTAAGGAGGCAATCAATGCTAAATTCGAAGTCTTGGAGGTGCGAATGGAGGATAAGATTCGGACGCTCTTTACCGAACTCAGATTGGGCCGACCACTAAGCCCGAAGAAATCACATCAAGGAGAGAGCTTTGCCCAATCACACCAAGCCCAAAGATATGACTTCCAAGAGAGGGGAAGCTCTATGACCAACCCCAACTATCCATGCATGAGAGTAGATTTCCCTAGATGGGAAGAAGGAGACCCGATTGGTTGGATCTCGCGAGCGGAGCGATATTTTCGGTACTATAAAACCGCGGATGCATCTATGGTGAAAATTGCAGCTATACATCTTGAAGGGGATGCTATACAGTGGTTTGACTAGTTTGAACATACTTATGGAGTCCTTTCATGGTGACAATTCAGAGAAGGACTGCTGATCCGCTTCAAACCAATTGATTACGAGAATATTGACAGACAACTAGCAAAGATCCAACAAACCTCTACCATTCAGGAGTACCAAACTAGGTTTGAAATGTTATCTAATCAAACTCATGATTGGTCTCAAAAACAGCTATTGAGGACCTTCATTGAGGGCTTGAAGCCGGAGATCCGAGGAGAAGTTAAAGCGCGACAACCGTATACGCTTATGGCAGCCATCTCTTTTGCACGACATCAAGAGGAGCAATTGAATCATGAAGCTCGGAGGACTAGGGTCGCTCCTCAACTAGTAATATTGAAGCCCTCAGCCCCCCCTACTGTCGACCAAGTCCCTACACCAAAGAGGTTAACAAGAGAAGAGCTTCGGGAGCGATATGCGAAGGGGTTATGTTGGCATTGTGATGAGCCGTGGAGTCGTGAGCATCGCTGTAGTAAAGGGAGACTTCTTATGATTGAACCAATAGAAGAAGAGGTCATTGAACATCCAGAAAAGAGCTTTAAATATGAAGAAGAAGATGTAGAAGAAGAGCCACAACCGACCGAAGTCACGGTACATACACTAGCCGGCTACTCAAACCCGCAAATAATGAAAGTTGGAGGCCTTCTCAAACAACAACCGATCACTATTCTCATCGATACGGGCAGCACTAATAACTTCCTAAACAGTAAGGTTGCTATCCATATGAACTTACCTATGGAGAATTGCAGCAGTTTTGTCGTTAAGGTCGCCAACGGACGGATTTTGAAGTGTGATCATAGGTGCCCGCAGGTGAATCTATTGCTACAGGAACAAGAGATAATTACATATTTCTTCCTCCCTCTTGATGATCATGAGGCCATACTAAGAATTAAATGGTTGATGACATTAGGTGATATTTCCTGAAATTTTATGAAACTAATTATGAAATTTTACGGTAAGGAGAAACAGGTGACATTGCACGGGAAACGTGGGGGCGACATAACAACGATTTGCACACAACAAATGGAGAAGGTTTTGCATAAAGCATGCAGCGGCTTTTTGGTACAACTTGAGCAGCAAACTAAGGGAGAGCCAACAGAATTTGAAGATCCAAATCTACTTCCTTTGCTTGCTAAATTTTCAAATATATTTGACGAACCGCGCAACCTACCTCTTACCCGTCGGCATGATCATTATATAATGATCCTTCCAGGCAAATCTTCAACAAATGCTCAGCCATATCAGTATCCACATCTCCAGAAGGATGAAATAGAAAGGATTGTAAAAGAGATGCTCGAAACGGGAGTTATTCGACCAAGTTGCAACCTCTACTCTTCACCGGTGCTACTTGTACGCAAGAAGGACGGAACAAGGCGAATATGTGTTGATTACCGAGCTCTCAATGGCATAACCATCAAGGACAAATACCTTATTTCAATAGTAGATGAATTGCTAGATGAAAGGGAGTACAAATCTTCACAAAGCTGGACTTTTGATCCGGGTATCATCAAATACGAGCGTGCAAAGAAGACATACTGAAAACCACCTTTTGAACACACAACAACCACTACGAATTTTTACTTTCTTCAACAGAAGGTGGAATATCTTGGGCATATCATATCAGAGGAAGGTGTGGTAGTGGACCCGTTCAAAATTGGAGCAATGCAAAACTGGCCAACCCCGAGAAACATAAAATTGCTACATGGCTTTCTGGGTTTAACAGGCTACTACCGTAAGTTCATGAAAAATTATGGAAAGATCAGTGCACCACTTATTTCCTTACTGGAAAAAGATGTCTTCCAATGGTCGGACAGAGCCTCCACTGCCTTCGACAAACTTAAGGCAGCCATAACGACGACGCCGGTGCTAGCGCTACCAGATTTCAATCGACCCTTCATCATTAAGGCTGATGCATCTGGAGACAGAATGGGAGACGTTCTCATGCAAGATGGTCGACCGCTCACATACATTAGCAAGACATTGTCTCCCCCCTATCAAAACATGTTAACATATGATAAGGAGATGCTTGCCATTGTGCACGCAGCAACGAGGTGAGATCGTACTTGATCAGGCGATACTTTCAAATCAAGACCGACCATAAAAGCATAAAATATCCCTTGGAGCAGAAGATATCTTCCCCCGAGCAGCAAAAATGGGTAACAAAACTTCTTGGATTTGATTATGAAATAACTTACAAAAGGTGGAAAGAGAATGTTGTTGCAGATGCGCTTTCGCAGCTACCTGAGCAAGCTGAATTTTTGATCATTTTACTTCCAACCAGCGACTTTCTTGAGAATATTAAGATGGAATGGCAGGAAGATTCGGAGACCAGTAAGATCAAAAAAAAAATTAGAGGAAGCACCAAGCTCCGTGGCTTATTACAATCGGGACTCAAAAGAATTATGCTATAAGGGACGCATTGTGCTTGTGACAAATTCTACTTGCATATTCAAGAGCAGATTTTGGACAAAGTTTTTCCATATGCAGGGTACTAAATTGAAAAGGAGTACAACATATCACCCACAAACCAATAGCCAGATGGAAGTTTTAAATAGGTGCTTGGAGACAGCCCAAAGCCACCCATCAAATATGACTACCCAAAGAGAACTCCAGACCCAGCCAAGTGCCATTATTGATTGACGGATCGTGACTCGACAACGACGACCCACTAATGAAGTGCTAATACAGTGGGCAAACCTACCAAAAGAAGATGCCACTTGGGAGAACTATGACGACTTGAAGATCAAATTCCTAGAATTCACGAATCATCAGCCTCGAGGACAAGGCTGATTTGAAGAGGGTGGGTCTGTTAGGACTCTAGCTTGGAGAGTCCTAATTGAGAGGGACATTAATGTAAAACTGTTAGGACTCTAGCTATGAGGTTTTTTCTTAGAGAAGAATTAGGAGTTGTAAGGGAATAGGAGTCTTGAGTAGGAGGTTTTTTCTTAGAGAAGAATTAGGAGTTGTAAGGGAATAGGAGTCTTGAGTAGGAGTCCTATTAGGAGTTGGTTAGAAGTAAGTTTTAGGATCGAGAGCACTAAGAGGGGGGGGGGGGGGTGAATTAGTGCAGCGGAAATCTTTCAGCGATTAAAAACGAAAGCTGCGTTCGTTTGATAAAAACTATTTTGATGCAAAAGCCGATTCTAAGATTACTTATGATTGAGTACAGTTTATGTCTAAACACAGTTTGCGTCTAAGCGCAGTTTACGCAGTTTGCGTCTAAATGCAATTTGCGTCTAAATGCAGATTGCGTCTAAGCGTAGTTTGCATCTAAGTGCAGTTTGCGTCTTAGGCTCAGATTGCGTCTAAGCGCAGTTTGCATCTAAGCGCAGTTTGCGTCTAAGCGCAGATTACGTCGAAGCTCAGATTGCGTCTAAGCGCAGTTTGCGTCTTAAGCGCAGATTGCGTCTAAGTGCAGTTTGCGTCTAAACACAGTTTTACGTCAAAACGTAGATTCGGAAAGATCTGAACTTAGACACTCGTTCGTAAAAGCGCAGAAGTCAGTTTGCAGTTATAAATGGAATCAAAACGTAGACGTAAACTACAGAGGAACTCGTTCGTTAAAGCGCAGAAATCAGTTTGCAGTTATAAACAGAATCAAGACGTAAACGTAAACTGCAAAGAAACTCGTTCGTAAAAGCGCAGAAGACAGTTTGCAGTTATAAATAGAATCAAAACATAAGTGTAAATCGTAATGTAGAGATCGTACGAAAACACCGATTTACGTCTGAATGCAGATTCGGAAAGAACAGAACTTAGAAACTTCTTCGTAAAAGCGCAGAGAGCAGTAGCTATGTAGGAGGTTTGCAGTAATGATAAAGTGCTCAAAATGAAAGCAAACTAGAGATTTAGAGTGGTTCGGTCAGTCTTGACCTACTCCACTTTTGGCTTCCTCCACCGACGAGGTCACCGACGTCAACTACAGGCCTTCCTTCAATAGGCGAAGGCCAACTGCCCTTTTATAGTTTCACTCCTTTTGACGGGCTCAGGAGACAACCCTTACAGAACCTTTCTCTCCTCTCTTTACAACTCAAGACTTGAAGAACAGAAAGAGGAGAACTTTTGGACTTAACACAAATTTAAGCTCTTAGAATCACAGAAAAGATCAGGAATTCGGTGTGGTTCTGTTTCTTTTCAGTGCTGAATGGGTGGGGTATTTATAGGCCCCAACCCAGTTCAAATTTGGAGCTCAAAACGATCAAATCCCGGAATTCCGGGATCAGGCAGTTGCACCTCATGACTGGAGAGGTTGCACCGCCTAGCAGAGCTCGAAGACTGAGCCTCTAGGCGGTGCTACCTCTGTCAGGGGTGGATGCACCTCTTTGCCAGAGCTCGAAGACCGAGCTCAGGCGGTTGTACCGCCTGACTGGGGAGGTTGCACCGCTTGGCAGAGCTCGAAACTTTAGCTCTGGCGGTGCTACCTCCTGATAGAGGAGGTTGCACCGCCCAGTCTCGCTCGGAGACTGAGCCCTGGGCGGTTGCAACTCTTGGCTGGGGTGGTTGCACCGCCCAGTCTCGCTGGGAGACAGAGCCTGGGTGGTGCTACCTCCCTGCCTAGGCGGTTGCACCTCCCACAGCAACCTGGGTCCGAATGGGTTGAACCATTCGACCCAACTTGAGTTCTTCAGGGGCCCAATTGCCCCAAGATTAAGCTAATAGGATCACCTCCCATTTCTAACTTAATCAAAGTACTAACTACGATTATTTCCTAAGACATATTCTGCAGCTTGCTTCGGTGCGTCACTCGCTTCTTCCGTCGAGTTTCCGACGAACTTCCGTCGATCATCCGATGAACCCTCGGTGATGCTCTTGCAGACTTCCGGCAAACTCCTGGACTGCGACGATCCACTTGGCAAGTTCCAACGAGCTCCTTTGGCAAGCTTCTGGACTTCTCGGATTTGTTCCCGCAGAACCTCCGACGACTGTCCGAACTTCCGTCGAGCTCTTGAACTCCCAACGTGATCATTGTCATGACTCCGGCGCAACTCCTGCTGCATGTCTTACTTTCATCGTAGTTAATCCTGCACACTTATCTCAACACACTGATTAGACAAACAATTGTCAATTGACTTCATCATCAAAATCCGAGATTCAACAATCTCCCCCTTTTTGATGATGACAATCAATTGATAATGGAGTTATCCTTAACTCCCCTTGTCAATATGCCATACTTCTTGAATTTAAAAACTTTATAAATTCAAGAGATATATTTCCATTATGATTCCTATCATAATGTATCTCTTTGAAGATGATGTCAAGGCTTGACATACATTTTCAAATTTAACAAGTCTGAATGATTGTAATTGTAGCAAATCATCATATTGTAAGATATCGATATGTAAAGCTGTGAAGCAAGATTTTGATATCATTACATGATGTACACATTTCAAACATATTAGCAAGTGTAGCATTGCATCACATGGTAAGATGTCAGTTCGTACGATGCAATTTTTTGTTTGATATCTTGATACAAGGCATATGGCAATCATATTTTTCTTGGTGATGCAAGTATGGCCTAATCATAGCATCAGTGATAGCAACCATATCATCAAACATATTAGCATCAGTGATCATATCATCATTAGTGATAGCAAACATATCAATTCATATATTAGCAAACATATCAATTCATATATTTCTCCCCCTTTGTCATCAACAAAAAGCATGGTAGCATTCGCAAAAAGCATGGTAGATGTGATTCGCAAAAAGGCTTGACATGCATTGAATATCTCTTCTCCTTGTTATGTTATAGTTCGTTGCTTGAAGGAGGAAACTCATTTTTCAAAAGGTTTTCATAAGAGTGTACAGGAAAATCCTATTTCAAACCGAAAATAAGATGAACTTCTTACATGCATTCGGATATGAGTAAGCTACTGATTTTCAAAAACATTTGTCACATAATTTTCAACATGTTATTTGATCAAGTGATACCAAGGCATGTAATAGTAATCAATAACGTCCGAAAAATAATTTTAACTAGTTTAAGTATTCGGACACATCAACATTCCTAATTCTCTTCTTATGAAATCAAATTGTTCTTCACTTAGTGGTTTTGTAAAGATATCAGCTAGTTGATGTTTCGTATCAATGAATTCTATGATTACATCATGATTCGTAACATGATCTCGTATAAAGTGATGTCTAATATCAATATGTTTTGTTCTTGAGTGTTGTATAGGGTTCTTTGTTAAGCATATTGCACTCGTGTTATCACATTTACTGGGAATATTTTTAAGATGAACTTTATAATCTTCTAAGGTATTTTTCATCCATACAACTTGTGCACAGCATGCACTTGCTGCAATATATTCAGCTTCGGTTGTTGATAGTGCAACCGAGTTTTGTTTCTTAGATGACCAAGAAACAAGGGCATGTCCTAAGAATTGACATGTTCCTGATGTGCTTTTTCTATCTAATCTACAGCCAGCGAAGTCCGCATCAGCATAAGCAATTAACTCAAGATTCTCTAATTTTGGGTACCATAATCCTAGATTTGTGGTACCATTAAGATATCTGAGTATTCTTTTAACTGCTTTGAGATGAGATATCTTAGGGTTTGATTGAAATCTAGCACAAAGTCCTACACTGAACATGATGTCTGGTCTAGTTGCAGTGAGGTAAAGTAAACTTCCTATCATACCCCTATAAGTTTTTTGATCGAAGCTTTCTCCACTTTCATCAATTTCTAACTTAGTGGAGGTGCTCATAGGAGTGTTAATAGCTTTTGAGTTATTCATATTAAACTTCTTTAGTAAATTCATATCATATTTAGTTTGACTAATAAAGATGCCATTGCTTAGTTGTTTGATTTGTAAACCTAAGAAGAATGTTAACTCTCCCATTAAACTCATTTCGAATTCAAGACTCATAGTTTTAGCAAAAGATTCACAGAGAGATTCATTCGTAGAGCCAAAGATAATATCATCAACATAAATTTGAACAATGAGAAAATTGTTTTCAAAGTTCTTGATGAATAATGTAGTATCAACCTTGCCTTTTATGAAATTATTTTCAATAAGAAAAGAACTAAGTCTCTCGTACCAAGCTCTTGGAGCTTGTTTTAAACCATAGAGAGCTTTAGTTAATCTAAACACATGATTAGGGAGACTATCATTTTCAAATCCAGGAGGTTGTTCAATATAGACTTCTTCGGAAATAAAGCCATTAAGAAAAGCACTTTTAACATCCATTTGAAATAATTTAAAATTATTACTACTAGCGTAGGCAAGGAGCATTCTTATGGCTTCCAATCGAGCCACAAGAGCGAAGGTTTCTTCATAATCGATACCTTCTTCTTGGTTGAAACCTTTGGCCACTAATCTAGCCATGTTTCTAACCACGATACCATTTTCATCTTGCTTGTTTCTAAAGACCCATTTAGTACCAATTACTAAATGGTCATTTGGCCTAGGAACAAGCGTCCACACCTTATTTCTCTCAAATTGATTCAATTCATCTTGCATTGCGATAATCCATGAATCATCTTTCATGGCTTCATCAACACATTTAGGTTCAATTTGGGTGAGAAAGGCGGCGTTGGCACAAAAATTTTTAAAAGAAGATCGTGTTTGAACCCCCTTTGATGTGTCTCCTAATATTAGCTCCTTAGGATGAGCATCTACATACTTCCAATCCTTGGGTAAGGATGTTTCGGAAGTGGATGCATCCAAGTTGCTAGTTGGAGAAGGGGTTTCATTTAAATTTAAGGAATCAAAATTAACATCATCATCAAGATCATTTTTCTTAATTTCAGAAATCTCATTGAAAACAACATGAATGGATTCTTCAATAATTAAAGTTCTTTTATTAAAGATACGAAAAGCTTTAGAAACCGAAGAATAACCAAGAAAGATTCCTTCATCGGATTTAGCATCAAATTTTCCTAAGTTATCCTTTTCATTTAAGATAAAACACTTACACCCAAAGACTTTAAAATATGAAATATTGGGTTTTTTGTTATTCCATAACTCATAAGGAGTTTTAGTGAGTAAGGGTCTTACTAGTACTCTATTCAAAATATAGCATGTAGTGTTTACGGCTTCGGCCCAAAAGTATTTGGGTAGGCTATGTTCATTCAACATGGTTCTTGCCATTTCTTGTAGATTTCGATTTTTTCTTTCTACTACCCCATTTTGTTGAGGATTTCTTGGAGTAGAGAAATTATGGTTGTATCCATTGAGTTCACAGAATTCTTGGAAATCATGGTTTTGAAATTCTCCACCATGATCACTTCTTATTGACGAAATCATAGAACCCTTCTCATTTTGAACAAGTTTACAAAACTTGGTAAAATATCTAAAGCATTCATTTTTTTGTTTTAAGAAGTAGGTCCATGTATATCTGCTATAGTCATCAACAATGACAAAGGCATATTTGCTACCTCCTAGACTTGATGAAGAGATTGGTCCGAACAAGTCCATATGGATCAATTGTAAGGGCCTAGAAGTGCTTATTTGATTTTTAGTCTTGAAACTACCCTTAATTTGTTTACCTAATTGGCAAGCATCACATACATTATCTTTGATGAACTTGATATGAGGAATTCCTCTTACAAGTTCTTTAGATGATATTTGAGTGATTAGTTTCATGCTAGCATGACCTAATCTTCTATGTCATAGCCAAGCATCCTCATTTAAAACCGAAAAACACATTTCATTACACAAATCATTGATGTCAATAGTGTATACGTTATTTTGTTTTAATGCAATCATAGACATGTTTTTATGGGGTTTTTCAATGATACAAGCATTAGATTCGAATTTGACAATGTATCCTTTATCACATAATTGACTAATGCTCAAGAGGTTATGTTTTAAACCATCAACTAACAAAACATCTTCAATAAAGAAGTTGGATTTGTTACCTATGGTTCCTTTGCCAATGATTTTACCCTTATTGTTGTCTCCGAAGGTAACATAGTGTTAGGACTCTAGCTTGGAGAGTCCTAATTGAGAGGGACATTCATGTAAAAATGTTAGGACTCTAGCTAGGAGAGTCCTAATTGAGAGGGACATTCTGTTAGGACTCTAGCTAGGAGAGTCCTAATTGTGAGGGGCATTCATGTAGGAGGTTTTTTCTTAGAGAAGAATTAGGAGTTGTAAGGGAATAGGAGTCTTGAGTAGGAGTCCTATTAGGAATTGGTTAGAAGTAAGAGTCTTAAGTAGGAGTCCTATTAGGAGTTAGGGTTTAGAAGCCCTATAAATAGCCATGTATTCCTTCTCTTTTCATAAGCAATAGATGAATCTTTTCTGCAGCCTTTGAGCAGCAACTTGGAGGGAGGAACCCCTATAGAGTTCCAAGGAGGCCGATCCCCTAAAGAGATCAACCCAAAGTTTAGAATCTGCAAGGGTTCTAACACCTGGTATCAGAGCAGCGTTCTTGGCGTCTCGCTGCCCTTCCACAGCCATCCATCAACCCTCCACAACCATCCAAAGCAATTCCCACAATTGCTTAAAAGATCGTCACCGAATTCCGCCATCATCTCCACCACCGTGGATCATCCTTTGATCTCCCCGTGAATTGCAACAGGTTCTGGTTTCCTACCTTACTGCTGCTGCAATTTAGTTATCCTTATTCGAAAATCAAAAAAAAAAAATCGTTCCTATATTGCTGCATAAACTTTTCATCACAAAGATTTCATCTCTACGACGAAAGATACATTGCAGAATTCCAGCCGCATAGCACCATCTGTTTGATCTTGCTACTATGCTTTTTCTATCCAAATTTCTACGAAATTTTTATGACATCTTTGACACTTCCTAATAGTGGATTTCCCTTTGGTTTCATCAAAAAATTCTCAATATAAACTACTGATCTTTTATGTCCAATCTGCTGCACTTGAATTGCAGAATTCAAGCCGCATAGCACCATTTGTTTGATCTTGCTACTATGCTTTTTCTATCCAAATTTCTACAAACTTTTTATGACATCTTTGACACTTCCTAACAGTAGATTTCCCTTTGGTTTCATTGAAAAATTCTCAATATAAACTACTGATCTTTTATGTCCAATCTACTGCACTTGAAAATCTATGCTGCAGAAAATTTCAGCTGCATATCGTTGCCTTAACCCATCTATTTGCAATCTTTTTTGAATGATATTTCTTATACACTTCATAGATCATCTTGGCTTCCATCTAAGATTGATCTATTAAGAAATTCATCTCTAAAGACGATTTTATGTTGCTGCAAATTTTCATCGTAACCCGCTGAAATTTCTCGACGAGAATTCTGCAATTGCAACTTGCACCAATTTCCTTGCTGTTATACTGCCGAAATTTTATTGATTAAATTAGATATCCTTGCTGTCATATAAACTGTGATTTTGCTATCAATTCCCTCCTCAATTCTCTCAAGTTTTTGGTGGAAATTACATCGAGAAACTGTTGTTTCTTCGACGACAATTCTACTCTTACAAGACAGCACATACTTGCTGCAACTTCCACGGATTTCTGTCAAACCTTTGCTACCATCTACCATAGATCCAAAACTTTCATCCACAGCCCTAAAACTCTACTAAACCACACCCTCAAACTGCACCCAAAACAGCCACAAAACAAGCCTAAACCGCAGCCTACATCCACCAATCCACCAACACTTTCGACCATCACTTCTCTCAACCTATACATGCCTTTAACCCAATAGCAAAAGAGAGATCTTAACATCATTGATTTGGGGTTATATACTATGGCATCTAAGGAGACAATCAATGCTAAATTCGAAGCCTTGGAGGCGCGAATGGAGGATAAGATTCGGACGCTCTTCACCGAACTCAGATTGGGCCGACCACTATGCCCGAAGAAATCATATCAAGGAGAGAGCTTTGCCCAATCACACCAAGCCCGAAGAGATGACTTCCAAGGGAGGGTAGGCTCTCTGACCAACCCCAACTATCCATGCATGAGAGTGGACTTCCCTAGATGGGAAGAAGGAGACTCGATTGGTTGGATCTCGCGCGCGGAGCGATATTTTTGGTACCACAAAACCATGGATGTATCTATGGTGAAAATTGCAGCTATACATCTTGAAGGGGATGATATACAGTGGTTTAAACAGTTTGAACATACTTATGGAGTCCTTTCATGGCAACAATTCAAAGAAGGACTGCTGATCCGCTTCAGACCAACCGCTTACGAGAATATTGACGAACAACTAGCAAAGATCCGACAAACCTCCACCATTCAGGAGTACCAAACCAGGTTTGAAAGGTTATCTAATCAAAATCATGATTGGTCTCAAAAATAGCTATTGAGGACCTTCATTGAGGGCTTGAAGCCGGAGATCCGAGGAGAAGTTAAAGCGCGACAACCGTACACGCTTATGGCAGCCATCTCTTTCGTACGACATCAAGAGGAGCAATTGAACCATGAAGCTCGGAGGACTAGGGTCACTCCTCAACCAGTAATATTGAAGCCCTCAGCCCCCCCTACTATCGACCAAGTCCCTGCACCAAAGAGGTTAACAGGAAAAGAGCTTCGGGAGCGATATGCGAAGGGGTTATGTTGGCATTGTGACGAGCCGTGGAGCCGTGAGCATCGCTGTAGTAAAGGAGGACTTCTTATGATTGAACTGATAGAATAAGAGATCATTGAACATTCAGAATAGAGCCTTGAACATGAAAAAAAAGATGCAGAAGAAGAGCCACAACCGACCGAAGTTACGGTACAAACACTAGCTGGCTACTCAAACCCGCAAATGATGAAAGTTGGAGGCCTTCTCAAACAACAACCGATCACTGTTCTCATCGAGACGGGCAGCACTAATAACTTCCTAAACAGTAAAGTTGCTGTCCATATGAACTTACCTATTGAGAATTGCAGCAGGTTTGTCGTTAAGGTCGCCAACGGACGGATTTTGAAGTATGATCGTAGGCGCCCGCAAGTGAAACTATTGATGATCATGAGGCCTTACCAAGAGATGATTGCATATTTCTTCCTTCTCCCTCTTGATGATCATGAGGCCATGCTCATAATAAAATGGTTGATGACATTAGGTGATATTTCTTGGAATTTTATGCAACTAATTATGAAATTTTACAGCTTTTTGGTACAACTTGAGCAGCAAACTAAGGGAGAGCCAACAGAATTTGAAGATCCAAATCTACTTCCTTTGCTTGCTGAATTTTCAAATATATTTGACGAACCGCGCAACCTACCTCTTACCTGTCGGCATGATCATTGTATAATGATTCTTCCAGGCAAATCTTCAGCAAATGCTCAGCCATATCAGTATCCACATCTCCAGAAGGATGAAATAGAAAGGATTATAAAAGAGATGCTCGAAACAGGAGTTATTCGGCCAAGTTGCAACCTCTACTCTTCGCTGGTGCTACTTGTACGCAAGAAGGATGGAACAAGGCAAATATGTGTTGATTACCGAGCTCTCAATGGCATAATCATCAAGGACAAATACTTTATTCCAATAGTAGATGAATTGCTAGATGAAAGGGAGCACAAATCTTTACAAAGCTGGACCTTTGATCCGAGTATCATCAAATACGAGCATGCGAAGAAGACATACGGAAAACCACCTTTTGAACACACAACAACCACGAATTTTTGCTTTCTTCAACAAAAGGTGGAATATCTTGGGCATATCATATCAGAGGAAGGTGTGGCAGTGGACCCCTTCAAAATTGGAGCAATGCAAAATTGGCTGACCCCGAGGAACATAAAATTGCTACATGGCTTTCTGGGTTTAACAGGCTACTACTGCAAGTTCGTGAAAAACTATGGAGAGATTAGTGCACCAGTTACTTCCTTACTGAAAAAAGATGTCTTCCAATGGTCGGACAGAGCCTCCGCTGCCTTCGACAAACTTAAGACAGCCATGACGACGACGCCGGTGCTAACACTACCAGATTTCAATCGACCCTTCATTATTGAGGCCGACACATCTGGAGTCAGAATTGGAGCCATTCTCATGCAAGATGGTCGACCACTCGCATACACTAGCAAGGCATTATCTCCCTCCGATCAAAATATGTCAACATATGATAAGGAGATGCTCGCCATTGTGCGCGCAGCAACGAGGTGGAGATTGTACTTGATCAGGCGATACTTTCAAATCAAGACCGACCATAAAAGCCTAAAATATCTCTTGGAGCAGAAGATATCTTCCCCCGAGCAGCAAAAATGGGTAACAAAACTTCTTGGATTTGATTTTGAAATAACTTACAAAAAGGGGAAAGAGAATGTTCTTGCATATGCGCTTTCGCAGCTACCCGAGCAAGTTGAAGTTTCGACCATTTCACTTCCGACCAGCGACTTCCTTGAGGATATTAAGATGGAATGGCAGGAAGATTCAGATACTAGTAAGATTATAAAAAAATTGGAGGAAGCACCAAGCCCCATGGCTCATTACAATTGGGACTCAAAAGAATTACACTATAAGGGACGCATTGTGCTTATGACAAATTCTACTTGCATCTTCAATAGCAGATTTTGGACAAAGTTATTCTATATACAGGGTACTAAATTGAAAAGGAGTACGACATATCACCCACAAACCAACAGCTAACCGGAAGTTTTAAACAAGTGCTTGGAGACAGCCCAAAGCCACCCACCAAATATGACTACCCAAAGAGAACTCCAGACCCAGCCAAGTGCCATTATTGATCGATGGATCGTGACTCGACGACGACGACCCACTAATGAAGTGCTAATACAGTGGGCGAACCTACCAAAAGAAGATGCCACTTGGGAGAACTATGACGACTTGAAGATCAAATTCCCAGAATTCATGAATCATCAGCCTCGAGGACAAGGCTGATTTGAAGAGGGCGGGTCTGTTAGGACTCTAGCTTGGAGAGTCCTAATTGAGAGGGACATTCATGTAAAAATGTTAGGACTCTAGCTAGGAGAGTCCTAATTGAGAGGGACATTCTGTTAGGACTCTAGCTAGGAGAGTCCTAATTGTGAGGGGCATTCATGTAGGAGGTTTTTTCTTAGAGAAGAATTAGGAGTTGTAAGGGAATAGGAGTCTTGAGTAGGAGTCCTATTAGGAGTTGGTAAGAAGTAAGAGTCTTAAGTAGGAGTCCTATTAGGAGTTAGGGTTTAGAAGCCCTATAAATAGTCATGTATTCCTTCTCTTTTCATAAGCAATAGATGAATCTTTTCTGCAGCCTTTGAGCAGCAACTTGGAGGGAGGAACCCCTATAGAGTTCCAAGGAAGCCGATCCCCTAAAGAGATCAACCCAAAGTTTAGAATCTGCAAGGGTTCTAACACATAGCCTTCATCTATGCTAGTGAGCTTAGAGAATTGAGATGGATCTCCAGTCATATGCCTTGAGCATCCACTATCAAGGTACCATCTCTTGCTCCTAGCTTGGGATGGTGTGGGTTTCTACAAGAAAGGATAATTTTTAGGTACCCATTTGCTTTTGGGTGCCTCAAAGATAGATCTACATTGTTTATCATGTTGCATAGAGTTTATCATGGTTCCTTTAGGAACCCAAATCAATTTGTTTGGACTTATTTTCTTGAATGGACAATAATGTGTCTTGTGTCCAATTTTGCAACAAAAGTTGCATTTTGCTTGGTGTTGAACATGTAAGATGGAGCCTTTTATAAAGGTGGTTGGATTTAGGTGAGGACTTCTCACAAATCCAATTCCACTTCTTTTTGGAACGTGACCCTTGTTTGCAAGGATCATGTTCAATGACTTACTACCAACCTCGAATTTCTTCAAGGTGTCCTTGAGTAGCAGGTTTTCTTTTTGAAAAGTTTCTAGATCATGACATTTGATACATGAATTTAAACTATCATGATATTCAATTTTTAACTTATCAAAATCACAAGTAAGACTATCATGTTCTTTTTTCAACAATTTGTATTTTCTATTGATAATCTTGCATTCATCAAATAAGTCATGGAAGGCATTTAATAATTCATCGAAAGATAAATCAGCATCTAATAAATTCGTTACCTCCTCTCCGATGGCCATTAAGGCGTAATGAGCAACTTGCTCGGTGTTGGATTCCTCTTCCTCGGACGCGCTCGAATCATCCCATGTTGCTTTGAGCGCCTTCTTCTTTGTTGTTCTCTTCTTGGCTTGAGGACAGTCACTCTTGTAGTGTCCCGGCTTTTTGCACTCATAGCAAATAACTTGATCCTTCTTGGGTTCAAGTTTATTTTTAGTATCATTCTTAAACTTGTTTCTTTTAATGAACTTTTTAAATTTTCTTGTTAGAAGTGCTAAGTCATCGTCACAGTCTTCATCACTTGAGTTTTCTCTCAAGTGGTCTTCCAAAGTTCTAAGTGCCATATCCTTCCTGTTCTTTGGAAGGATGTCTTCTTGCTCTTCATGAGCTTTGCAAGTCATCTCGTAGGTCATTAATGACCCAATTAGTTCTTCAAGAGGGAAGTTGTTTAAATCTTTTGCCTCTTGAATAGCAGTGACTTTAGGATCCCAACTCTTAGGAAGGGATCTTAGTATCTTATTTACGAGCTCAAAATCCGAAAAACTTTTTCCGAGTCCTTTTAGACCGTTGACAACATCCGTGAAGCGGGTAAACATGTCGCCAATAGTCTCACTCGGTTTCATCCGAAAAAGTTCAAAAGAGTGTAACAAAAGATTGATTTTTGACTCTTTCACTCTACTTGTGCCTTCATGAGTCACTTCGAGTGTGTGCCAAATATCAAATGCAGTTTCACAAATCGAAACACGATTAAATTCGTTTTTGTCAAGTGCGCAAAATAAGGCATTCATAGCCTTTGCATTAAGAGCGAAAGCCTTCTTCTCCGAATCGTTCCAATCGATCATTGGAAGAGAAGACTTTGAAAAACCATTCTCAACAAGATTCCAGAGTTCAACGTCCATAGAAATAAGGAAGATCCTCATTCGAGTCTTCCAATAGGTGTAGTCCGTCCCATTAAACATGGGTGGACGTGTAATGGAATGGCCCTCTTGGTTTCCGGCGTAAGCCATCTCTCTTGGATTTTAATCCGTTTGAGAGTTAACCGGGCTCTGATACCAATTGTTAGGATCGAGAGCACTAAGAGGGGGGGGGGGGTGAATTAGTGCAGCGGAAATCTTTCAGCGATTAAAAACGAAAGCTGCGTTCGTTTGATAAAAACTATTTTGATGCAAAAGCCGATTCTAAGATTACTTATGATTGAGTACAGTTTACGTCTAAACACAGTTTGCGTCTAAGTGCAGTTTACGCAGTTTGCGTCTAAATGCAGTTTGCGTCTAAACGCAGTTTGCGTCTAAATGCAGATTGCGTCTAAGCGTAGTTTGCATCTAAGTGCAGTTTGCGTCTTAGGCTCAGATTGCGTCTAAGCGCAGTTTGCGTCTAAGCGCAGATTACGTCGAAGCTCAGATTGCGTCTAAGCGCAGTTTGCGTCTAAGCGCAGTTTGCGTCTAAACACAGTTTTACGTCAAAACGTAGATTCGGAAAGATCTGAACTTAGACACTCGTTCGTAAAAGCGCAGAAGTCAGTTTGCAGTTATAAATGGAATCAAAACGTAGACGTAAACTACAGAGGAACTCGTTCGTTAAAGCGCAGAAATCAGTTTGCAGTTATAAACAGAATCAAGACGTAAACGTAAACTGCAAAGAAACTCGTTCGTAAAAGCGCAGAAGACAGTTTGCAGTTATAAAGAGAATCAAAACGTAAGTGTAAATCGTAATGTAGAGATCGTACGAAAACACCGATTTACGTCTGAATGCAGATTCGGAAAGAACAGAACTTAGAAACTTCTTCGTAAAAGCGCAGAGAGCAGTAGCTATGTAGGAGGTTTGCAGTAATGATAAAGTGCTCAAAATGAAAGCAAACCAGAGATTTAGAGTGGTTCGGTCAGTCTTGACCTACTCCACTTTTGACTTCCTCCACCGACGAGGTCACCGACGTCAACTAGAGGCCTTCCTTCAATAGGCGAAGGCCAACTGCCCTTTTACAGTTTCACTCCTTTTGACGGGCTCAGGAGACAACCCTTACAGAACCTTTCTCTCCTCTCTTTACAACTCAAGACTTGAAGAACAGAAAGAGGAGAACTTTTGGACTTAATACAAATTTGAGCTCTTAGAATCACAGAAAAGATCAGGAATTCGGTGTGGTTCTGTTTCTTTTCAGTGCTGAATGGGTGGGGTATTTATAGGCCCTAACCCAGTTCAAATTTGGAGCTCAAAACGATCAAATCCCGGAATTTCGGGATCAGGCGGTTGCACCTCCTGACTGGAGAGGTTGCACCGCTTGGCAGAGCTCGAAGACTGAGCCTCTGGGCGGTGATACCTCTGTCAGGGGCGGTTGCACCTCTCTGCCAGAGCTCGAAGACCGTGCTCAGGCGGTTTTATCGCCTGACTGGGGAGGTTGCACCGCCTGGCAGAGCTCGAAACTTGAGCTCTAGCGGTGCTACCTCCTGACAGAGGAGGTTGCACCGCCCAATCTCGCTCGGAGACTGAGCCCTGGGCGGTTGCACCTCTTGGCTGGGGCGGTTTCACCGCCCAGTCTCGCTGAGAGACATAGCCTGGGCGGTGCTACCTCCCTGCCTGGGCGGTTGCACCTCCCACAGCAACCTGGGTCCGAATGGGTTGAACCATTTGACCCAACTTGAGTTCTTCAGGGGCCCAATTGCCCCAAGATTAAGCTAATGGGATCACCTCCCATTTCTAACTTAATCAAAGTGCTAACTATGATTATTTCCTAAGACATATTCTGCAGCTTGCTTCGGTGCGTCACTCGCTTCTTCCGGCGAGTTTCCGGCGAACTTCCATCGATCATCCGATGAACCCTCGGTGATGCTCCTGCAGACTTCCGGCAAACTCCTGGACTGCGATGATCCACTTGGCAAGTTTCAATGAGCTCCTTTGGCAAGCTTCTGGACTTCTCGGATTTGTTCCCGCAGAACCTCCGACGACTGTCCGAACTTCTGTCGAGCTCTCGAACTCCCAACGTGATCATTGTCATGACTCCGGCGCAACTCCTGCTACATGTCTTACTTTCATCATAGTTAATCCTACACACTTATCTCAACACACTAATTAGACAAACAATTGTCAATTGACTTCATCATCAAAATCCGAGATTCAACAGTAAGAGTCTTAAGTAGGAGTCCTATTAGGAGCTAGGGTTTAGAAGCCCTATAAATAGCCATGTATTCCTTCTCTTTTCTTAAGCAATAGATGAATCTTTTCTGCAGCCTTTGAGCAGCAACTTGGAGGGAGGAACCCCTATAGAGTTCCAAGGAGGTCGATCCCCTAAAGAGATCAACCCTAAGTTTAGAATCTGCAAGGGTTCTAACAATGTCATCCATATATAACACCAAAAAGGTGATAGCCCTCCCACTTACCTTTCTGTATACACAAGGCTCATCTTCATTCTTAACGAAGTCATAAGATCTGATTGTCTCATCAAATCTTATGTTCCAACTTTGGGAAGCTTGCTTTAGTCCATAAATAGATCTAAGCAACCTGCACACCTTATTTGGGAAGTTCTTGGACACGAATATCTCAGGTTGTATCATATACACCTCCTTCTCGAGGTTTCCATTGAGGAATGCAGTTTTCACATCCATCGCCAGATCTCATAATCATAGTGTGCTGCAATAGCTAATAGAATTTGAATATATTTTAGTATTACTACGGGTGAGAAGGTTTCGTCATAGTCAACACCTTGCCTTTGACGATACCCCTTAGCCACTAGCCTTGCTTTATAGGTCTCTACCTTTCCATCTATTCCGATCTTTTTTTTAAAGATCTACTTGCAACCGATGGGTACAATACCTTCGGGCACATCAACTAAGTTCCAAACCTTGTTGGAGTACATAGAATCCATCTCAGAATTCATGGCTTTTGCCACTTCCCGGAGTCTATACTCATAATAGCCTCCTCGTAGGTCTGAGGATCAATATCCTCAACATCTTCTTCTATAATATGTCCCACATATCTCTCAGAAGGATGGGATATTCTGCTAGACCTACGTAAAGTTAAAACTTGTGTGTTCAGTATTTGAACAGACTTGGGCTATAGAGTGGTGCTTGAGCTAAGTTCTTCAACTTCGCTCAACTCTATCATGCTAGTCATAGGTGCCCAACAAGCCAATCACGTGAGTGATGGCACGTGTGACTTGATACAGAATCTTTTTGCTTATTATATTTTGGCATATATCACTTTATAACTATTGCATATATGCATATATATATTGTGATGTCCTTGGATTTGTGTAATGGGAATCGGATCGTGATGAGATCACGATAATGGGATCGATTCACCTTTAAACACATATCCTAAAGAATCCCGGTCATAGATTACTCGAGAGGGACATCGTGATAACCAGACAGACTGGTGTGCTATATACCCGTCCATATGATGGATGCAGCTGGTCTCATAGCTGCTCGTGTAGGGACACTAGGGATACAGTACAGGTGCTCATTGGAGAATGAGTTCACTGATTGATCCGCTTACGGAATGCTGGATGGTTGATGATGCCTTATTGTTAGATAGCGATTCCGTAGTCCTAGTGGTGTATCTGGTCCTTAGACTTGAGACACCAAGGATGTCCTGTATGAGTGCTCCACTCTTTGATACCAGACTTATAGGTTTTGCTGTCCCAGATCTAGTACAGCTGGTCATTGGGAGTGGTAGTCAACCTTACGAGGGCCATTAAGTGTCGATAGAGGATCATCCACTCTCGACGTCATGAGAGAAATATCTCATGTGTTCTTGCTCAGACAAAATCCCTAGCCAGGGTCATTCGGGTTGAGAGAGAAAGAGTTCTCCGGGAGAATCCGATTAGAGCGAGACTCGAGTAGAAACCGTAGGGGTCTGACAACACCATGCTCGATATACGGTCTCTGGGATATTAGATGGATGAGGGACTATAGGTACACGGTAACTGAGGATAGACATGTCCAATGGATTGGATTCCCCTATATCGTCTAGGGACTACGGCGTAGTGGCCTAATATGTCCGTAGTCGATGAGTCAAGTGAATTATTACAGAGATAATAATTCACTAAGTTAGAAAGAGTTCTAACAGGTATGACTCACGGCCAGCTCGATATTGGGCCTATAGGGTCACACACATATGGTAGGCATTGCGATGAGTAGAGGTTCGGATATGAGATATCCAACGGAGCCCTTGTCTTATTGGATGCAGATCCAATACCCACTAGGGGAGGACCCATTAGGGTTTGACAGGGGACCTCTATAAATAGGAGGGATTCAGAGCCTCATAGGCTAGAGCCTTTGCTTGCCTCTCCTATTCTCCTCTCCCTCTCCAACTCAGAGCAGGCCTGAAGTTTTAAGGAGCGTTGTCGCAGCCCTGCTATGTGGATCACCGCTAGAGAGGAGGACGCTTGACCTCCTTCACCCTCTCCTAAGGATCTACCAGGAAACAGGGATATACGATCTCCATAGGTAACACAATATACTCTATACGTAGTTTTAAGTTTCGTGGATTTTGCGTACCAATCTTCGCACGACGACGAACATATCTTTGGGAATCCGGGATTTTATTTTCTTGTTCTTCCACTGCACATGTGATGTCGCCCCCAAGATTTCCCAACAGTGGTATCAAAGCCAGGTTGTTCGTGCGAATGATTGATTTTGAACTGCGTGTGTTGTGTTTAGGAAGAATTTTGACGTCAAAATCGTTGACGCAAAAACAAGGAAGGGCAGTAACAGTTGCTGCCCTCGATCTACGTGCGTGCAGCGCAACCGAAGGCAAGAAGCACAGGTGCTGTGTCTGCAACAGCAGGCTGACGACCTGCTTGCAGTAGGCCTGCGTCCGACTGGGCTGGTAGCCCACTGGTAGAGGCGCCTGCGGTGCCTGCCGCCGCTGCTCCCGCGGGCAAAACCCCTGCCATAGGGGCGGCCACCCGACGGGACAGCATCGCCTGCGGAGGCGGCGGCACCCGTAGGGGCGCCAGCCTGCAAGGGCAGCACCGCCTGCGGATGTTGCATGCCTATGATTAAGTTGTAATCACATGAGGAGGCGCAGCGGGAGCATGGATGCGATAGCGGGACCCATGAGACGGACGATCGCGATGCATCAAGATGTCGACGGAACCGACGAGGATGAGATGGACGATCACAGGGCATGGAGATGCACCGTTGCACACATAGATCTTGATGTGAGTGATTAGGCCTACTGGCTCAGGCCTAATCACATTAGGTTGTGGTCCATGATCATCTGGTGTGATTGCTTATACACATACTAGATATGTATATATATTTGCATGCGATTTAGATATATATTAAATATGTATATATGTGACATGTCATATTAGGAGACCAAATCATAGAAACATCTCTCTCGATAATATTAAGTCGATAAACGTGAGGCAATTAGATTGACCCACGTGTCCTTCCATCGTTATAAGTAGGAACCGATTCCCGGTGTAGATTGAGTTAGTCGAGTCCCTCGAGACTCACCTATATCGTGATTCACTATCTTGCTTACGACATAAAGATATCACCGATGACCTGAGGGCATGATATGCTTGGTCGAGTCCCTCGAGGGTATATCATCAAATCAGACTCATCTTGTAACGAAGGTGTTGACTTAACCGAGCATCATGGTTGGTCGAGTCCATCGAGACCATGGTGATTCGGAGGCCGAACAGGACAGGAATCACAAGGAGTTGTGATCGGTAAGAGTTGCCTACCTTTTAGGCTTAGTGTGATTGGTCGAGTCCCTCGAGGTTACACTAAGACGCTGATTGGATCCTGATCCCCACTAGAAGTCTGTCGGAGACTTCCGTTTCATGTGCTAAGGGTGTCGCGTGACTCGTTAGTAGAATAGTGGGAGCATATTAAGATAGAAGTTCATATCTTGATAGTTTATTTCTTGCAAAATCTGCATGTTATTCATTTCTGCTACATCTTTATTTTCAGAAAATATCGCTTTCAAACCCTTACATGGCATACTTGATGTTAACCATTTCACTGGTCCAAATTATACAGATTGGCTCCATAACTTGAGAATTGTTCTCACGACAGAGAAAATCGTATACGTCCTTAATACAGTAATGCCTACGCCCGAAGAAGGGGCAAGCGAGGATGAGATCACTCGCTACGTGAAGTACATTGATGACTCCACTTTTGCTCAGTGTTATATGTTGGGCTCTATGACTCCTGAGTTACAGAGACAACATAAAAAGATGGATACCAGATCCATTCTCTTACATGTCTGCAAATTGTTTGAGGAACAGGGAAGGACTCAGTGATATAATATATCCAAGAGCCTCTTCCGCGCTAAGATGACTAAGGGGACACTAGTTCAGAACCATGTCCTAAAGATGATTGAGTGGATAGAAAAACTCACAAATCTAGGAATGGTCCTAGAGGATAACTTGTGTATAGACATTGTGCTTCAGTCCCTACCAGATTCTTTTTCACAGTTCATAATGAATTTTAATATGAACAAACTTAAGGTGACTCTCCCAGAGCTCCTCAATATGTTGAGGGAGGCAGAGAGTACTATTAAGAAAGAGAAGCCAGTTCTCTATACTGGTGAGACCAGAAAGAAAAGGAAAGCAGAAAGGTCCCTTAAGAAGGGAAAGGGCAAGGGCAGACCAGGTAAAGCAAAGGTAGCTAAGAAAGACCCAACAAAGGACAAAGGCCAGTGCTTCCACTATGGCAAAGATGGGCACTGGAAGAGGAACTACAAAGAGTACCTTGCAGAAAGGGTGAAACAAAAGCTTGATGAAGCTTCAGGTACATTCATGAATGTAAGTGTGTCCAAGAGGAAACAAGATAAGATGAACAATGTATACCTGTGGCATTGTAGGCTAGGTCACATCCATGAAAGAAGGATTCAAAAGTTGCTAAATAATGGATATCTAGATCCATTCAACTATGTGTCATATGCAACTTGTGAGCCTTACCTTCGTGGAAAACTGACCAACTCTCCATTTAGTGGAACTGGAGAGAGAGCCACCGAGCTGTTGGAACTCATACATAGTGATGTATGTGGACCCATATCAACTCATGCCATTGGTGGTTACTCCTACTTCATTACATTTATTGATGATTTCTCAAGGTATGGATATGTGTACTTAATGAAGTACAAGTCCGAGGCCTTTGAGAAATTCAGAGAGTATAAGAATGAGGTGGAGAACCAGACTGGAAAGAGTATCAAAACTCTTCGATCAGATCGAGGAGGTGAGTACTTAAGTACAGAGTTTACTCAGTTCATCAAGGACCATGGGATATTATCCCAATGGACACCTCCTTATACACCTCAACTCAATGATGTCTCTGAAAGGAGAAATCGTACATTATTAGACATGGTACGGTCCATAATGAGTTTCGCTGACCTACCCATCTCATTCTGGGG
The DNA here is from genome assembly GCF_036884655.1 of Musa acuminata AAA Group. Classification (NCBI taxonomy): domain Eukaryota; kingdom Viridiplantae; phylum Streptophyta; class Magnoliopsida; order Zingiberales; family Musaceae; genus Musa; species Musa acuminata. Next base: position 20,877,940 of record NC_088349.1, read on the forward strand.
ATATGCTCTAGAGACCGCAGCTTACCTTCTGAACAGAGTTCCAACTAAGTCGATAGTGTCTACACCATATGAGATATGGAAAGGGAAGAAGCCTGATCTTAAGGTTGTTAAGATTTGGAGCTGCCCTGCCCACGTTAAAAGACACAATCCCGATAAGTTAGAATTAATGACAGAGCGATGCAAATTTGTGGGATACCCCAAGGAAACTTGTGAGTATTATTTCTATCATCTCGAGGACTAAAAGATCTTTGTAGCTAAGAGAGTAGTGTTCCTTAAGAAGGAACATATTCTTGGCAGAGATAGTGGGAGAATGATAGAGTTAAGCGAGGTTGGAGAACCAAGCTCAAGCACCACTCTACAGCCCGAGTCTGTTCAGGTACATAATACACAAGTTTCAACTTTACGCAGGTATGATAGAGTATCCCATCCTTCTGAGAGATATGTGGGACATATTAGAGGAGAGGATGTTGAGAATATTGATCCTCAAACCTACGAGGAGGCTATTATGAGTATAGACTCCGGAAAGTGGCAAGAAGCCATGAATTATGAGATGGATTCTATGTACTCCAACAAGGTTTGGAACCTAGTTGATGCGCCCGAAGGTATTGTACCCATCGGTTACAAGTGGATCTTTAAGAAAAAGATCGAAGTAGATGGAAAGGTAGAGACCTATAAAGCATGGCTAGTGGCTAAGGGGTATCGTCAAAGGCTAGGTGTTGACTACGACGAAACCTTCTCACCCGTAGCAATGCTAAAATCCATCAGAATTCTATTGGCTATTGTAAGACACTATGAATATGAGATATAGCAGATGAATGTGAAAACTGCATTCCTCAATGGGAACCTCGAGGAGGAGGTGTATATGATGCAACCTGAGGGATTCGTGTCCAAGAACTGCCCAGATAAGGTGTGTAGGTTGCTTAGATCCATTTATGGACTAAAGCAAGCTTCCCGAAGTTAGAACATAAGATTTGATGAGGCAATCAGATCTTATGACTTCGTTAAGAATGAAGATGAGCCTTGTGTGTACAAAAAGGTAAGTGGGAGCGCTATCACCTTTTTGGTGTTATATGTGGATGACATCCTGATCTTTGAAAATGACGTAGGAATGCTATCCATAGTAAAGGCTTGGTTATCTAGACACTTCTCCATGAAGGACTTAGGCGAAGCATCCTATATCTTGGGGATTAGAATCTATAGAGATAGATCCAAGAGGATGCTTGGCTTATCACAGTCTAGGTACATAGAAACCATTGTCAAAAGGTTTGGCATGAAAAATTCCAAAAGAGGTCTCATACCGATGAGACATGGGATATCGCTTTCTACGAGTATGTCCCCAAAGACTCCAAAAGAAAGGGCGAACATGGATATGATACCTTATGCCTCAGCAATAGGGTCTATCATGTATGACATGCTATGTACTAGGCCTGATATAGCGCATGCTCTGAGTGTCAAGAGCAGGTATCAAGCGGATCTAGGCTTGGAGCACTGGAAAGCAGTAAAGTGTATCCTTAAGTACTTGAGAAGGACTAAGGATCTTTTACTAGTATATGGAGGTAATAGCCTTAAGGTTGAAGGCTACACTGACTCAAGTTTTCAGTCTGATGTCGATGATAGCAAGTCGAATTCAGGGTATGTGTACACCTTGAATGGAGGAGTAGTATGCTGGAAGAGTTCCAAGCAAGATACCACTGCTAACTCCACCACAGAGGCGAAGTACATTGCTGCATCAGATGCAGCAAAGGAGGGAGTCTAGTTGAAGAAATTCATTACAGATTTGGGAGTCATGCCGGGTAGCGAGGAGCCGATCTTCTTATATTGCGACAACAACGGGGCGATTATTCAAATATGGGAACCCGGGTCTCATCAGAAGTGTTCTGAGGAGGTTCCAACTTATCAGAGAGATCATAACCCGAGGAGATATAGCAGTGGAAAGAGTTCCATCCGAAGATAACATTGCAGATCCACTGACAAAGCCGTTGTCTCATTTTGTCTTTGAGCGTCATAGGGGTCTGATGGGGATCAGACACATAGGTGATTGGCTTTAGGTCAAGTGGGAGATTGCTAGTCATAGGTGCCCAGCAGGCCAATCACATGAGTGATGGCACGTGTGAGTTGATACAGAATCTTTTTGCTTATTATATTTTGGCGTATATCACTTTATAACTATTGCATAAATGCATATATATTGTGATATCCTTGGATTTGTGCAATGGGAATCGGATCGTGATGAGATCACGATAATGAGATCGATTCACCTTTAAACACATATCCTAAATAATCCCGGTCATAGGTTACTCGAGAGGGACATCGTGATAACCGGACAGACTGGTGTGCTGTATACTCGCCCATATGATGGATGCAGCTGGTCTCATAGCTGCTCGAGTAGGGACACTAGGGATACAGTACAGGTACTCATTGGAGAATGAGTTCACTGATTGATCCGCTTACGGAATGCTGGATGGTTGATAATGCCTTATTGTTAGACAGCGATTCCATAGTCCTAGTGGTATATCTGGTCCTTAGACTTGAGATACCAAGGATGTCCTGTATGAGTGCTCCACTCTTTGATGCCAGACTTATAGGTTTGGCTGTCCCAGATCTAGTACAACTGGTCATTGGGAGTGGTAGTCGACCTTACGAGGGCTATTGAGTGTCGATAGAGGATAATCCACTCTCGGCGTCATGAGAGGAATATCCCATGTGTTCTTGCTCAGACATATCCCTGGCTAGGGTCATTCAGGTTGAGAGAGAAAGAGTTCTCCGGGAGAATCCGATTAGAGCGAGACTCGAGTAGAAACCGTATGGGTCTGACAACACCATGCTCGATATACGGTCTCTGGGATATTAGATGGATGAGGGACTATAGGTACATGGTAACTGAGGACAGACAGGTCCAATGGATTGGATTCCCTTGTATCGTCTCGGGACTACGGCGTAGTGGCCTAGTACGTCCGTAGTCGATGAGTCGAGTGAATTATTACAGAGATAATAATTCACTGAGTTAGAAGGAGTTCTGACAGGTATGACTCACGGCCAGCTCGATATTGGGCCTAGAGGGTCACACACATATGGTAGGCATTGCGATGAGTAGAGGTTCGGATATGAGATATCCGACAGAGCCCTTATCTTATTGGATGCAGATCCAATACCCACTAGGGGAGGACCCATTAGGGTTTGACAGGGGACCTCTATAAATAGGAGGGATTCAGAGCCTTATGAGCTAGAGCCTTTACTTGCCTCTCCTATTCTCCTCTCCCTCTCCACCTCAGAGCAGGCCTGGAGTTTTGAGGAGCGTCGTCACAACCCTGCTGTGTGGATCACCGCTAGAGAGGAGGACGCTTGACCTCCTTCACCTTCTCATAAGAATCTGCAAGGAAATAGGGATATATGATCTCCCTAGGTAACACAATCTACTCTATACGCAGTTTTAAGTTTCGCGGATTTTGCGTACCAATCTTCGCACGACGACGAACATCTCTTTGGGAATCGGGGATTTTGTTTTTCTTATTCTTCCGCTGCATATATGATGTCGCCCCCAAGATTTCCCAACAGTTCTAACTTATCAAAGAGCTCGTAACCCGAGGAGATGTAGTAGTGGAAAGAGTTCCATTCGAAGATAACATTGCAGATCCACTGACAAAGCCGTTATCTCAGATTGTCTTTGAGCGTCACAGGGGTCTGATGGGGATCAGACACATAGGTTATTGGCTTTAGGTCAAGTGGGAGATTGCTAGTCATAAGTGCCTAACAAGCCAATCACGTGAGTGATGGCACGTGTGACTTGATACAGAATCTTTTTGCTTATTATATTTTGGCATATATCACTTTATAACTATTGCATTTATGCATATATATATTGTGATGTCCCTGGATTTGTGCAATGGGAATCGGATCGTGATGAGATCACAATAATGGGATCGATTCACCTTTAAACACATATCCTAAATAATCCCGGTCATAGGTTACTCGAGAGGGACATCGTGATAATCGGACAGACTGGTGTGCTGTATACCCATCCATATGATGGATGCAGCTAGCCTCATAGGTGCTCGTGTAGGGACACTAGGGATATAGTACAGGTGCTCATTGGAGAATGAGTTCACTGATTAATCCGCTTACGGAATGCTGGATGGTTGATGATGCCTTGTTGTTAGACAGCGATTCCGTAGTCCTAGTGCTGTATCTGGTCCTTAGACTTGAGACACCAAGGATGTCTTGTATGAGTGCTCTAATCTTTGATACCAGACTTATAGGTTTGGCTATCCCAGATCTAGTACAACTGGTCATTGGGATTGGTAGTCGACCTTACGAGGGCCATTGAGTGTCGATAGAGGATCATCCACTCTCTGTTGAATCTCGGATTTTAATGATGAAGTCAATTGTCATTTGTTATCTAATCTATATGTTGAGATAAGTGTCTAGGATTAACTTCGATGAAAATAAGATATGCAACAGGAGTTGCGTTGGAGTCAAGACAATGATCACGTTAGGAGTTCGAGAGTTCGACGGAAGTTCGGACAGTCGTCGGAGGTTCTGCGGGAACAAATCCGAGAAGTCCATGAGCTTGCCAAAGAAGCTCGTCGGAACTCACCAAGTGGATCTTCGCAAGTCCAGGAGTTTTCTGGAAGTCCGCAGGAGCATCACCGAGGGTTCATCGGATGATCGACGGAAGTTCGCCGAAAGCTCGCCGGAAGAAGCGATTGACGCACCGGAACAAGTTATAGTAAATATCTTAGGAAAAATCATAGTTGGCACAATGATTAAGTTAGAAATGGGAGGTGATCCCATTAACTTAATCTTGGGGCAATTGGGCCCCTGAAAAACCCAAATTGGGCCGAATGGATCAACCCATTCGGACCCTGATTTCTGCCAAGCGGTTGAACCGCCCAAGCCAGGAGGTGGCACTACCTGGGCTAAGTCTCGGAGCGAGACTGGGCGGTGCAACCGCCCCAGCCAGGAGGTGGCACCGCTTGGGCTCAGTCTCTGAGCGAGACTGGGCGGTGCAACCACCCCTGACGGGAGGTGGCACCGCTTGAGCTCGGTCTCCGAGCTCTGGCCGAGCGGTGCAACCGCCTCAGTCAGGCGGTGGCACCACCTGAGCTCGGTCTTCGAGCTCTGGCAGGAGGTGCAACCACCCTTGACAGGAGGTGGCACCGCCTAGAGGCTCAGTCTTCGAGCTTTGCCAGGCGGTGCAACCGGTCCAGTCAGGCGGTGCAACCGCCAGATCCCGAAATTTCGAGAATTGATAGTTTTGAGCTCCAAATTCAAACTGGGTTGGGGCCTATAAATACCCCACCCATTCAGCACTGAAAGGGCACTGCATATACACCGAAATCTTGATCTTGTTCTGTGATTTTTAGAGCTCAAAATTGTTGTAAAGGCCAAAAGTTCTTCTCCCTCTTTTCTTCCAAGTTCTGAGCTTTAAAGAGAGGAGAGAAAATTCTGTAAGTGTTGTCTCCTAAGCTCGTCAAAAGGAGTGAAAATGTAAAAGGGTGGTTGGCCTTCGCCTATTGAAGGAATGCCTCTAGTTGACGTCGGTGACCTCGTCGATGGAGGAAGCCAAAAGTGGAGTAGGTCAAGATTGACCGAACCACTCTAAATCTCGGTTTGTATTTACTTTGAGTATCTTATCATTACTGCAAACCTCCTCAATAGCTTACTGCCTTCTGCGCATTTATGATCGTGTTTCAAGCTCTGCATTTTCCGAATCGGCATTTAGACGTAAATCGTTTTTATCGTACGAACATCATATTTCAATTTGCGTTTACGTTTTGATTTCCATCTTAACTGCAAACTGCCTTTATATCTTTGCTTTAACTGCATCTTGCTTGGTTACAAGTTAAAGTGATTTACGAATCGGATTTTCTATCGAAATCGCTCTTATCGTACGAACGCGATTTTAATCGTCGAAAGTTTTCTGCTGCACTAATTCACCCCCCCTCCCCTCTTAGTGCTCTTGATCCTAACAATTGGTATCAGAGCGGGGTTAACTCTCAAACGGATTAAAACCAAAGAGAGATGGCATATGTCGGAAACCAAGAGGGCCATTCTATTACACGTCCACCCATGTTCAATGGGACGGACTACACCTATTGGAAGACCCGAATGAGGATCTTTCTTATTTCTATGGATTTTGAACTTTGGAATCTTATCGAAAATGGATTTTCGAAGTCTTCTCTTCCAATGATCGATTGGAATGAATTGGAGAAGAAGGCTTTCACTCTTAATGCAAAGGCTATGAATGCCTTATTTTGTGCGCTTGATAAAAACGAGTTCAACCGTGTTTTGGTTTATGAAACCGCATTTAATATTTGGCATACACTCAAAGTGACTCACGAAGGCACAAGTAGAGTGAAAGAGTCAAAAATCAATCTTTTGTTACATTCTTTCAAACTTTTCCAGATGAAACTGAGTGAGACTATTGGCGACATGTTTACCCGTTTCACGGATGTCGTCAATGGTCTAAAAGGACTCGGAAAAAGCTTTTCAGATTTTGAGCTCATAAATAAGATTCTAAGATCCCTTCCTAAGAGTTGGGATCCTAAAGTCACTGCTATTCAAGAGGCGAAAGATCTAAACAACTTCCCTCTTGAAGAACTAATCAGGTCATTAATGTCCTATGAAATGACTTGCAAAGCTCATGAAGAGCAAGAAGATATCCTTCCAAAGAACAGGAAGGATATAGCACTTAGAACTTCAGAAGACCACTTGAGAGAAAACTCAAGTGATGAGGACTGTGACGATGACTTGGCACTTCTAACAAGAAAATTTAAAAAATTTATTAAAAGAAACAAGTTTAAGAATGACACAAAAAATAAACTTGAACCCAAGAAGGACCAAGTTATTTGCTATGAGTGCAAAAAGCCGGGACACTACAAGAGTGATTGTCCCCAAGTCAAAAAGAGAACATCAAAGAACAAGTCAAAAAGAGAACATTAAAGAAGAAGGCGCTCAAAGCAACATGGGATGACTCGAGCGCGTCCGAAGAAGAGGAGTCCAACACCGAGCAAGTTGCTCATTACGCCTTAATGGCCATCGGAGAGGAGGTAACAAATTTAATAGATACAGATTTATCATTTGATAAAATATTAAATGCCTTCCATGACTTATTTGATGAATGCAAGATTATTAGTAGAAAATATAAATTGCTAAAAAAGGAGCACGATAGTCTTACTTGTAATTTCGATAAGTTAAAAGTTGAATATCATGATAGTTTAGGTTCATGCATAAAATGCCATGATCTAGAAACTCTCCAAAAGGAAAACTTGCTACTTAAGGACACCTTAAAGAAATTTGAGGTTGGTAGCAAGTCCTTGAATATGATCCTTGCAAACAAGGGTCACGTTCCCAAAAGAAGTGGAATCGGATTTATGAGAAGTCCTCACCAAAATCCAACCATCTTCATAAAAGGCCCCATCTTACATGTTCGACACCAAGACAAATACAACTTTTGTTGCAAACTTGGACACAAAACGCATTATTGTCCATTCAAGAAAATTAGTCGAAACAAATTAATTTGGGTTCCTAAAGGAACTATGATAAATTCTATGCAACATGATAAACAATGTAGATCTATTTTTGAGGCACCCAAAAGCAAATGGGTACCTAAAAATCATCCTTTCTTGTAGAAACCTATACCATCGCAAGCTAGGAGCAAGAGATGGTACCTTGATAGTGGATGCTCAAGGCATATGACCGGGGATCCATCTCAATTCTCTAAGCTCACTAGCATAGACGAAGGCTATGTCACCTTCGGAAACAACAACAAGGGTACAATCATTGGCAAAGGAACCATAGGTAACAAATCCAACTTCTTTATCGAAGATGTTTTGTTGGTTGATGGTTTAAAACATAACCTTTTGAGTATTAGTCAATTATGTGACAAAGGATATATTGTCAGATTCGAATCTAATGCTTGCATCATTGAAAAACCACACAAAAACACGTCTATGATTGCATTAAAACAAAATAATGTATACACTATTGACATCAATGATTTGTGTAATGAAATGTGTTTTTCGATTTTGAATGAGGATGCTTGGCTATGGCATAGAAGATTAGGTCATGCTAGCATGAAACTAATCACTCAAATATCATCCAAAGAACTTGTAAGAGGAATTCCTCATATCAAGTTCATCAAAGATAATGTATGTGATGCCTGCCAATTAAGTAAACAAATTAAGGGCAGTTTCAAATCTAAGAATCAAATAAGCACCTCTAGGCCCTTACAATTGATCCATATGGACTTGTTCGGACCAATCTCTACATCAAGCCTAGGAGGTAGCAAATACGCCTTCGTCATTTGGATGACTATAGCAGATACACATAGACTTACTTCTTAAAACAGAAAAGTGAATGCTTTAGATATTTTACCAAGTTTTGTAAACTTGTTCAGAATGAGAAGGGTTCTATGATTTTGTCAATTAGAAGTGATCACGGTAGTGAATTTCAAAACCATGATTTCTAAGAATTTTGTGAATCTAATGGATACAACCATAATTTCTCTACTCCTAGAAATCCTCAACAAAATGGAGTAGTAGAAAGAAAAAATCAAAATTTACAAGAAATGGCAAGAACCATATTGAATGAACATAGCCTACTCAAATATTTTTGGGCCGAAGCCGTAAATACTGCATGCTATATCTTGAATAGAGTTTTAGTAAGACCCTTATTCACCAAAACTCCCTATGAGTTATGGAACAACAAAAAACCCAATGTTTCATATTTTAAAGTCTTTGGGTGTAAGTGCTTTATCTTGAATGAAAAGGATAACTTAGGAAAATTTGATGTTAAATCCGATGAAGGAATCTTTCTTGGTTATTCTTCGGTTTCTAAAGTCTTTCGTATCTTTAATAAAAGAACTTTAATTATTTAAGAATCCATTCATGTTGTTTTCAATGAGATTTCCGAAATCAGGAAAAATGATTTTGATGATGATGTTAATTTTGATTCCTTGAATTTAAATGAAACCCTATCTCCAACTAGCAACTTGGATGCATCCACTTCCGAAACATCCTTACCCAAGGATTGGAAGTATGTAGATGCTCATCCTAAGGAGCTAATCTTAGGAGACACATCAAAGGGGGTTCAAACACGTTCTTCTCTTAAAAATTTTTGTTCCAACATCACTTTTCTCTCCCAAATTAATCTCAAATGTGTTGACGAAGCCATGAAAGATGATTCATGGATTATCGCAATGCAAGATGAATTAAATCAATTTGAGAGAAATAAGGTGTGGAAGCTTGTTCCTAGGCCAAATGACCATTTAGTTATTGGTACTAAATGGATTTTTAGAAACAAGCAAGATGAATATGGTATCGTGGTTAGAAACAAGGCTAGATTAGTGGCTAAAGGTTTCAACCAAGAAGAAGGTATCGATTACGAAGAAACCTTCGCTCTTGTGGCTCGATTAGAAGCCATAAGGATGCTCCTTGCCTACGCTAGTAGTAATAATTTTAAGTTGTTTCAAATGGATGTTAAAAGCGCTTTTCTTAATGGCTTTATTTCCGAAGAAGTCTATGTTGAACAACCTCCTGGATTTGAAAATAATAGCCACCCTAATCGTGTGTTTAGATTAACTAAAGCTCTCTATGGTTTAAAACAAGCTCCGAGGGCTTGGTATGAGAGACTTAGTTCTTTTCTTATCGAAAATAATTTCACAAAAGGCAAGGTTGATACTACATTGTTCATCAAGAATTTTGAAAATGATTTTCTCATTGTTCATATTTATGTTGATGATATTATCTTTGGTTCTACGAATAAATCTCTTTGTGAATCTTTTGCTAAAACTATGAGTCTTGAATTCGAAATGAGTTTAATGGGAGAATTAACATTCTTCTTAGGCTTACAAATCCAACAACTAAGCAATGGCATCTTTATTAGTCAAACTAAATATGCCATGAATTTGCTAAAAAAGTTTAATATGAATAACTCAAAAGCTATTAACACTCCTATAAGCACCTCCACTAAGTTAGAAATCGATGAAAGTGGGGAAAGCTTCGATCAAAAAACTTATAGGGGCATGATAGGAAGTTTACTTTACCTCACTGCAACTAGACCAGATATCATGTTCAGTGTAGGACTTTGTGCTAGATTTCAATCAAACCCTAAGATATCTCATCTCAAAGCAGTTAAAAGAATACTTAGATATCTTAATGGTACCACAAATCTAGGATTATGGTACCCAAAATCAAAGAATCTTGAGTTAATTGCTTATGCTGATGCGGACTTTGCTGGCTGTAAACTAGATAGAAAAAGCACATCAGGACATGTCAATTTTTTGGACATGCCCTTGTTTCCTGGTCATCTAAGAAACAAAACTCGGTTGCACTATCAACAACCGAAGCTGAATATATTGCAGCAAGTGCATGCTGTGCACAAGTTGTATGGATGAAAAACACCTTAGAAGATTATAAAATTCATCTTAAAAATATTCCCATTAAATGTGATAACACAAGTGCAATATGCTTAACGAAGAATCCTATACAACACTCAAGAACAAAACATATTGATATTAGACATCACTTTTTACGATATCATGTTACTAATCAGAATGTAATCATAGAGTTCATTGATACTAAACATCAACTAGCTGATATTTTTATAAAACCTCTAAATGAAGAACAATTTGATTTCATAAGAAGAGAATTAGGAATGTTGATGTGTCCGAATACATAAACTAGTTAAAATTATCTTTCGGACTTTATTGAATGATCAAATCACTTGATTGCTATTACATGCCTAAATAACATATTGGAAATTATGTGCATGTTTTGTCTTCATGATTGTATTTGAAAATCAATAGCATAGTCTTGTCCGAATGCATGAAAGTGTTAATTTCATTTTCTGATTCGCTTAACAATTGATATCCTAACAATCGGATTTTCTCATACACTTATAAAAAATATTTTTCTGAAATAGATTTGATGAAATAATTCCTGCTTATAAATTTCATCTTGAAATATGGATGATAGTGTTTTTACTTGCAAAGACTTGTTTCACATACATATCTTGATCCTTGTAAAAATGAACCATGATTTAATCTCTCATCGATTTTAACTTTACTCAAAGTAAAATCACAAATAGCCTTCCTCCTTCATGCAAAAAGATTATAACAAATAAAAAGGAATAAGTATTTAAAGCAATCTATGTATCATGCTTTCCTTTATATGCTTGGAAAATAACATGTAAAGGCATGAACAACTATAACACTTATGCTCAAAATTCGCTTATTGTTCTCCTGCTATCACAATTACCATGCTTTTTGTTGATGACAAAGGGGGAGAAATATATGAGTATTAATGTCATGCTTGCATCACCAAGAGATATATGAATTGATGCTATGATTGCTATAATTTGCATTATGCCATGTAATGATATCAAAATCTTACTTCGCAGTTTTACATGTTGATATCTTATAATATGATGAATTGCTACTATTACCATCATTCAAACCTGTTATGTAAAATTTGAAAATGAATGTCAAGCCTTGACATCATCTTCAGAGAGAAACATCATGATGGGAATCATGATGGGAGTATTGATAAGTTTAAATGATTTTAACTTATCAATATGTCTCTTGAATTCAAAAGTTTTGAATTCAAGAATTACTTATCTCAAGTATGGCATATAGACAGGGGGAGTTAAGGTTAACTCCATTATCAATTGATTGTCATCATCAAAAAGGGGGAGATTGTTGAATCTCGGATTTTGATGATGAAATCAATTGTCATTTGTTATCTAATCTATCTGTTGAGATAAGTGTGCAGGATTAACTATGATGAAAATAAGATATGCAACAGGAGTTGCGTCAGAGTCAAGACAATGATCACGTTGGGAGTTCGAGAGTTCGATGGAAGTTCGGACAGTCATCAGAGGTTCTGCGGGAACAAATCCGAGAAGTCCATGAGCTTGCCAAAGAAGCTCGTCGGAACTCGCCAAGTGGATCGTCGCAAGTCCAGGAGTTTTCCAGAAGTCCGCAGGAGCATCACCGAAGGTTCATCGGATGATCGACGGAAGTTCGCCGGAAGCTCACCGGAAGAAGCGATTGACGCACCAGAGCAAGTTGTAGTAAATATCTTAGGAAAAATCGTAGTTGGCACAATGATTAAGTTGGAAATGGGAGGTGATCCCATTAACTTAATCTTGGGGCAATTGGACCCTTGAAAAACCCAAATTGGGCCGAATGGATCAACCCATTCGGACCCTGATTTCTGCCAAGCGGTTGAACCGCCCAAGCCAGGAGGTGGCACTGCCTGGGCTAAGTCTCGGAGCAAGACTGGGCGGTGCAACCGCCCCAACCAGGAGGTGGCACCGCTTGGGCTCAGTCTCCGAGCGAGACTGGGCGGTGCAACCGCCCCTAACGGGAGGTGGCACCGCCTGAGCTCGATCTCCGAGCTCTAGCCGAGCGGTGCAACCGCCTTAGTCAGGCGGTGGCACCGCTTGAGCTCGGTCTTCGAGCTCTGGCAGGAGGTGCAACCGCCCCTGACAGGAGGTGGCACCGCCTAGAGGCTCAGTCTTCGAGCTTTGCCAGGCGGTGCAACCGGTCCAATCAGGCGGTGCAACCGTCAGATCCCGGAATTCCGAGAATTGATAGTTTTGAGCTCCAAATTCAAACTGGGTTGGGGCCTATAAATACCCCACCTATTCAGCACTGAAAAGGCACTGCATATACACCGAAATCTTGATCTTGTTCTGTGATTTTTAGAGCTCAAAATTGTTGTAAAGGCCAAAAGTTCTTCTCCCTCTTTTCTTCCAAGTTCTGAGCTTTAAAGAGAGGAGAGAAAATTCTGTAAGGGTTGTCTCCTAAGCTCGTCAAAAGGAGTGAAAATGTAAAAGGGTGGTTGGCCTTCGCCTATTGAAGGAAGGCCTCTAGTTGACGTCGGTGACCTCGTCGATGGAGGAAGCCAAAAGTGGAGTAGGTCAAGATTGACCGAACCACTCTAAATCTTGGTTTGTATTTACTTTGAGTATCTTATCCTTACTGCAAACCTCCTCAATAGCTTACTGCCTTCTGCGCATATACGATCGTGTTTCAAGCTCTGCATTTTCCGAATCGGCATTTAGACGTAAATCGTTTTTATCGTACGAACATCATATTTCAATTTGCATTTACGTTTTGATTTCTATCTTAACTGCAAACTGCCTTTATATCTTTGCTTTAACTGCATCTTGCTTGGTTATAAGTTAAAGTGATTTACGAATCGGATTTTCTATCGAAATCGCTCTTATCGTACGAACGCGATTTTAATCGTCGAAAGTTTTCTGCTACACTAATTCACCCCCCCCCCCTCTTAGTGCTCTTGATCCTAATACTCTCGACGTCATGAGAGGAATATCCCATGTGTTCTTGCTCAAACAAAATCCCTGGCTAGGGTCATTCGGGTTGAGAGAGAAAGAGTTCTCCAGGAGAATCCGATTAGATCGAGACTCAAGTAGAAACCGTATGGGTCTGACAACACCATGCTTGATATATAGTCTATGGGATATTAGATGGATGAGGGACTATAGGAACACGGTAACTGAGGACAGACAGGTCCAATGGATTGGATTCCCATGTATCGTCTGGGGACTACGGCGTAGTGGCCTAGTACGTCCGTAGTCGATGAGTCAAGTGAATTATTACAGAGATAATAATTCACTAAGTTAGAAAGAGTTCTGATAGGTATAACTCACGACCAGCTCGATATTGGGCATAGAAGGTCACACACATATGGTAGGCATTGCGATGAGTAGAGGTTCGGATATGATATATCCGACGGAGCCCTTGTCTTATTGGATGCAGATCCAATACCCACTAGGGGAGGACCCATTAGGGTTTGATAGGGGACCTCTATAAATAGGAGGGATTCAGAGCCTCATAAGCTAGAGCCTTTGCTTGCCTCTCCTATTCTCCTCTCCCTCTCCACCTCAGAGTAGGCCTGGAGTTTTGAGGAGCGTCGTCGTAGCCCTGTTGTGTGGATCACCGCTAGAGAGGAGGACGCTTGACCTCCTTCACCCTCTCCTAAGGATCTACAAGGAAATAGGGATATACGATCTCCCTATGTAACACAATCTACTCTATACGCAGTTTTAAGTTTCGCGGATTTTGCGCACCAATCTTCGCACTACGACGAACATCTCTTTGGGAATCCAAGATTTTGTTTTCTTGTTCTTTCGCTGCGTATGTGTTGTCGCCCCCAAGATTTCCCAACATATCATGCTCCCACTATCTCTACTAAGAATGTATTCCATGTCAAGGAACACTGCTCTCTTGGCTACAAAGACCTTTTGGTCCTTGAGATGATAGAAATAATACCCACAAGTTTCCTTGGGGTATCCCACAAATTTGCATCGCTCTATCCTTGATTCCAACTTATCGGAGTTGTGTCTTTTAACGTAGGCAAGGCAGCCCCAAATCTTAATAACCTTAAGATCGGGCTTCTTCTCTTTCCATATCTCATATGGTGTAGACACTACCGACTAAGTTGGAACTCTGTTCAGAAGGTAAGCTGCGGTCTCTAGAGCATATCCCCAGAATAAGATGGGTAGGTCAGCGAAACTCATCATGGATCATACCATGTCTAATAGCATACAATTTCTCCTTTCAAACACACCATTGAGTTGAGGTGTATAAGGAGGTGTCCATTGGGATAATATCCCATGGTCCTTGAGGAACTGAGTAAACTTTGTACTTAAGTACTCACCTCCTCCATTTGATCGAAGAGTCTTGATACTCTTTCCAGTCTGGTTCTCTACTTTATTCTTATACTCTCTAAATTTCTCAAAGGTCTCAGACTTGTACTTGATTAAGTACACATATCCATACCTTAAGAAATCATCAATAAAGATAATTAAGTAGGAGTAACCACCAATGGCATGAGTTGATATGAGTCTGTTAGGATTGGAGCGGCACTAAGAGGGGGGGGGTGAATTAGTGTAGTGGCTTAAAACGTTGGTTTCGACAAATCTTTCGTACGATAAAAATCGGAATCGGAAGTGCTTAACTTGAAAGCGTATTCACAAAGTTGTGCAGTAAATGTAATGAGGAAATAAAGCAAGTAAGAGGGTTTGCAGTAATGTAAATAGCAGTAATGAAATGCAAACCAGAGATTACGCCGTTTTTAAAGTGGTTCGGTCAAGTGACCTACATCCACTTGCGAGGCCCCTCTTCGATGAGGCTCCCACCTTCCACTAGCAAATCTCTTGAAAGGGAAGGGTAAATACCCCTCTTACAACTTTTACAAGCGGTTCACTCTCTTACAGATTTTCAGCAAGAAAGAAGGAGGTGAACACTAGCAAATTGAAAACAAGAAAGGCAAAGACTCTTCTAAGACTTTTCTCTCAATCACTTGCTGCTCAAAAAGTTGTGTTCTCAGCTGAGACATGAGAGGTATTTATAGGCCTCAAGAGGATTCAAATTTGGGCTCCAAAAAATTTGAATTCTCTTATGTTCCCGATGCTGGCGGTGCCACCGCCCAGCCAAATGGTGCCACCGTCCAGCGCTCGGGTGTTGGACGGTGCAACCGCCCAGCCCAGGAGGTGTCACCGCCCAGCTCTCGAGTGCTGGGCGGTGCCACCGCCTAGCCAGGTGGTGCCACCGCCTGGCTCTCCGATTCACTGGTTTGGCTTAATTTTAGCCCAAACCAAATCTGACTTTGGGCCCAGTTGGCCCCTAACCAGGATATAGGATTATCTCTTAATCCTAATCCTAATTACAAGTGAACTATGTAACAAAAAAAACATCCTAAGCAAGTTTTCAACCGCGAACGTCGAGTCTTGTTCCGGCGAGCTTTCCAACGAACTTCTTCCGACAGACTCCCTGCAAGCTCCTGATCTTGTGATGACTTTAACGAGTAGCCGAGCCTTCTCGGTGATCTCCGTGAACCTCCGACGATCTCTTTGGCGAACTTTCGAAAATTCCAATAGGTTCCCGATTTCTTCTCGGTTGGTTCTGGCAGCATCTCCGACGATTCTTCGGACTCTTAAACGTCCATCGATCTTGACTCCGGTATTCTTGCTTTGTGTTTTCTGGTTATCGTAGTTAATCCTACACACTTAACTCAATAATATGGATTAGATCAATTAACCCATCAATTGATTTTATCATCAAAATCCGAGATTCAACAATCTCCCCCTTTTTTATGATGACAATCAATTGATGACGGAGTTAAACATAACTCCCCCTATCTATATGCCATATTATGAGAAGATGAAAAAACTTGAATTCCATCCATAGAATTCAAGCATAAACCGATAAGTTATAACCGTAGAACTTATCGTTATTCTCATTAAGCAATAGTAAATATAAAACTTCGATGAAAATCATTTTCAAGTAGAATGATAAGAGACAATTTTTACTACGATAGGAGATAAAGATTTTCAACATGAATTTCATGATATAAATGTAAGGCAAGCTTTCAATATGATCAATCAATCTTGCGATATTCTCAAGGATTTTGCAAGGTATTTTGCAAGGCATATAAGACATTCATATCACACATGCTTTTGAAATTCATATAAGTCATGCTATCAAAATGGTACAAGTCATCACTTTTCTCCCCCTTTGTCATCAACAAAAAGGGAATGAGACTTGAAGAATATAACTTGTGATTATAATATCAGGAGTTCACCTAAAGGAAAATTCAGCATTCATCCATTTTATCAAATCTCTTCTTTCTATAAATAACACAAATTGTAGGTGTGCAAGGAAGAGATTGTGATTAAAAAATATCAAGTAGTAACTCCAATAAGTCAAGATCATAATACAAACTCATTTAAATTTACATCGTCAACTTGAAACTCATAATCAAGCCATCAAAATCAATTTCGAGATTCATAAAATATCATAAAATCATTAATCTTGATTAGATGGGAGCGGTGTTTGACTCAAAATAGGATAAGATAATTTAACATGTCATTTAAAATCGAAAGAGAAGGATCAGATTCATCGAGGAACAGAGAGAGGATGAAAAACTTTACGGAAAATCCATTCAAACAAGTTTATTTTTAGGGACAATTTAACATACCTAATTCCCTTCTAATGAATTCAAATTGGTCTTCGTTCAAAGCTTTTGTAAATATATCTGCTAATTGATGCTTTGTGTCAATGAATTCTAGAACAACATCATTATTAAGGACATGATCGCGTATGAAATGATGCCTAACGTCGATGTGCTTAGTTCTAGAGTGCTGAATTGGATTTTTAGTAAGACATATGGCACTAGTATTATCACATTTTATGGGAATGTTTTTAAAGTGAATTACATAGTCTTCTAATGTATTTTTCATCCAAATAACTTGTGCACAACATGCACTTGTAGCAATGTATTCGGCTTCCGCCGTAGATAGTGCAACTGAATTTTGTTTCTTGGAAGTCCAAGAAACAAGTGCATGTCCTAAAAATTGGCATGTTCCGGATGTACTTTTTCTATCTATCCTGCATCCGCCAAAATCGGCATCTGCATAAGCTATTAGATCGAATTTTTCAGATTTTGGATACCACAATCCTAAATTTGGAGTTCCTTTAAGATACCTAAATATTCTTTTAACACTCTTAAGATGAGATAATTTAGGATTAGATTGAAACCTAGCGCAAAGTCCTACACTAAACATAATATCTGGTCTAGTCGCGGTGAGGTAGAGTAGACTACCTATCATTCCCCTATATATTTTTTGATCGAAATTTTTACTATTTTCATCCATATCTAACTTAGTCGCAGTACTCATAGGGGTGTTTATTGCTTTTGAATTATCCATGTTAAATTATTTTAACAATTCTAATGTATATTTGGATTGGTTAAGAAATATACCATCACTAAGTTGTTTGATTTGTAATCCTAAAAAGAAAGTTAATTCACCCATTAAACTCATTTCAAATTCATGACTCATACATTTGGCAAATGATTCACATAGTGATTCATCCGAAGAGCCAAAAATAATATCGTCAATATAAATTTGCACAATAAAAAAATTATTTTTAAAATATTTAATAAACAATGTAGTATCAACCTTGCCTTTGGTAAAATTATTTAAAATAAGAAAGGAACTAAGCCTTTCATACCAAGCTCTAGGAGCTTGTTTCAAGCCATAGAGAGCTTTAGTCAATTTGAATACATGATTAGGAAGAAGAGAATTTTCAAATCTGGGAGGTTGTTCGACATATATTTCTTCGGAAATAAAACCATTCAAGAAAGCACTTTTGACATCCATTTGAAATAGTTTAAAATTATTACTACTAGCATAGGCAAGGAGCATCCTTATGGCTTCTAATCGAGCCACGGGAGCGAAGGTTTCTTCGTAATCGATACCTTCTTCTTGGTTGAAACCTTTGGCCACTAATCTAGCCTTGTTTCTAACCACGATACCATTTTCATCTTGCTTGTTTCTAAAAACCCATTTAGTACCAATGACTAAATGGTCACTAGGTCTAAGAACAAGCTTCTATACCTTATTCCTCTCAAATTGATTCAATTCCTCTTGCATTGCAATAACCCAAAAATCATCTTTTATGGCATCGTCAATGCATTTAGGTTCAATTTGAGAAAGGAAGGCGGCATTAGCACAAAAATTCTTGAAAGAGGAACGAGTTTGAACCCCTTTTGATGTATCTCCTATAATTAGCTCCTTTGGATGAGCATCTATATACTTCCATTCCTTGGGTAAGGAAATTTCGGAAGAAGATGCATCCAAGTTGCTATTTTGAGGAGGAGGTTCATTTAAATTCAAATTATCAAAACCAAGATCATCATCAAAATCATTTTCTTTAAATTAGAAATTTCATTAAAAACTACATGAATAGACTCTTCTATTACTAACATTCTTTTGTTAAAAACCCGAAAAGCCTTAGAAACGGAAGAGTAACCAAGAAAGATGCCTTCATCGGATTTAGCATCAAATTTTCCTAAGACATCCCTTTCATTCAAAATAAAGCATTTACAATCGAAAACTTTAAAATAGGAAATATTTGGTTTTTTGTTATTCCACAATTCATAGGGAGTTTTTGATAAGGATGGTCTTATTAGGACTCTATTCATGATGTAGCAAGTCGTATTTACGGCTTCGGCCCAAAAATACTTAGGTAAACTATGTTCATTTAACATAGTTCTTGCCATTTCTTGTAGGTTTCTATTTTTTCTTTCAACTACTCCATTTTGTTGGGGATTCCTCGGAGTTGAGAAGTTGTGATTGTATCCATTAACTTCACAAAAATTTTGAAAGTCACGGTTTTGAAATTCGCCACCATGATCACTCCGAATTGATGAAATCATGAAACCTTTTTCGTTTTGAGTGAGTTTACAAAATTTAGAGAAGCACTTGAAACAATCACTTTTGTGGACTAAGAAATAGGTCCAAGTGTACCTAGTATAGTCATCCACAATTACAAACACATATTTGCTTCCTCCTAGACTTGTTGTGTCAATTGGTCCGAATAAGTCCAAATGGATTAATTGTAGTGGTCTAGTGGTGCTAATTTGATTTTTTGGTTTGAAACTAGTTTTTATTTGTTTACCTAGTTGACATGCATCACATACTTTGTCCTTAGTAAACTTCATATTTGGAATCCCTCGTACTAATTCTCTAGATGAGATCTTAGATATTAGTTTCATGCTTGCATGGCTTAATCTCCTATGCCAAAGCCAAGCATCATCATTTAGAGCGGAGAAGCACATTTCATTACTTAGTTCATCAAGGTTAATGGTGTAGACATTATTTTGTTTTAATGCAATCATAGTCAAGTTATTGTTTGGTTTTTCGATAATACACATATTTGATTCGAATCTAACGATATAACCTTTATCGCATAGTTGACTAATACTCAAGAGATTATGTTTCAATCCATCAACTAGTAAAACATCATCAATGGAAAAACTAAATTTGTTACCAATAGTTCCCTTGCCAATGATTTTGCCTTTGTTGTTGTCTCCAAAGGTGACGTACCCTTCTTCTTTGCTAGTGAGCATAGAGAAATGAGATGGATCTCTAGTCATATGTCTTGAGCATCCACCATCGAGATACCATCTCTTGCTCCTAGCTTGTGGGTTTGTCTACAAAAGAGGATGACTTTTATGTACCCATTTGATTTTGGATGCCTCAAAAATTGATCCACTAACTTTGTTATTTATTATTGAATCCTTTATAGTTCCTTTAGGAACCCATATTAATTTTTATGAACTAATTTTTCTAAATGGACATTTATAGGCAATATGTCCGGATTTGCAACAGAAGTTGCATTTCATATAAGAGGAAACATGTAATGTAGGTCCTTTTATGAAAGTGGTAGGATTTTGATGTAATCCTTTTACAAATCCAATTCCATTTCTATTTGCGACGTGACCCTTGTGTGCAAGGATCATATCTAATCCTTTGCTACCAACCTTAAACATGTTTAAGGTTTCTTTAAGAAGCAAATTTTCATTTTTTATTGCTTCTAAATGCTCACACTTAGAGCATGGAGGAGTTTGAAGACTATCAAACTTATCTTGTAGCAAAGTATGCTCTTTCTTTAAGATACTTAACTTCTTGCTAATAGTTCTACATTCATCAAATAATTCATAAAAAGCAATAGAGAGTTCTTCAAAAGATAAATCTTCATTAAATAAATTACATACCTCTTCTCCTAAAGCCATTAGCACGTAATGAGCAACTTGCTCGGTGTTGGACTCCTCTTCTTCGGACGCGCTTGAATCATCCCACGTTGCCTTGAGCGCCTTCTTCTTTGATGTTCTCTTTTTGGCTTGAGGACAATCGTTCTTGTAGTTTCCCGGTTTTTTACACTCATAGCAAATCACTTGGTCCTTCTTTTGTTCAACTTTATTTTTTGTATTATTTTTAAATTTGATCTTTCTTAAATATTTTTTAGATTTTTGAGTCAAAAGTGCAATGTCATTGTCACTGTTCTCATCACTTGATGTTCCTTTCAAGTGGTCTTCTTGTGATGTAAGTGTCATATCCTTCCTGTTCTTTGGAAGGGGGTTCTCGAGCTTGTCATGAGCTTGACATGTCATTTCGTAGGTCATTAGAGACCCAATAAGTTCTTCAAGAGGGAATGTTTTGAGGTCCTTGACCTCTTGAATGGCCGTAACTTTTGGATCCCAACTTTTAGGAAGAGATCTTAAGATTTTGTTTACTAGTTCAAAGTTAGAAAAATCTTTACCAAGAGCTTTGAGTCCATTGATGACATCCGTGAAACGGGTGTACATGTCTCCGATGGACTCACTTGGTTTCATTCGGAAAAGTTCATAAGAGTGCACAAGGATGTTGATTTTGGACTCTTTCACTCGGCTAGTGCCTTCATGAGTGACCTCAAGAGTTCTCCAAATATCAAAAGCCAAATCACAAATTGAAACACGATTAAACTCATTTTTATCTAGTGCACAAAACAAGGCATTCATAGCCTTTGCGTTTAAAGCAAAAACCTTCTTCTCTGATTCATTCCATTCGCTTATCGGAAGAGAAGATTTTTGAAATCCGTTTTCGACAATAGTCCAAAGCTCGAAATCCATAGAAATGAGGAAGATCCTTATATGGGTCTTCCAATACGTGTAATCCGACCCATTAAACATAGGTGGACGTGTGATAGAGTATCCCTCATGCATGCCGGAGTAAGCCATCTCTCTTGGGTATTAAACCAAATATGAGAGTGAGCCTTGCTATGATACCAATTGTTAGGATCGAAGCGGCACTAAGAGGGGGGGGGTGAATTAGTGTAGCGGCTTAAAACATTGGTTTCGATAAATCTTTCGTACGATAAAAATCGGAATCGGAAGTGCTTAACTTTAAAGCGTATTCGCAAAGTTGTGCAGTAAATGTAATGAGGAAATAAAGCAAGTAAGAGGGTTTGTAATAATGTAAATAGCAATAATGAAATACAAACCAGAGATTACACCGTTTTTAAAGTGGTTCGGTCAAGTGACCTACATCCACTTGCGAGGCCCCTCTTCGATGAGGCTCCCACCTTCCACTAGCAAATCTCTTGAAAGGGAAGGGTAAATATCCCTCTTACAACTTTTACAAGCGGTTCACTCTCTTACAGATTTTCAGCAAGAAAGAAGGAGGTGAACACTAGCAAATTGAAAACAAGAAAGGCAAAGACTCTTCTAAGACTTTTCTCTAATCACTTGCTGCTCAAAAAGTTGTGTTCTCAGTTGAGACTTGAGGGGTATTTATAGGCCTCGAGAGGATTCAAATTTGGGCTCCAAAAAATTTGAATTCTCTTATGTTCCCGATGCTGGCGGTGCCACCGCCCAGCCAAGCGGTGCCACCGCCCAGCGCTCGGGTGCTGGACGGTGCAACCGCCCAGCCCAGGAGGTGTCACCGCCCAGCTCTCGGGTGCTGGGCGGTGCTACCGCCCAGCCAGGCGGTGCCACCGCCTAGCTCTCCGATTCACTGGTTTGGCTTAATTTTAGCCCAAACCAAATCTGACTTTGGGCCCAGTTGGCCCCTAACCAGGATATAGGATTATCTCTTAATCCTAATCCTAATTACAAGTGAACTACATAACAAAAAAAACATCCTAAGCAAGTTTTCAACCGCGAACGTCGAGTCTTGTTCCGGCGAGCTTTCCGACGAACTTCTTCCGACGGACTCCCTACAAGCTCCCGATCTTGTGATGACTTTAACGAGTAGCCGAGCCTTCTCAGTGATCTCCGTGAACCTCCGACGATCTCTTCGGCGAACTTTCAAAAATTCCGATAGGTTCCCGATTTCTTCTCGGTTGGTTCCGGCAGCATCTCCGACGATTCTTCGGACTCTTAAACGTCCATCGATCTTGACTCCGGTATTCTTGCTTTGTGTTTTCTGGTTATCGTAGTTAATCCTGCACACTTAACTCAATAATATGGATTAGATCAATTAACCCATCAATTGATTTTATCATCAAAATCCGAGATTCAATAGAGTCCACATACATCACAATGTATGAGTTCCAACAGTTCAGTGGCTCTCTCTCCAGTTCCACTAAATGGAGAGTTGGTCAGTTTTCCTCGAAGGCAAGGCTTGCAAGTGGCATATGACTTATAGTCGAATGGATCTAGATATCCATCATTTAGCAACTTTTGAATCTTTCCCTCATCTCGTTTCCTCTTAGACACATTTACATTCATGATATATGGAGTAGTATCTAGCATAAACAAATCATTATGCAATGTTCCTTTCGTGATGATCTCATCATCTAATAATATTGAACAATCATTGTTCTTAAAAACTAATTTATATCCACTAACTATCAAACATGAAATGAAGATAATGTTTTTGATAATAGAAGGAACAAAATAACATGCATCTAATGCAATAAAAGCTCCACCAGGCATATGTAGGGCGACCTCACCAACAGCTACTATAGCGACTTTTGCTCCATTGCCCATCTTGAGGTCCATCTCGCCTCTCTCTAGTCTCCTAGGCCTTGCTAGAACCTGCAACAAATTGTATATATGATAACATTACCGGTATCCAATACCTATGTGTTATCATAAGAGTCTGACAAATGGAGACTGATCATGAATATACCTGAAGCTTCTCTAATCTTTTGTTTCGCCCTCTCTGCAAGGTACTCTTTATAGTTCCTCTTCCAGTGCCGATCTTTGCCATAGTGGAAGCACTAGCCTTTGTCCTTTGTTGGGTCTTTCTTAGCAACTTTTGCTTTACCTGGTCTGCCCTTGCCCTTTCCCTTCTTAAGGGACTTTTCTACTTTCCTTTTCTTACTGATCTCACTAGTGTAGAGAACTGGCTTCTCTTTCTTAATAGTACTCTCTGCCTCCCTCAACATATTGAGGAGCTCTGGGAGAGTTACCTCAAGCTTGTTCATATTAAAATTCATTATGAACTGTGAAAAAGAATCTGGTAGGGACTAAAGCACAATATCCACACACAAGCTATCCTCTAGGACCATTCCTAGACCTATGAGTTTCTTCATCCACTCAATCATCTTTAGGATATGGTTCTGAACCGGTGCCCCCTCAGTCATCCTAGCACGGAAGAGGCTCTTGGATATCTTATATCACTGAGTCCTTCCCTATTCCTCAAACAATTTACAGACATATAGGAGAATAGATCTGGCATCCATCTTTTCATGTTGTCTCTGTAACTCAGGAGTCATAGAGCCTAACATATAGCACTGAGCAAGAGTAGAGTCATCAATGTACTTCATGTAGCGAGTGATCTCATCCTCACTTGCCCCTTCCTCGGGCGTAGGCATTAATGTATCAAGGACGTACGTAATTTTTTTCGCCATGAGAATAATTCTCAAGTTGTAGAGCTAATCTGAATAATTTGGACCAGTGAGGCATTTGACATCAAGGATGTCACGTAAGGGATTTAAAAGCGATATTTTTTGAAAATAAAAATGCAGCAAAAATGAATAACATGTAGATTTTGTAAGAAATAAACTATCAAGATATGAACTTCTATCTTAATATGATCCCACTATTTTACTAACGAGTCACGCGACACTCTCAGCACGTGAAACGGAAGTCTTTGGCAGACTTCTAGTGGGGATCAAGATCAAATCAGCGTCTTAGTGTAACCTCGAGGGACTCAACCAATCACACTAAGCCCAAAAGGTAGGCAAATCTTGTCAATCAACTCCTTGTGATTCTCATCCTGTTCGGCCTCCGAATCACCATGGTCTCGAGGGACTCGACCAACCATGATGTTCGATTAAGTCAACACCTTCGTTACAAGATGAGTCTGATTTGATGATATACCCTTGAGGGACTCGACCAAGCATACCATGTCCTCAGGTTACTGCTGACATCTCTATGTCATAAGTAAGATAACGAGTCGTGATATAGGTGAGCCTCGAGGGACTCGACCAACTCAACCTACACCGAGAATCGGTTCCTACCTATAACGATGGAAGGCCACATGGGTCAATCTAATTACCTCATGTTTACCGACTTAATATTATAAAGAGAGAGGTTTGTATGATTTGGTCTCCTAATATGACATGTCACATATATACATATTTAATAAATATCTACATCGCATGCAAATATATATATATATATATATATATATATATATATATATATATATACATATCTAGTATGTGTATAAGCAATCACACCAAATGATCATGGACTGCAACCTAATCGTCCATCTCATCCTCGTCGGTTCCGTCGACATCTCGATGCATCTCCATGCATCACAATCGTCCGTCTCGTGGGTCCCGCTATCGCATCCATGCTCTCGCTACGCCTTCTTATATGATACTTAATCATAGGCACGTGGACCCAACAATAAATGAGAAATATAATGGAGGCTCGCAGATCCCAATAATAATAATAACAAGTACACACATCACACGGTCCATGATCATCCGTCCACACATCATACATCACATTTATAAATAATCATCATCATGTAGGACTACTAGATAATGATAAAAATAATAATCAACTAAATCTTTTAATTAATTAATATTTTTTAAAATCGGGGACATATAGGGAATTTTTGAATTCCTAGGGGTATTTTCATAATTTGGACAAAAGATAAACTGGAATTTCTCAAATTCACAGGGGTAAAACTATCTTTTTGCCCAAGTATGCCCTAATGACATACTCCCCTTTGCTACTGTCGTCGCCGCCACCCTACTAGCGGTGGCTTGTGCGGCGGCGGCGGGGCGTCGCCCCTGTAGTTGGGCGCCCCCGTGGGTTGGTGCCCTTGCGGGTGGCACTGCCCCCGCGAGCGTTGTGCCCGCGGGTGCAGTGCCCCGCCAAGCGGCCACCCCTATAGGGGGGTTTGCCCGCAAGAGCAGTGACCGTAGGCACCGTTGCCCTGCGGCGCCTCAGCCCGCGGGCACTACGGCCGCAAGCGCCTTAGCCCGTGGGTCCAGCACCCGCAGGCGTCGCCCTTGTACGTGGGCACAGTGCTCGCACGCAGGTGGCCGCCTTGCCTGTAGCCCTGCCTGCCAGCGTTGCTGCAGGCAGCAACCGCGGGTGGGGCACCCGTGGGTTGCAAGCCTGCTGCAAGCAGGCCGCCGGTCGGCTACTATAGACGCAACCCCTGTGCTGCCTACTTGCGGTTGCGCCACACGCACGTAGATCGAGGGCAGCAACTATTACTGTCCTTTCTCACTTTTGTGTCAACGATTTTGACCTCAAAAGTTTCTTCAAAATACAACACACGTAGTTCAAAACCAATCTATTGCACGAACAACCTGGCTCTAATACCACTATTGGAAAATCTGGGGGGGACATCACATGCACAATGGAAGAACAAGAAAACAATATCTTCTATTCTCAAATAGATGTTCGTCGTCGTGCAAAGATTGGTGCGCAAAATCAGTGAAACTTAAAACTGTGTATAGAGTAGATTGTGTTACCTAGGGAGATCGTATATCCCTGTTTTCTTGCAGATCTTTAGGAGAGGGTGAAGGAGGTCAAGCGTCCTCCTCTCTAGTGGTGATCCACATAGCAGGGCTGCGATGATGCTCCTCGTAACTCCAGGCCTGCTCTGAGGTGGAGAGGGGAAGGAGAATAGGAGACTCTGAATCCCTCCTATTTATAGAGGTCCCCTGTCAAAACCTAATGGATCATCCTCTAGTGGGTATTGGATCTGCATCCAATTACCCAAGCCTTTTAGTTTAGTTGATCTCTATCCAATAATCTCTCATGGGCTCTTATTGGATCTCATCCATGGGATCCAATAATTCAAGGGCTTATTGGATACCCAATAAGATAGGGACTCCAGCGGATATCTCATATCCGAACCTCTACTCATCGTAATGCCTACCATATGTGTGTGACCCTCTAAGCCCAATATTGAGCTAGCCGTGAGTCATATCTATTAGAACTCCTTCTAACTTAATGAATTATTATCTTTATAATAATTCATTCGACTCATCGACTACAGACGTACTAGGCCACTACGCCGTAGTCCCAAACGATACAGGGGAATCCAATCCATTGGACTTGTCTGTCCTCAGTTACCATGTACCTATAGTCCCTCATCCATTTAATATCCCAGAGACCGTATATCAAGCATGGTGCTGTCAAACCCATACGGTTTCTACTCGAGTCTCGCTCTAATCGGATTCTCCCGGAGAACTCTTTCTCTCTCAACCCGAATGACCCTGGCTAGGGATTTGTTTGAGCAAGAACATATGGGATATTCCTCTTATGACGACAAGAGTGGATGATCCTCTATCGACACTCAATAATCCTTGTAAGGTCGATTGCCACTCCCAATGACTAGTTGTACTAAATCTGAGACATCCAAACCTATAAGTCTGGTATCAAAGAGTGGAGCACTCATACAAGACATCCTTGGTGTCTCAAGTCTAAGGACCAGATACACCACTAGGATTATGGAATTGCTGTATAACAATAAGGCATCATCAACCATCCAACATTCCGTAAGCGGATCAATCAGTGAACTCATTCTCCAATGAGAGCACCTGTACTGTATCCCTAGTGTCCCCACACATGCAACTATGAGACCAGCTGCATCAATCACATGGATGAGTATACAGCACACCAGTCTGTCTTGTTATCACGATGTTCCTCTCGAGTAACCTATGACCGGGATTATTTATGATCTGTGTTTAAAGGTGAATCGATCTTATTATCGTGATCTCATCACGATCTGATTCCCATTGCACAGATCCAAGGACATCACTATATATATATATATATATATATATATATATATATATATATATATATATATATATATATGCAATAGTTAATATAAAGTGATAAATGTCAAAATATAATAAGCAAAAAAAGATTCCGTGTAAGTCACACGTGTCAAGTTACACGTGCCATCACTCACGTGATTGGCTTGTTGGGCATCTATGACTAGCAGTTTACAGTTTAGATCATGCATCGGCAACAATCACACATGTAGAAATCAATGGAGTGATAGATCTAGCAACTAAGGCTTGAATAGCTTAGAGGATGAGATGATCTTGACATAGTCATAGTTTGTGACCCGGATTTGGTACAGGACTGGGTTCTCCGGGGATGTTGATCATAGCTGAAGGACAACTGAAGGAGCCATCAACGTAGCCGAGCAAGTCATATCCAAATAAGAGATTAGAAAATTATGCCCGCTAGGATGCATAATTGTCACCCTTTGATAACTTGAAAGGGATTAGCATAGTAGCATTGATGGAGATAAGCCCTGTAGGAGAAGTGCTAAGAGTCCCTACAGAAACGGTAATAGGAATATCGAAAGAGGAAAATGAAGACATCCCAGACACTTTGTTTTGATTTTTTTTTTTTACTTAAGCATAATCTTTATAGAAGATAAATGTGTAAAGATATAGGAGGGAGGGAGGAGGAGAATAGCATATCGCTTTTGCTGCAGAGGAAACTATTGGGGGGCAGTGTTGGTGGTGCACTAGGAAGCTGCAACGATGCGCTGCAAAAGAGGCTACAGCGAAGCTACAGCGATGCGTTGTAGAGGAGCTGCAGCGATACACTGTAGAGGAGCTGCAGCGATGCGCTGTAGAGGAGGCTAGGAAGCTGTAGCGATGTGCTGCTGCAGCGATGCGCTGGAAATCTACAACGATTAGCTTAAGAAATCTGTAGTGATTAGGATCGATCGCAGCCTGATGAAGATGATGCTACCGCCGTGGTAGGTGCGAGGACGCCGGTGGACAACCCGAGCCTAGGGCTGGTGCAGTATCGGTGAAGAAGAAGGCCGCATGGAGGAGAAGAGGGAACCACTACCGAGGGCAAGCAACCGACCGTACCAAACAGACCCTCGTTGTCGTGGTCGTACCTGATGGCGACGTCGGGTGTGGTCATAGTAGTGGCTAGGGCAATAGCGACGGCATCACGCGCCATACAATGAAGGAGAGAGGAGTCCAGCGGGGAAGCAAGTCCGACAGGAAAGAGTCCGTCGAGAATGACAGGCTTCGATGGCCACAGAGCCTCGCTCGTCTCATCGCTCTGATACCATGTTGAAAGAGGATAGAGAAGATAGAGGATATAAGTTATGAAAGAAGTTTGATTGTATTCATATATCCCTCAACAGAGTAGAGAGATTTCCTCGTATAGTTTGAAAAAATCTTATCTACTATCAGGTTGATGCTTAAGAGAGAGAAAAAAAAAGAAACTATTATAAGAAAGAGGAGGGGATCGTCCTGAGAAGGAGGGGACCGATATGAGAAGTATCCAAATGCAACTTTGAGCCAAAATCCATCTACCGAGTGTGACATCTGAGTAGTCCAAATAATAAATTTATTTGCAGCGTATGGAAGCCAGTTGTATATAGGGGAGCCTTGTTAAAAGATCAAAAATTTATAAGGGGCCTAATTTAGCCGCAAGTGTAGCCTTTTTGGGCCCAAAATATGAACCTGATCAGATCAGAGAGACAATTGAGGCCGGCAGCCCAAATCTTGATGATGCAGCATGTGAGAAACGTGCCTCTTTGTTTGTTCAAGAAACATGAGATTTGGTCCACACATTAAGTTGGTGTAACTAATAATCTATTTTTTATCTTTTGTGGTTTCTCATTTTGAATCGCAGCCGTCGCCCTATTTTAAACAAAAGGAAATCTGAAATGCTAATTTGATCACATGAATCTGACGGTTGAGATCAAAAGGCTAACTGAGTAACGGATGGGAAGAGCGGCCACTGTCAACTCCTTGTCGGTGTTTTCACGCAAGGTTGCTCCGAGATGAGGAACAGATCCATGGAAGGCGCTGAGATTGCTGGGGAAGAGATGGGTACTTCTTGAGATGGCTATAAATGAGACATCACCTATGTGATGATCGTAGAGTAAAAGGGCGATCAAAATGCAAAGTGCTCCGCTGCTGTTCTCAGCCGCTAAAAGGTTCGTAATCTGTGAGCCATGTCCATGTGCTACGTTCGATCGAGTGCCGTCTTCCTCTCTCTTCCATGCATGTAGTTGTGTATTGTGGGTTGCAGGCTAGAAGGCAAGGTGGCCTTGATCACCGGCGCAGCTAGCGGCATCGGCGAGGCCACCGCCAAGCTCTTCGCCCGCCACGGCGCCAGGATCGTGATCGCTGACGTCCAAGACGACAAAGGCCACTCACTCTGCAGCGCCCTCGGCCCTTCCGTTGCCTCTTACGTCCACTGCGACGTCACCAACGAGTCCGACGTCCAGCAGGCCGTTGACGCCACCGTCTCCCACCACGGCAAGCTCGACGTCATGTTCAACAACGCCGGCATCATCGGCGAGCCGTGCCTGCGGCTCCTCGAGTCGGAGAAATCAGATTTCGAGCACGTGGTGGCCACCAATCTGGTAGGGAGCTACCTGGGGACGAAGCACGCGGCGCGGGCGATGCTGCCCGCACGCCGGGGCAGCATCGTGATCACCGCGAGCGTGGCGTCGGTGATCGCGAGCATAACGCCGGTGGCATACACCTGCTCCAAGCACGCCGTGCTGGGGCTCATGAAGAGCGCGGCGCTGGAGCTGGGCCAGTTCGGGATACGCGTCAACTGCGTGTCGCCCTACGCGCTGCCCACGCCGCTGGCGATGAAGGCGTTCGGCATGGGGGAGGAGGAGCTTTCGGACAACATGGAGGAGCACGCTACGCTCAAGGGGGTGAGGCTCAAGGCGGAGGACGTGGCGGAGGCGGTGGTGTACCTGGCCAGCGACGAGTCCCGATACGTGAATGGGCTCAACCTTCTTGTGGACGGGGGGTTCTCAACCGGAAACCCCTCGCATGGCTTGTTTCGCTACTCCATTCCCGAGAACAAGTGAAGCCATGTGATTTCGTACTCCGTTCCCTCACACAGTAGCCATCTGTTATCGAAGCCATGTGATTTCCTGTTCTATTTTATGAATTATCTCAAAATTTTTAATATATATTATTGTCTGGATAGAAGCATATGGACAGATCTATATTTAAAAATTATTTATCTTTTAAATTTATGTTTTATCTCATGAATGATTGTTACATTTGGACTTGATTAATTTCCTTGTTAGCATGACAAAAATTTCCTATTCTTCTGCAACCACATTATTCTGATAGTGCTTGGCGTGATCTTCTGATGCTATATATATATATATATATATATATATATATATATATATATATATATATATATATATATATATATATATATATATATATATATATATATATATAGAGAGAGAGAGAGAGAGAGAGAGAGAGAGAGAGAGAGAGAGAGAGAGAGACTGACTGAAGTCTTATACCATTGGAAAAAAATTAATTTATAGTGTAAAAATCATAAAACCTAATACATACCTTTCGAATTGGTCAACGACGATGTATATCGGTACCGGAATACCCAATAATTTGGTACTAGATTCATCTCGTGATGATTGAAGAATAAGTTATGATAGACCCATATCATGTACAAAGAAAAGATAATAAGAAAAATAAAAAATTATTCAGAGGAATAAGAGAATTTAATTTTTTTAAAAAAATAAATATTAATAAAATTATTCAGATGAACACAAGATTAATATGATTTAGCCAAAAATAAAATAAAATCATTTATACGATCAATTATAGAATTTTTTAATTATCTTTATTAAGACAAATCTTTTTATACATAACCTCAAAAGAAATTTAGAAGCACCTAAGGTTTTTATCGCATCTTATTCTTCTTCCATCAAAACTTGAGATAACGAGATATTTTCTTCCTAAGTAGTAAGATTTATTCTCCTATAATATTATCTCTAAAAATATCAATATATATAATTATAATTAATTCTTTCAATGTTAATTATATTAGTTAAGAAAATCAATGCCACCGTAGCGACCGAATATTTTTAGATCAGAGGGTAGGTGATCAATAGTGAAACATAATCATTACATGTGAAACTGAGAGAGACGAGACATCCTACAGTAGCCTACATGATTGATGGTACCCCTGTTATTGATAAGAATGTGACAACTAACGCACATCATAAAAATGGAAAACGTGAAGTAAATTAACTCAATGTTGACAAGACAGACAAAATCTTATTTTTAATAATTAATAAGACTCAGACTTAATATTCTAATAATTAATAAGGAGTCTGAAACATAGATATATGTTATATCCCATCAAATGTCTTATTAGTCACACATCGATCGTAGATATTGATTTGATACTATTTTGGACACATATTTATCACAACACGTCGGCCAAGACTCTCTTGTCCCATTCAGACTAACTACAAAAACTACTCCCATAATAGAAAAATTTTGACACAATCAATCTCAGCAATATTGTATCAGAGCCAAGATTCGAAAAAAAAAAACAAAAAACAAAATTAAAAAATGAGATAAATGTTGGCCAAAGTCATGTGAATAAAAAAAGTCAAACCGCAGTTTGACTGGGGGAGACAATTGAGTTGAATGAGAGCCATCATCATTAATTAACAATATTTCAAAGATAGATATGTTAAAATTAAATTTAGAGAGAAATGTAAAATAATTAATCATGTAATTTTGCCCTAACGGTCAATGAAAATTTCCTTTTTCTAAATTTTGCAACAGCAAAAAAAAAAAAATCTATCGACTGATGTGATGACACAACCATTCCCAACTTGACCGAGATGAATAACATATACTTCAGTAGTTCATTTTAGTTTTTGAAAACTATTATTTCATGTCTTCACATAATTTATCAATAGTATTTTATTGTTTTTTCATCTCGTTTTATATATAAGCAAACGATGCCTGTCTTATCTCTCTCATGTCATTAATCTTCTCCAAATCTAATCCATGGCATGTAGCAATCCCTCTTTTGCACCCTCTCCAAATCTACGATCTGCAATCCGTGGATCGTAGTACTTAAATCTCTTTTATACTCACTACATAGAGTTTTGATCAGTAATTAATAGGTGCATAATTTGTCAAAAATCTTACAATGAGTTTGGATCAAACTAATCAAAGTTGATATGTATTAAATCAGATACTAACTGAAATAAAAAGAAAAATAATCTTCTAAATTATGGGTCAGATCTAGTACGTGTAACCAATTCTTTTAACCAATTCTCATCTCACGCATATAAATTTTTTTGACATCTTCTCATATTCATGTTTGATCACATATTAATATATAGGGTGGTTCATTCATTTCTGTTATCCGATGTGACTCATTTTCATTCAATCATCACTTTAGATCATTCAAATAAATTAATTTATCCACCTGCTATATATTAAAAATCTTACAATAATAAATCTAAATCAAATTAGTTGAAAGTTGACATATATTAAGTTAAGCACCTACTAGGTCATGTCTCAAACCTAGTATATGTTTGAGGCTCTTTTAATCCTTAGTCATATGGATCATCCTTTTTTATCTTTTGTATATAAATATTTTTAATATATATTTTATTTTATCATGTGTGAGTTTATGATTTTCTAAAGTTTCAGTCCATCCCTTATTATACATATAACTATTTCCAATATGATTGGGGTGAAAAATGGGATCTTCCGTTTTCTGTATATGTAATGTTGATACGGAAAGAGACATAAACTTAGACACTGCTTCGCCTACCCTCTTAGAATGTCTATACATCAAACATATCCTTTTCCAATGAATTATCGTCAGCAAGGAAAGGTGAACCCTAAGTCTTGCAATCAAAATACAAACTGCTCAACCGTGCTCTCTCTCTCTCTCTCTCTCTCTCTCTCTCTCTCTCTCAAAGTATGCCTACAAATACATTTAATATTTTCACATCAAAGTATTGTTGATACTTTTCACATCAAAGTATCAACAATACTTTGATATTGTTGATTTTCAACAATATGCCTACAAAGTATGCCTACAAATACATTTAATATTTTTCAAGCTTATGTTATTGTTGATAGCATCATGATTTGAGAAAATATAGACTCATCTATTGTTTATTGTAGCATATAGAAGACTCTTACATCTTTTTACATATTTTTATTTAATTAATTTTTTTATCTTCAGTAATATTATGATCCTATAGATCATACTCAACAAAATCAACTTCTATTAAATTTTATAATCTTTGTAAAATAAATAAAATTTTCATCTTAATAATCCAAAATTAATAATTATCATCTTTGAAAATAGAAAGAAGTTGATTAGGAACACTTACTCTCATCTTTTTATTTTTTTCTTTAGATCTACTAATCTTCCTTTTTTTTATAATTGATATATTCTTGTTGGTATTCTCTGAACCATACTTACGTACCACACTTATTAACTTTTCTATACAACTTCAAAAAGAAGAAGAAAAAAAATAATAGAAGAAACTAAGAGTACTTCCAATCTAAAATATTTTGGATTGATGTAACAATCCTTATTTATATTAGTCAAAAGATAAAATCATTTTTCGAACAATGAAAAAGAATATATCGTATCTCCGTAAATCTTTTCATCCTCATCTATTTAAATGAATCTAAATGAATCTAAATGGACGCCATCAACGAGTCCAATGTGCAGCAAGCCACTAACGCCACTATCTCCTGCCATGGCAAGCTTGACGTCATGTTCAATAACATCGGCATCATTAGCAAGCAATGCCAGTGGCTTTTGGAGTTGAAGAGGTCCGACTTCGATCGCATGATGGATACCTACCTAATTGGGTGCTACTAGGGGATGAAGCACATGGCGTGCATGATGGCGCCCGCTCATAGGGCAGCATCATGATTCACAGAAGTGTGGCGTCGATGATCGCGAGCATGAAGAGCATGGCTCTGGAGCTGGTCTAGCTTGTGTCAACTGTGTTGCCCTGCGCACTGTTTTAGGTTTGGAAGAATTATGGAAGAAGAGTTATTGAATTAAAAGATATAAAGTCTAATTTTATTAGGTTCAAACGTTAAGTTTACGATCACAATTATATTCTATCGTTTATTTATTTATAGATGAGAAGATTATATCCATAAAAGATAAAAATTAAGAATTTTTTCAACTTTCAAGATAATATCTTGATTGCTTGCTAGATATAATATTACAATATCTTCCAAGAGGATTTTGCCCTCTTCCAAAATATGCAAAATATTCTCTTACTTTCTAAAAATCCATATATTTTTTAAGATATCAAAATCTTCTTTCATCCAAGATAGTCAAGTAAGACCACCTTTCACCAAATTAAATTTAATCTCAATGCACTCTCTTAAGCTTAATTTTTCTTCTATCCATCGTGCCAAGAAGTGATTTGATATTAGTAAATAATAAAACTCAAATGGTTTGGTAAATATATTGACTACTTGATATTGAGTCTTGATATGAATCAGTTCAACTATTTGTCCTTGAGGTTATTTTTCAAATCTTAGAAAATTTTCTTAATATC
This sequence comes from Musa acuminata AAA Group, assembly GCF_036884655.1. Lineage (NCBI taxonomy): Eukaryota > Viridiplantae > Streptophyta > Magnoliopsida > Zingiberales > Musaceae > Musa > Musa acuminata. Next base: position 20,913,121 of record NC_088349.1, read on the forward strand.
CTTTCTCAATGTATCCCATAAGTTGTTTAATATAATTTTTTTCTTCAAAAAAATTATTTAAAAATATAGACTTCATATCTAATTGATAAATTTATCATTTGTTTTAAGCAACTAAAAACATAAGTAATCTAATAGTTTCTAGCAACGAAAGCATATATCTCATTATAGCTTTTTGCTTATATCCTTTTGATACTAGTTTTACTTTGTATTTTTTTATTTCTCCTTGAGCATTCTTATTTACTTTGAAAATACCTTTGACTCCTATAGGTTCACGACCTTTAGGTAAGTTGTGATCTCTCTCAATTTTTTGTTTTTATGGCATTAACCTCTTCATCTATTGCTTGATTGCATCTTCAAAAGAATAACCACTTCATCAGTATAAAGACAAACAAACTTAAATTAGTTTATCACCTCATGCAATTCTTATATACTCTTGTTCTTTTTTGTGTTAAATTTCTTCTATGAGCTTAATGCTAGGCATAAGTGTCTTAAAAGCCAATCACTTGAGTGATAACATATGTAACATGACATATATTTTTTTACTGATTATATTATTTGGTATTTTATCACTTTATATTGCTTGTTGCATGAATATATATTGTTATATCTATGGATCTGTGCAATGAGAATCGAATCGTGATGAGATCATGATAATAAGACTGATTCGCCTTTAAACATAAATCCTAAATAATCTTGGTCATACGTTACTCGAGAGAGACATCGAGATAAAGGGACATACTGGTGTTACTATATACACGTCTATATGATGGAGGTAACTGTCTCACAACTGCTTGTATGGTGATACTAGGGATATAGTGCATATGCTTATTGGAGAATGAGTTTACTAATTAATCCGCTCACGGAATGTTGGATGGTTGATGATGCCTTATTGTCAGATAATGATTTCGTAGTCTTAGTGGTGTATCTGGTCATTAGACTTGAGATACCAAGGATGTTTGTATGAGTACTCCACTCTTTGATACTGGACTTATAGGCCTAAGAGTTTCAGATCTACCAAAATCGATTATCGGGAGTAGTAGTCAACCTTACGAGGGCTAGTGAGTGTCGATAGAAGATCATCCGCTCTCGGTATCATGAGAGGAATATTCTGTGCTCTTGCTCAGACAAATCCATAACCAGAGTCATTTGAATTAAAAGAGAAAGAGTTATATGAGAGAATCCATATAGGCCTGACAGCACCGTGCCCGGAATACAATTTTTGGGGTATTAGATAGATGAGGGACTATAGATATATGGTAACTGAGGACAGATAAGTCCAATGGAATGGATTATCCTATATTGTCTCGGGACTATGACGTAGTGGCCTAATATATCCGTAGTCGATGAGTCGAGTGAATTATTATAGATATATTAATTTACTAAGTCAGAAAGAGTTATGATATGTATGACTTACGGCCAGCTCGTATATAGGCCTAGAGGGTGTTGAATCTTAGATTTTGATGATGACATCAATTGATGAATTAATGATCTAATCCATGTATTGAGGTAAGTGATGCAGGACTTGTTGAAAAATCTTGGGGGCAATATCACATGCGTAGTGGTAGAACAGAAAACAAAATCCTTAATTCCCAAAGATATGTTCGTTGTCGTGCAAAGATTGGTGCACAAAAATCAGCAAAACTTAAAACTGCGTGTAGAGTAGATTGTGTTACCTAGAGAGATCATATATTCCTGAATCCCTACAGATCTCAAGGAGAGAGTGAAGGAGGTCAAGCGCCATCCTCTCTATCAATGATCCACACAACAAGGCTGCGACGATGCTCCTCAAAACTCTAGGCCTGCTTTGAGGTGGAGAGGGGGAGAATAGGAGAGGTAAGCAAAGATTCTTGCTTATGAACCACTAACTCGGTGAATTATTATCTCTATAATAATTCACTCGACTCATCAACTGCGGACATACTAGGCCACTACATCGTAGTCTCCAAACGATATAGGGGAATCCAATCCATTGGACCTGTCCATCCTCAGTTACCATGTACCTATAGTCCCTCATCCATCTAATATCCTAGAGACCGTATATTGGGCATGGTGTTATTAGACCCATACAGTTTCTACTCGAGTCTCGCTTTAATCGGATTCTATTGGAGAACTCTTTCTCTTTCAATCCGAATGACCTAGCTAGGGATTTGTTTAAGCAAGAACACATGGGACATTTCTCTCATGACACCAAGAGTGGATGATCCTCTATCGACACTCAATAGCACTTATAAGGTTGACTACCACTCCCGAAGACCGACTGTGCTAGATCTGGGACATCCAAACCTATAAGTTCGGTATCAAAGAGTGGAGCACTGATATAGGACATCCTTGATGTCTCAATCCTAAGGATCATATACACCACTGGGACCATGGAATCGTTGTTTAATAATAAGGCATCATCAACCATCCAGTATTCCATAAGCGGATCAATCAGTGAACTCATTCTCCAACGAGCACTTGTATTCTATCCCTAGTGTCCCCACACGAGTAGCTATGAGACCAACTACATCCATCACATGGACGGGTATACAGCACACTAGTTTGTCCGGTTATCTCGATGTCCCTCTCAAGTAATCTATGATCGGGATTATTTAGGATTTGTGTTTAAAGGCGGGTCGGTCTCATTATCATGATCTCATCATGATCCGATTCCGATTACATAGATCCAAGGACATCACAATATATATATATATATATATATATATATAATAGTCAATATAAAGTGATAAAATACCAAAATATAATAAGCTAAAAGATTGTGTATCAAGTCACACGTGTCATCACTCATGTGATTAGCTTGTAGAGCACATATGACTAGTAGGACTAACTATGATCGTGAGAAAGGCAAAATGATTAAAGAAGAATCAAAGTTGGGCCGGAGTTAATGATCGGACATTAGGCTGAATGAATCGGGGGATACACTAAAGGATCAGATGATGTAGTGAAAGCTCATCGAAAGCTTGCCAGAAGTTCATCGGAAGTTCACCGAAAGCTTGCTGAAAGTTCGTCGGGAGTTTGCTAGAAGTTCATCGAGAGTTCGGTTGAACAATTTGTAATATCCCTCACTTTTGAAAATTATTAATAAGAAATTATATGTAAATTTGAGGACCTATATGTAAATATAAAAATTTCAAGGACTATACTGCTAAGTTGCAAAATGAAAAGAAAATAAAGAAAACCGAAAATTTCGGTTTTATCCCACCGCCTCCCACGCACTCTCTGTTTCTTCGAGAAGTAGAGAGGAGCGGTGGGGCGTGAGGAGAGAAGAAAGAAGAAGAAGAGGGAAAAGAAGAGAGGAGGAAGAGGGAGAAGAGAAGAAAAGAAGAAGAAGAAGAGAGGGAGATGGAGAGGAGAGAGAGAGGCAGCAGCAGCAGCTAGGGCTGCTGCACCTCTGTTTCCCGCAGGTGGAAACAGAGGAGAGGATGTGTGGGGCGTTGGGGAGGAGAAGGGAAGAAGAAGAAGAAGAAGAAGAAGAAGAAGAAGAGAGGAGGATAGCTGCGGCAAGGCTACAGCGAGGAGGTGTGTGGCGTTGGGGAGGAAAAGGGAAGAGGAGAAGAAGAGAAGAAGAAGAAGAGGGAAAAGAGAGGGATGAGGGAGAGGAGCGAGAGGTGGCAGCAGCTAGGGCTGCAGCACCTCTGTTTCCTACAGGTGGAAACAGAGGAGAGGTGTGGGGCGTTCGAAGAGGAGAAGAAGAAGAAGAGGAAGAGAAAAAGAAGAGGAAGCAGGAGAAGAGGTTGTGATACCTCTGTTTCCTGCAGAGGAAATAGAGGAGAGGGTGTGTGTGACGCCGGGGAAGAAGGGGCTGCAGCTGCGGCGATGGCAGCTGCAGCTAGAAGAGAAGAAGAAGAGGAAGATGAGCAGGGGAGGAAGAAGAGGTTGCGGCCGTGACTGCAGCAGTTGCAGCGGGGAGAGAAGAAGAAGAAAGGAAGGAGAAGGAAGAGGAGAAGGGAAAGAAGTAGCTACGGCAGTGGCAGTGGCAGCTGCAGCTGTGGCAGGGAAAGAGAAAAAGGAAAGGAAGAAGAAGAGAAAGGGAAGGAGAGGAAGAAGAGAGGAAGAGGAGAAGGGGCTGCGGCTGCGGCGATGGCAGCTGCAGTTGGAAGAGAAGAAGGAGAGGAAGATGAGCAGGGGAGGAAGAAGAGGCTGCGACCGTGACTGAGGCTGCGACTGCAGCAGTGCAGCTGGGAAAGAAAAGAAAGTAAAGGGGGAAAAAGGGGCTGCGGAAGGGATTGCGGCCACAGCGGCAGCGACTGCATATGCAGCAGCTGTGTCTGCGAAAGAAGAGGAGGAAGAAAGTAGTGCAGTGGAAGGGGCAGCGATTGTGGCAGCGACAGCAGTGGTGGCTGTGGCAGCTGCATTTGGGAAAGAAAACGAAGGAATGAGAGTAAGAGAGAGTAGGTGACTATGCCTCTATGTTCTGCATGAGCTACAGTTATGAAGGAAAAGTAGAAGGATTTGGGCTGACACCTTCTTTGGATCTTCGGATCAAAATCTTTGAAAGGCAAGTGTTCTGATCCTTTCTATTGCAAGCTTTCTAATCTTTTCTCTTGCAAGTGTTCCTATCCTTCCTATTGCAAGCTTTCAAATCTTTCCTATTGCAAGTGTCCTGATCTTTCCTTACCGTAATTTTATCGCTACATTTGTTTTGAATATGAGGAACTTTGAATTGTTCTAGCCTTTCATTTGATATATCTCCTGTTTAGACGTAACGATTCGAATCTATGCAACTTCTGATATTCTGACCCTTCTACTTTGTTATGGCTATAACTTCATGTATTGACCTCTGATTTGGATAAAACTTATTTGATCAGAATATAGACTCATAAACCTTTCTTTTGATAGCTTATTTTAAGAATTCAGAGTAAGTTTGCCTGCCCAAACTTCTGTTTCAAATGAGCCTACAGATTCTGCAAAACAGGGATCGTAATTTCTGACCTTTTGTTACTGATTTGCCTATAAGTCGATGTTGGAAACTCCGATTTGTTCAAAGCTTATTTCATTGGAAACTAGACTCGTAGATCTTTCTTTGATATATGGATTGAATGATTTAGAGTCCAAATGCCTACCCAGTTTTCTGTTGAAACTGACTCTGTGAATTCTGTAAAATTGAGATTTGTTCTTTGATCTAGGGTTACTAAATCTATTGTAACTCTTTGTTGGAAACTTCGATTCATACGAGACTTGTTTTATCTGAAAATAAATTGAAATATTTTTCCAATGATATATTTCTGAGTAATTTGGAGCACGATTGATAGTTTGAATCATTTGTTCAATGTGCCTCTTGAATTCTGCCAGAAATCGAGCTTTGGTCGATTTCGCATATTCTAGTCTCATTTCTTTGGAAATTGACATTCTTTAGCTTTCTTATTCAATTGAGCTTTATATTACTACTTTGAATTCTTGTATGCTCTTATCCTTAAAATTATCTGTATTCTTGAAAACTGTTGTGTAACGTTTATGCTATATCGTATTGACTTATATAGGCACATGCATAACCCATTGTTCCGCATTTGCTTTCGATGTGTGCCTATTCTAGTTTCACTCCTTTGGATATCGAATTCATCTAACCTTCTTATTGAAATTGAGTTGTATGTGATTGCTTGGATTCCATATGTGCCATTGCTTTCAATTCCTTTCAAATCTGAATACAATTGTGAAAGATTATTGCTTGCATCGTATTGACTCATAAAGGCACATGTACGTTTTATTGTTCCACGTGTGCTTCCGATATATGCTATTCGTTGTTCATACTGTCCTTTTGTACTCTAGTGTTTGTGGGATTATCTGGACCTTTGCCAGAAATGGTAAAGGGTATGTGCATAGAGCCTGAGATGCTCTATCGGCCCCCCTCTGACTTCACCTAGACGTGGGTGGATGGAGCTCCCAGATGTGTGGTCATTCAGAAATGGATGATTCACATTCTGTCTGCGGTCCCACTATATCTTCTGTATGTTTGATATGATATCCAGAGCTTTGGTTATGTGTTTTTGTACATGCTTTGGATAAGAATGATATGAATGCAACGTCAAAGACGACGTTTGAGCTTCTGTTTGGTATTTGTTATTGATATGCTCCGAAATGTTCCATATGCTGTTGATATGCTCCGGAACATTTCATACGCCATTGACAAGTTCCGAAATGTTTCATTTGTTATTGATATGCTCCGAAACTTTTCCTATGCCTTTGTTATGCTCCGAAATGTTTCATTTGCTATTGTTATGCTCCTAATGTTCCATTTGTCATTGATATGCTCTGGAACATTTCATACGCTATTGGTATGCTCCAATTACTCTGTGCTCCATTTGCTATAAACTGATATGTTCTGAAATGTCCTATTTGCCATTGATATGGTCCGGAACATCTCGTACGCTATTGATATGCTCCAATTACTCTATGCTCCATTTGTTATGAACCAAATATATTTTGAATGACATGACACATACGATTTTGTATCTAATGAGATGGTATCCTTGAGAATTCTTGTATTCTGCCTTGCATTATGATATCTTACTCGTTTGAAACCGTTCCTTCTATTCTGAATATGCTTTGTCACTTGCTGAGTTGTTTTTAGCTCACTCCGTTGTTATATAAATCTTTCAGGTCAGCTTGTCACTCTTTGAGATGTTTTGAATTGGGCTGAGGCAGTGAAGAGTTATTCAAAATTATAGGCAAGTCTTGTTGGTTATTATGTTATTGTTGTATAAGCATATTTTGTATGTAATGAAATGTTGTCGAAGAATCAAAATTGATATACTGTGTAAAAGTATTAGAAGATCTATCTTATTTGGACTTTCAGAATGTTAAGTCTAGTTTATGATGATATGAACTTGTGGTGAATAATTGGAGTTCTGATTGTATAATTTATTTAGCTTGTGGATTTATAAATGTTGTTCATGTTTGTCAAGTTTGGTTTGGGTCGCCATAAATATGAATTATCGAGTGATGTGATATATGATTATAAACTGCACAGGTTTTATAGATGTGAATTTGATAGAATGTTTTTCAGTGTCCTCAAATGTTAGTTTGGATCCTGGATTGGTTTGCGATGAAAATTTTAATATCATGGATATTATTTTTTGAGGGGCGTGACACAATTGATGTGCCAGACAACTTAGATTACATATATCATGATTGTTTTAGCCTTAACTACCATAGTTAGAACTTTAATTTGAGTTAGTTTTGGGATAAATCCTACTAACTAAATTAGAGGCCAATTGGACTCAAAACAAGACTGAATTGGGTCAGTTGGATGGCCTATTCAGTCACATAGAGCCACATCAGGCGGTGGCATCGCCCAGACTAGGCGATGATACCGCTTGAGGCTCAGCCTCCTAGGTGGTCTAGGCGGTGGTACCATCGACAATTAATGTTGCCAAGCGGTGGTACCACCAAAGCCCGAACTTCGAGGCTCTATCACGCGATGGTACCGCCAGTATCTTGAAAACCCGAGATGAGACACTTTTTGGCTCCATTTCTGAAGCCATTAGGGCTTATAAATATCTCATTCTTTTCTGCATGAAAGAGCAACGAAAGTGTGAACAAAAGTCTTAAGATTTTGGAGTGTGAAAGTGTGAAAAAGTGCTAAGTGTCCTCCTCCTCATTCATTAGATTTGTGATCATTCAAGAGAGGTGTGAGGCTTGCAAAGGTTATCTCCTAAACTTATGAAAAGGAAAAAGTATTGTAAGAGAGTGATTGGTCTTTGCCCATTGAAGAAAGACCGTTTGTGGATATCGGCGGCCTCGATGAAAGAGAAATCGAGAGTGGATGTAGATCTTGATGATCAAACTACTATAAAATTGGTGTGCCTTCTCTTCTTTGCCATTTACTTACTTTGCAACTACTTTACATCTTCATCACTACGAATTTCTTTAAGCTTAAATGTCTTTCCGTTCTAATTTTATCTTATGAATTTTCACGTTTGATGCAATTCTCGAAAAGAACCAATTCTCGAATCTTCATCACTACTTTACTTAGTGCCAACTTGATCCTAACAATTGGTATCAGAGTGAGGTTACTCTCTATTTAGTTTAAAACCTAAGAGAGATGACTTTTGTCGGTAATCAAGAGGGTATTTCTATCACTAGTCATCCTATATTCAATGGGACGAACTGTTAGGATCAAGAACGACACTAAGAGAGAGGGGGAGCGGGGGGTGAATTAGTGCAGCGGATAAAAATGACGTCGGTTCGAAAATCTTTCGTTCGATAAAAACTCATATCAGAAATGTGAGTTTAACTTGAAAACAAACGAAAGCATAGTGAAAGTAGTAAGCAAGTAAGGCAGTTTACAGTAAGGGAATGAAAAGTAAAATAGAAATGTAAATCGAGTTTTATAGTAGTTCGGTCATCATGACCTACATCCACTCCTGATTTCTCTTCCGTTGAGGCCACCGGCATCTACTAATGGTCTTCCTTTAATAGGCGAAGACCTGCCACCTTCTTATAACTCTATTATCCTTTTGACTGGCTTAGGAGAGAACCTTTACACTCCCACTACCTCATCTCTTAAACTTCACTAACACTTAGAGTTTGAGAGGAGCTCTCATAAGATTACAATAGTATTTTTCTTCCTTTTTTGCTCTCAATTCTTGTGCTTTTTAACCAGAGATGAGAGAGATATTTGTAGGCTCCAAATAGATTCAAACTTAGAGCCAAAACTAGTCTTATCTCGGGTCTTCTGGGTACTGGCGATACCACCGCTAGTGCTGGGCGGTACCATCGCCTAACACCCTACCACTAGGCAGTACCACTGCCTGATACAATCTCAGAGACTGTGCCACGACGGTTCCACTTGTTAGGTCATTGTTTGGGCCATTCACTTGGCCCAACATAGCCCAAACTTGGTCCCAATTGGCCCCTAATTGAGTTGGCCCAATTCCAACCCAATTACACCTAAAACCTACTTCGATCTAGACAATTATTACAAAGCTAAATCAAATATTATCTGGCATGTCATTGGTTCATCAATGCCTCGTCTGATTCTTCGGTGCATCATCCTCTCTTACGACCTATTGTCGAATCAGCTAGTTGACCTTCGCAACTCTGATTTCCTTAGCATAATTTCTGCTCTTCTTGGCTCGATGCTCGAACCCATGGCCTGAAGCTTTCTGTCGATACGTCGACCGATCCCCCGGCTCGATATCTAATCTTCTGACATGTTCCACTCGGCCCAACATAATTCTTTCTGCTTTAATTATCTCTCCCTGATTGAAACTTCCTGCATCACTCAAAATGCAGATTAGATCATAAACACTATCAATTGGTTTCATCATTAAAATTTAAGATTCAACAATCTCTCCCTTTTTTATGATGACAATCAATTGATGATGGAGTTAACCTTAACTCCCCTTATCAATATGCCATATTGATAGAACTCTTGAATTCAAAAATCCAAGTAACATGTCATCATAAAATTATGCATAAAATTTTAATATCATTATCATACTTCTCCCACTTTGTCATCAACAAAAAAGTTGAAGTGTATCTAGCCAATTTTTTTAGATATGCAAGTTTTATAACATACAAGCTAGCAAGTTTTTTATCACTTTACAACATGCATGATCACCAAATCATTATTAATTTTAAAGATGTGCAAGATTGTAAAATTTACACTTTTGCTTCTTAAGATAGGCAAGCTAGTACTTTGCTTCTCATGAGAGTGCAAGTTCTTTATTCTATTTTGAGAAGTGCAAGCTAGCGAGTTTTGCCTTTTAAGCTAGTAATTTTTGCTTTTCTTTACGATGTGCAAGCTAGCAAGTTTTTCTCCTCTTTGTCATTGTCAAAACGATGGGAATAATACAATGGTACAATTCATTTCCTTTTACATCAATTTTTTAAATCAAGACAAATGAGGTATCTAAAATAATTCATATCAATGATTCAATCATATCATGAGGTATATAAATCATAAATACAAAGGAGTATTGAAACATAAGAGAAAAAATCAATTTATGTATATAATGTTCCAAACATCAAAGTACATTTTCTCAAGTTGTGGGTCTCGAAAAATCAAGAGAAAACATCTTATGATTCATTTTGATAAATATTCTCTTTAATAAAATGAAAGAATCATGGTGAACAATCTTGATTTACATAAAGTTTCAAAAATATAATTATCAAGATTATGATTAGTTTCATAGATCTCATCTTTAGTAAATGGTAAAAAGAAACATAGGAGATATAAGATTTTGATTCATAAATCACAAGAATATGTGAAAGAAAAAATCATTCAAATTTAAATCATCAAAATCATTTTCATAGTCCAATAGATTCATAAAAATGATACAAATAGATTAATTAATCTCCTTTTTTGAAAACTCGATAAGGTAGGGATTGAAAAATTTTAAAGAAAAATGCTTTCCTCTTTTTTGTTTCAACTTATGTGATTGATTTCATACATGCATGCCCTTTTCTTTTATGCCAAATCTATACATCATTGATTAAAACTGAAAAACAAATTTCATCATCAAAATCATCATGACCAAAAATATAACACATTAAACATAAGGCTTCTTTAAACAAGCGATTTGATTTATTATTTTGATTCCAATGATAATACATTTTCCTTTTTATGTATTTCATTTTATGTGATTGATTTCATATAAGTATGCTCAAGTTTTTCATATGAAAACCATCCATCATGTTTAAAACCAAAAAGTAATACAAAATCATCAAGATACATATAATTATTTCTTATAACATACAAGAAATTAATCTTATTTGATGTGCAAGTATTATTACAAAATATGCAATTGTCATGATAATATATATATATATATATATATATATATATATATAATCATGAAAAGCACTAACTAATTTCATGGTAAGGAAAAAGAGATTTGATTGAGTCGCTTACCTTGTTGATGAAAGCCGATAAAGCGCAGTTCGCTACCTTGCCCTTGTTGGTTTGTTTCTCATCTACGGATGAGTTCGATTCATCCCAAGCCACCTTGAATACTTTCTTCTTCTTTGGTAGCTTCTTTCTTTTAAGTTTATTTTTACTTTTTGATTCTTGTTTTAAGAACTTTTTAAGCTTTATTGTTGTGAAGAGTTCAAGATCATCATGATCATCATTATCACCATCACTTGAGTTTTCTCTCAAGTGGTCTTCATTTGTTCTAAGTGTCAAATTCTTCCTATTCTTTAGAAGGTAGTTCTCATATTCATTTTGTGCCATACAACTCATTTCATAGGTCATTAAAGACCCAATAAGTTCTTCAATCAGAAAATGGTTCAAGTTCTTTGATTCTTGAATAGCCGTTACTTTAGGATCCTGATTTTTAAGGAAGAGATCGTAAATTTTATTCATAAGTTTAAGATTTGAAAAACTTTTACCAAATGCTTTTATACTATTAATGACATCTGGAAAACGGGTATACATGTCAACAATAGTTTCGTTTGACTTCATTCGAAATAATTCAAAATCCTACATCAAAAGATTAACTTTAGAATCTCTAACTCTACTAGTGCCTTCGTGTGTGTGATTTCAATATACAAAATCTTAAGTCGTTTCGCAAATAGAAACTCGATTGAATTCATTTTTATCCAAAACATAAAATAAAGTATTCATAACTTTAGCATTGAAAGAGAAAGTCTTCTTCTCCAAATCATCCCAATTGTTCATCGGAAGAAAAGACTTTTGAAATCTATTTTCAACAATATTCCATAAATTGAAATCTAAAGAAAGCAAGAAAACTCTCATTTGAGTTTTCCAATATATGTAATACATCTTATTGAACATGGGAGGTCGAATGATATAGTGACCCTCTTGAAAGTCGAAAAGAGTCATTTCTCTTGGGTGTTAAACCAAACGAGAAAAACGTGGCTCTGATACCAACTGTTAGGATCAAGAATGACACTAACGGGGGGGGGGGGGGGGGTGATTAGTGCAGTGGATAAATACGACATCGGTTCAAAAATTTTTCTTTTGAAAAAAGCTTATATCAGAAATGTAAGTTTAACTTAAAAATATACGAAAGCATAGTGAAAATAGTAAGCAAGTAAGGTAGTTTGCAGTAAAGGAATGAAAAGTAAAACAAAATTACAAACCAAGTTTTATAATGGTTCGGTCATCGTGACCTACATCCACTCCCGATTCCTTTTCCGTCAAGGCCACCGGCATCCACTAACGGTCTTCCTTCAATAGGCAAAGACCAACCACCTATTGAATCTCAAATTTTGATGATGAAATCAATTGATGTGTTAGTCATCTAATCTAAATTTTGAGTAACATAGGACTAGCTCGATCAAGGAGAGGCAAATTGATCAAAGCAGGAGGAATCATACATTGGGCCGGAGTGAACATGTCAGAAGATTGGACGTCATGCTGGAGGATCGGTCATATGTCGGCAGAAGGCTCATGTCATGAATTCGGGCATCGGGCCGAAGGATCGGATATTGCGCCAAGGAGATTGGAAGTTGCGGGAGTCAACATGCCGATTAGACAATATACCAAAGGAGAGGACGATGCGCTGAAGGATCGAATGAGCGTTGGATGAACCAATGATATACCAGACAAAGGATTCATGCTTTGTAATTATTTGTCTAAGATCGAAGTAGTTTACGGGGCTATCAAAAAGAGAATAAAGTTGTAAGAAGGTGGTTGGTCTTCGCTTATTGAAGAAATGCCGTTAGTAGATGCCGGTGGCCTCGACGGAAGAGGAATCAGGAGTGGATGACGGAAGAGGAATCGTATGCTTTTAAGATAAACTCATATTTCCGATATCGGTTTTCATCGAATGTATGAAAGATTTTTAAAACTGATATTTTTATCCGCTGCACTAATTCACCCCCCCCCCCCCCCTCTTAGTGCCGACTCGATCCTAACAGTTGATATTAGAGCCATGTTTTTTCTCGTTTGGTTTAACAACTAAGAGAAATGACTCTTTTTGGATTTCAAGAGGGACTTTCTATCATTCGTCCTCCTATGTTCAATGGGACGGACTACACATATTGAAAAAATCGAATGAGAGTTTTCTTGCTTTCTATTAATTTAAATCTATAGAATATTCTCGAAAATAGATTTCAAAAGTCTTCTCTTCCAATAAACGATTTGAATGATTTGGAGAAGAAGACTTTCTCTTTGAATGCCAAAGCTATGAATGTTTTATTTTGTACTTTGGATAAAACTGAATTTAATCATATTTCTATTTGCAAAACTGCTTTCGATATTTGGCACACTCTTGAAACCACAAACGAAGGCACTAGTAGAGTAAAAGATTCTAAGATAAATCTTTTGATGCATGATTTTGAATTATTTCGTATGAAACTAAGTGAAACTATTGGAGATATATATACCCATTTTATGGATGTCATCAATAGTTTAAAAGTACTTGGTAAAAGGTTTTTGAATCTTGAACTTGTTAATAAAGTTTTATGATCTCTTTCTAAAAATTAAGATTCGAAAGTAATGACAATACAAGAATCAAAGGACTTGAACTATTTTCTGATTGAAGAACTTATCGGGTCTTTGATGACCTATGAAATAACTTATATTGAATGTGAGAACTATCTTCCAAAGAACAGGAATGATTTGACACTTCGAACAATAGAATACCACTTGAGTGATGATTCAAGTGATGATGATAATGACCTTGAACTCCTCACAATAAAGCTTAAAAAACTCTTAAAATAAGAATCAAAGAACAAAAATGAACCTAAAAAGAAGAAACTATAAAAAGAAGAAGAAAACACTCAAGGTGGCTTGGGACGAATCAAGTGTTGGGCTGACAGCCCATATTTAGCCTAATGTGGGCTTTATTAGCCTACATCTCACCCCTTCTTAACCTAACCCTAATTAACATTAGGGGGGTGTGTGGTGGCTGCCAAAAAATGCATAAATAGGGCAGCAATGAGGGCAACAAGGTAGAGATCTTCACAGAAGCAAAGAGGAGAAGAAAAAGGCAGAAAAACAAGAGAAAGAAAGGGAAGAAGATAAGGACAACGCAGAGAGATTGTTCTCAATCATCTAGCAGTGTTCTCATCTCAAGTTAGATCAAATCTACAGTAGACTCTTGTTGTGATTACTTGGGGAGGTTTTAGATATTGTGGACAGTGACGTGATCATTGTATCCTAGTTATTCTCTTGTGATTGTTGCTAGGGTTTAGGGCAAGAAATTGAGATTTGTATATTCATTATTCTCATAGTGAATTATCTCTAGTTTGCTCTGTGGTTTTTACCCTTCAAATTGGAGGGGTTTTCCACGTATATCTTGGTGTTCTATATGATTGTAATTTCATTTAATTTCACTGTATATCATGGCCTGCTAGCATTTGTTCATATACAAAAGTTATTCCACTTTATATCCCTATCAACTAGTATCAAAGCAAGGGTTTTGGTGATTTAATTTTTGTATTTGAACATGGAGACCAGTAATATTACTCGCATGATTAGTTTAAATGGAAACAATTGGATGATATGGAAACCAAGAATGGAAGATCTCTTGTATTGTAAAGATTTGTATGGACCTTTGCAGGGGGATAGTGCAAAACCCATAACTATGACAGATGATGAGTGGAAGAGGTTAGATGGAAAAATAATTGGGTTTATTTAATAGTGGCTTGATGATAGTGTCTTTCACCATGTTTCTATTGAAATTTTTGCATATTCTCTTTGGAAAAAGTTGGAAAGTCTCTATGAAAGAAAAATAGTTGGCAACAAAGTTTTTCTGATTAGAAAACTTGTGAACCTAAAATATAGAGAGGGTGCTTTTATTGTTGAGCATTTGAATGAAATACAAAGTATTACTAACCAGTTATCCTCTATGAAAATGTCTCTTGATGATGAGTTGCAAGCATTGTTACTTCTTAGTTAATTACCAGAAAGTTGGGAGACACTGGTGGTTTCCCTTAGTAATTCTGCGCCAGATGGTGTTGTCACTATGAGTCAAGTAACAAGTAGTTTGTTGAATGAGGAGTTGAGAAGAAATATTTCAGCAACATCTCAGAATAATTCACAGGCACTTATCTCAGAGAACAGAGGAAGGTCAAAGTGCATGGGTAGAAGCAAGTCAAGATCAAGAAAATATATTGTTTGCTATAACTGTGGTGAGAAAGGATATTACAAGAACCAATGTAAACAACCTAAGAAGAGCAAGAAAAAGGGAAAATAAGTGGAGTCTATAGAGTCAAAAGATAATATCACAACTATAGTGTAGGGTGGTGATTATTTGATTTTGTCTCCTTCTAATGATATTTTTTCTTGTGTGTGTCAGGATCTTGAGTGGGTGATTGACACAGGTGCTTCTTATCATGCTACACCACGAAGGGAGTTTTTTGCTACATACAGGTCTGAAAATTTTGGTGTTGTCAAGATGGGCAACTATGACATAGCAGACATCATAGGTATGGGTGATATCCATTTAAAGACCAACCTTGGCTACAAGTTGGTGCTTAAGGATGTGAGGCATGTAGTTGACTTAAGGCTGAATTTAATTTCAGTTGGAAGGCTAGATGATAAAGACTATGATAGCATATTTCACAGAGGGCAATGAAAGCTCAATAAGGGTTCTCTTATTATAGCTAGTGGAAAAAAATGTCATACTTTGTACAGGTTATAGGCTAAAGCTTATAGTGAGTAGTTAAATGCTATAGAAAAAGACTTCAGCATGGAGTTGTGGTATAGGCGACGGGACACATGAGCAAGAAGGGGCTACAAGCTCTTTCCAAGAGAGAGGTATTGCTAGACCTCAGAGGTATACATCTAAACCCTTGTATTGATTGTTTGGCTGGTAAACAACACAGAGTTTCATTTGCTAGTCCTGCTTTGTCTAAAAAAATGCATGGCATAGACCGTATTTATACAAATGTATGTGGTCCTTTGAGGACAAAAACTCCTGGTGGATCTGTTGATGTTCTTGGTATAAGTGGTGCACTTTATTTTGTCACTTTTATAGATGATTTTTCTAGGAAAGTTTGGGCCTATGCTTTGAAGACCAAAGATCAAGTTATTAATGTCTTCAAAGAGTTTCATGCCAGGGTTGAAAGGGAGATAGAAAGGCAATTAAAATACATAAGATCAGATAATGGCGATGAGTATACAGGATTATTTAATGATTATTGTAGGTCACATGGGATCCAACATGAGATGATAGTTCCTGGTACACCTCAGCATAATGCAATTATAGAGAGGATGAACCGCACCATCATGGAAAAGATCATATGTATACTTTCACAGGCCAAGCTACCCAAAAGGTTTTGGGATGAGGCTTTAAGGACTACAGTTGATGTGATCAACTTATCACCATGTACAACCCTAGATGGTGATGTTGTAGAGCATGTATGGTTAGGGAAAGATGTTTCCTACAGGTATTTGAGAGTGTTTGGTTATCGTGCATTTGCACATATTCCAAACAATGAGAGGTCCAAGCTGGATGGTAAGACTAAAGAATGTATTTTTCTTGGCTACTCATATGATTATTTTGGTTACAAGCTTTGGGATCCAGAAAAGCAGAAGGTGTTTAGAAGCAGAGACGTAGTCTTCTTTGAGGATCAAACTTTTGAAGATTTGAAGAAGGCACCAGCCAATACTTCTACAAAAGGATTAGTAGATCGTGACCCAATTACTCCTCCAGTATATTAGGGTGATGGGGGAGATGTACAGGAAGATAATGTAGAGCTTGATGTTGATCTACCTATAGGACATGTTGAGCAAGAAGAAGTTGGAGAGCAACTTCGTGTAGAACTTCAGTTGAGCAGATCTTCTAGACAACGTCAACCTTCCAGAAGGTACTTTACAGATGAGTATGTGATGCTTACTGATGTAAGTGAACCAGAGAGTTACCAGGAAGTAGTTGAAAGTGAGCAGAAAGAGAAGTGGTTAGTTGCTATGTAGGAAGAGATGGATGCTCTTTAGAAGAATCACACTTATGATTTGGTGCTACTACCAAATGGAATGAAGGCCTTGAAGAACAAATGGGTTTTCAGGTTGAAGACTCACGAATATTGTTCTCAACCAAAGTACAAAGCTATATTGGTTGTGAAAGGCTTTGGTCAAAAGAAAGGTATTGACTTTGAAGAGATTTTTTCTCCTGTTGTTAAAATGTCTTCTATTCGTGTTGCTCTTGGTATTGTTGCTAGCCAAGACTTGGAGGTCAAGTAGTTAGATGTGAAAACAGCTTTCCTTCTTGGGGATTTGGAGGAGGAAATTTATATAGAGCAACCAGAAGGCTTCAAAATCAAAGGTAAAGAGAACTTTGTCTGCAAATTGAAGAAGAGCTTGTATGGGCTAAAGCAAGCTCCAAGACAGTAGTACAGAAAGTTTGATTCATGATAGAAAATGAATACAAAAGAACGGCTTCAGATCATTGTGTATACATCAAATGGTTTGGTGAGGATTTTATTGTTCTCTTACTTTATGTTGATGACATGCTTATTCTTGGGAAAGATATGTCTAAAATTTGACAGATTGAAGAAGAAACTGAGTGAGTCTTTTGCAATGAAGGACATGGGGCCAGCAAAGCAAATACTGGGTATACAGATTTCTTGTGACAGGAAAAATAAGAAGATTTAGTTGTCACAGGATAAATACATCGAGAAGGTATTGGAAAGATTCAGTATGAGCAATGCAAAACTAGTTGGTTCTCCTCTTGTAGGTCACTTCAAGTTGTGCTCAGAATAGAGTCCGTCAAGTAATGAGGAGAAGGAGAAAATGCAAAAGGTTCCTTATGTTTCAGCAGTTGGAAGTTTAATGTATGCAATGGTATGTATGAGGCCAAACATCGCATATGTAGTTGGTGTTACTAGCAGATTTCTTGCAAATCCAGGCAAAGAGCACTGGGCAGTAGTGAAGGGGATTTTTAGATATCTCAGAGGGAGCTCTAAGGTTTGTTTAAGCTTTGGAGGTGGACCACATGTGTTAACAAGTTACACAGATGCAGATATGGCAAGAGATATAGATACGAGAAAGTCTACTTCAGGTTATGTACTTACTTTTGCAGGGGGAGTTATGTCATGGCAATCCAGGTTGTAAAGGTGTATTGCTCTCTCCACCACAAAAGCATAATATATTGCTGCTATAGAGGTATGCAAAGAAATGTTATGGATGAAAGAATTATTACAAGAATTGGGGCTGAAATAGAAAAATTATGTGGTACATTGTGACAGCCAGAGTGCCATCCATTTGTGTAAGAACCCAATGTTTCATTCCAAGTCAAAGCATATAGATGTCAGATACCACTAGATTCGAAATGTATTTGAAGAGAAGCAGTTGCAGCTTCAGAAAATTCACATAGAGGACAACGAAGCAGACATGTTAATAAAGACTTTACCAAAAGAAAGACATGAGATATGCCAACAGCTAATCGGCATGACTTCACATTGAGGAGTCATGGGACAGCCTCCCTTATGGGTTGAAGGGAGAGGTTATTGGTCTGACAGCCCATATTCAACCTAGTGTGAGTTGAATCTCGTATTTTGATGATGAAACTACTTGATATATGTTTATGATTTAATCTGCATTTTGAGTGACGCAGGATGCTTTGATCAGGATGAGACAATTAAAGCAGGAAAATCATGTTGTGCCGGAGGAACATGTCAGAAGATTGGACGTCGGGCCGGTGGATCGGTCGACGTATCGACAGAAGGCTTCGGGTCGTGGACTCGGGCATCGGGCCAAGAAGAGCGGGTATTGTGCTAAGGATATCGGAGTTGCGGAGTCAACTGGCCGATTGGGTAATAGGCTGTAGGAAAGGACGATGCGCCGAAGAATCGGACGAAGCGTCGAGGGACCAATGACATGCCGGACAACATGGTTAATTGCTTAGGATTAATTGTCTCGATCGAAGTTTTTGTTTTGAGTGTGCAGGATTAACTACGATGGAAGAAAGACAAGCAGCAGGAGTTGCGCCGGAGTCAAGTTCATGATCACGTTGGGAGTTCGAGAGTTCGACGGAAGTTCGGATGGTCGTCGGAGGTTCTGCGAGAACAGATCCGAGAAGTCCAGAAGCTTGCCAAGCGAAGCTCGTCAGAACTCGCCAAGTGGATCGTCGCAAAGTCCAGGAGTTTGCCGGAAGTCTGCAGGAGCATCACCGAGGGTTCATCGGATGATCGACGGAAGTTCGCCGGAAACTCGCCGGAAGAAGCGATTGACGCACCGAAGCAAAGCTGCAGAAATTGTCTTAGATCTAATCGTAGTTAGCACATTGATTAAGTTGAAAAATGGGAGGTGATCCCATTAGCTTAATCTTGGGGCAATTGGGCCCCTGAAAGACTGAAATTGGGCCGAATGGAGCTAACCATTCGGACCCTGATTGCACCAGGAGGTGTAACCGCCTAGGCCAGGAGGTGGCATCGCCTGGGCTAAGCCTCCCAGCGAGACTGGGCGGTGCAACCTCCCCAACCAGGAGGTGGCACTGCCTGAGCTCAGTCTTCGAGCTAGATTGGGCGGTGCAACCTCCCTGACCGAGAGGTGGCACCGCCTGAGCTCAGTCTTCGAGCAAGACTGGGCGGTGCAACCTCCCTGACAGAGAGGTGGCACCGCCTGAGCTCGGTCTTCGAGCTCTGGTAGAGAGGTGCAACCGCCTCAGTCAAGAGGTGGCACCGCCTGGGCTCAGTCTTCGAGCTCTGCCAGGCGGTGCAACCTCTCCAGTCAGGAGGTGCAACCGCCTGATCCCGGAATTCCGGGATTTGATCGTTTTGAGCTCCAAATTTGAACTGGGTTGGGGCCTATAAATACCCCACCCATTCAGCACTGAAAGCATAGAACACACACTCGAAATCTTGCTATCTTTCTGTGTTTCTTAGAGCTCAAAACTGCTAGTTCTCCTCTTTCTATTCTTCAAGTTTGAGTTGTAAAGAGAGGAGAGAAAACTTCTGTAAGGGTTGTCTCCTAAGCCCGTCAAAAGGAGTGAATCTGTAAGAGGGTAGTTGGCCTTCACCTATTGAAGGAAGGCTTCTAGTTGACGTCGGTGACCTCGTCGGTGGAGGAAGCCAAAAGTGGGTAGGTCAAGACTGACCGAACCACTCTAAATCTCTGGTTTGCTTTCATTTTGAGCACTTTATCATTACTGCAAACCTCCTACATAGCTACTGCTCTCTACGCTTTTACGAACAAGTTTCTAAGTTCTGTTCTTTTCAAATCTGCATTCAGACGTAAATCGGTGTTTTCGTACGATCTCTACATTGCGGTTTACACTTACGTTTTGATTCTATTTATAACTGTAAACTGTCTTCTGCGCTTTTACGAACGAGTTTCTTTGCAGTTTACGTTTACGTCTTGATTCTGTTTATAACTGCAAACTGATTTCTGCGAACGAGTTTCTTTGCAGTTTACGTTTACATTTTGATTCTGTTTATAACTGCAAACTGATTTCTGCGAACAAGTTTCTTTGCAGTTTACGTTTACGTCTTGATTCTGTTTAGACGTAAAACTATGTTTTAGACGTAAACTACTTTTAAACGTAAAACTACGTTTAGACGTAAAACTACGTTTAGACGCAAACTGCGTTTAGACGTAAAACTACGTTTAGACGTAAAACTGCGCTTAGACGCAAACTGCGCTTAGATGCAAACTGCGCTTAGACACAATCTGAGTTTAGACATAAACTGCGCTTAGACGCAAACTACGCTTAAACGCAATCTGAGCTTAGACGCAAACTGCGCTTAGATGCAAACTGCGCTTAGACGCAATCTACATTTAGAAGCAAACTGCATAAATTGCGCTTAGACGCAAACTGTGTTTAGACATAAACTGCACTTAATCATAAGTAATCTTAGAATTGGCTTTTGCATCAAAATAGTTTTTATCGAATGAACGCAGCTTTCGTTTTTAATCGCTGAAAGATTTCCGCTGCACTAATTCACCCCCCCCCCTCTTAGTGCTCTTGATCCTAACAATTGGTATCAGAGCGGGGTATTTCTCATTTCGGATTTACACCCGAGAGAAATGGCTCTTCAAGAGGGCTTTTCGGTCTTTCGTCCACCGTTCTTTAACGGATTGGACTATACTTATTGGAAAACTCGAATGAGAGTTTTCTTGATTTCTCTAAATCTGGATTTATGGAATATCGTTGAAAACAGTTTTCAACTTCCCTCTAAACCGACGAACGAATGGTCGGTTTTGGAGAAGAAGTATTTCTCTTTAAATGCAAAGGCTATGAATGCCTTATTTTGCGCTTTGGACAAAAATGAGTTCAATTGGATTTCTACGTGCGAAACAGCTTTTGACATTTGGCGCGCTCTTGAAATCACGCACGAGGGAACTAGTAGAGTCAAAGACTCGAAAGTTAATATTTTACTGCATGATTTCGAGCTTTTTCATATGAAACCAAGCGAAACCATTTTTGACATGTACACCCGTTTTACGGATGTCGTCAATGGTTTAAAATCACTTGGTAAAAGCTTTTCGGATTTTGAACTCGTTAACAAAGTTTTGCGCTCACTTTCTAAAACTTGGGATTCAAAAGTAACTGCTATTCAAGAATCGAAAAACTTGAACCAATTTCCACTTGAAGAACTAATTGGTTCATTGATCACATATGAAATGACGTGCAATGCACGTAAAGAACTTGAGAACCACCTTCCAAAGAACAGGAAGGATTTGGGACATAGAACATTTGAAGACCACTCGAGCATAAGCTCAAGTGATGGTGAACTTAAACTACAAATGAAACAAAAATTAAAAAGTAAAAAGAACGGAACTACTTGCTTTGAATGCAAGAAGAAGAACAAAAACTGGGATGAATCGAGCTCCTCTGAAGACGAGGAGAAAATCAACAAAGGCGAGGTAGCAAACTACGCCTTTACGCCTTTCGACGCTAAGGTAATCAAAATGCCTTTAATTTACTTTGAAATTACATGATGCTTTTCGTAAAGCATTTTTCTTTTTTATTTAATTTTCTTGAAAATTACATGTTTAATAATTTTATAATGAAAATACAAACAATTAGGAATCATGCTTATCATTCTAGTAATTTTGAAAATAATCATGAAAATTGCATGTTTATGATAAACAAAATGATTTTGATTAAAAATACCTTATGAAATCATGCTATATGTGGTTGATAAGTAATAATGTGTATCATGTTGATTTCCATTGTTATTTCTTGATTTTGAGTATATGAAATCATGTTTAATTTGAAGTTATGATTAATGAGTTTATATGTTTTGAAAATGTGCATGTTTTAATTTGAAAATATAATGATGCACAAATGAGATTGATACTAACCTTTGTCATGATTTAAAAATTGATGTAAAGGATTTTTCCCTTCTTTTTGATAATGACAAAAGGGGAGATAGCTAGCTTGCACAATTCAAGAAGAAAGCAAAAATTGCACTTCTCAAAAGAGAAGAAATTGCTATCTTGAACATCACCAAGAAGTGCTATCTTGCAAATCTCAAGACACACAAATGCAATCATGCAAAATTTGTAATTTTGCACATCATTAAAATTTATGATGCTTTGGTGATTATGCAGAACTTAGCTATATTGAACATCACCAAGGAATGCTATCTTGCCTATCTCAAGAAGCAAAAAGTTAACTTGCACATCTAGCAACTTATATTTCAAGAAGCAAGAGTTGCTTTCTTGAACATCTCAAAATTGCTAGCTTGCGGGCCCTAAAATGTAGAAATTTTTTTTTGCTAGCTTGAATATGATAAACTTGCTATCATACTACCATGATGATGAGCATACCTTATCTTCATGATTATATTTGAAAAACTATGGCAAAAATGTGTCCGAATGATTAAACGTGTTAAAATTATTTTTCGGACTTTTTGATTGAATGATCAAATCACTTGATTGCCATAATAATTTTACACAATTACTTACCATGATTACATATTGGAAATTATGTGCTTGAATACAAAAATTTCCATGATAACAAGCATGTTTTACCTTCATGATTGTTATTGAATATCTCTAGTAAAACCCTGTCCGAATGTATGAAAGTGTCAAATTTCATTTTCGGATTTTCTTGATCCTAACAATTAGATTTTCTTGATACATTATCCTCTTCCAAACTTAACAAGCATCTGTCATATCAAGTTTAATTCACATCATTGATTTTTGACATATGGAATCATCTAGCAAATGCACTTATCATATGAAAAATATTTTTCGAGAAACATATTTGATGATTCCCTCTTATAAAAGGAAGATATTTTTACATACAAGGATTTGACTCACTTACATATCTTAATCCTTGCAAAAATGAAGTGTGCTTTAATATCTTATCGATTTGAACTTCACATATGGCTTTCCTCCTTCATATAAAAAGATAACAAATAAAAAGGAAGAAGCAATAAAAGCTATCTCCATGTCATGTTTTCCTCGAAATGTTTGCATTACTAGTATCCTTTCACTCATTGTTGAAAAATGACATGAACCAACTTATGGCATCGCACTTATATTTAAAATTTGCTTATATCGTTCTCCTTGTTGTTGATGACAAAGGGAGAGAAATATATGATGTTGATATGGTTGCTATCACTGATGCTATGATTAGGCCATACTTGCATCACTAAGAAATATATGATTGCTATCATTGCTATATGCCCTGTATCAAGATATCAAACAAAAATTTATATCGTACGAGCTGATATCTTACCATGTGACGCAATGCTACACTTGCTAAAATATTCGAAATGTGTACATCATGAAATGATATCAAAATCTTGCTTCACAGCTTTACATGTCGATATCATACCATATGATGAAATGCTACAATTGATAAACACTTGAAATAGTTGCGTTACGATATCAAAAGCTAACACTGCAAAGGAAGCAAAAATTTCCTAGCTTGCAACTTGCATATTTCAAGAAGCTAGAGTTGCCTTCTTGAATATCTCTAAACTGCTAGCTTGCAAGTTCTAAAATGTTGTAACATTGCTAGCTTGCATGTGCTATCTTGTATGCCGTAAAACTTACATATCTAAAACTTGATAGCTTGAATGTTCTAAGCATGATGTAACATTTGCTAAATTTTCTGGCTTCAAACTTGCATGATGATAACAAAAGATATTATGTTTTTCATGCAATGAGTTAAACTTACATCACAAACACTTGATTGTGGTACTTCTCCTTTTTGTTGATGACAAAGGGGGAGAAGTATGTTGATGAAATGATATGTTATGCATAAGTTTATGATGACATGTTGCTTGGATTTTTGAATCCAAGAGTTTCTATCAATATGGCAAATTGATAGGGGGAGTTTGTTTAAACTCTGGGAGTTAAGGTTAACTCCGTTTATGATGACATGTTGCTTAGATTTTTGAATCTAAGAGTTTCTATCAATATGGCATATTGATAGGGGGAGTTTGTTTAAACTCCGGGAGTTAAGTTTAACTCCGTCATCAAGTGGTTGTCATCATCAAAAAGGGGGAGATTGTTGAATCTCGTATTTTGATGATGAAACTACTTGATATATGTTTATGATTTAATCTGCGTTTTGAGTGACGCAGGATGCTTTGATCAGGATGAGACAATTAAAGCAGGAAAATCATGTTGTGCCGGAGGAACATGTCAGAAGATTGGACGTCGGGCCGGTGGATCGGTCGACGTATCGACAGAAGGCTTCGGGTCGTGGACTCGGGCATCGGGCCAAGAAGAGCGGGTATTGTGCTAAGGATATCGGAGTTGCGGAGTCAACTGGCCGATTGAGCAATAGGCTGCAGGAAAGGACGATGCGCCGAAGAATCGGACGAAGCGTCGAGGGACCAATGACATGCTGGACAACATGGTTAATTGCTTAGGATTAATTGTCTCGATCGAAGTTTTTGTTTTGAGTGTGCAGGATTAACTACGATGGAAGAAAGACAAGCAGTAGGAGTTGCGCCGGAGTCAAGTTCATGATCACGTTGGGAGTTCGAGAGTTCGACGGAAGTTCGGACGGTCGTCGGAGGTTCTGCGAGAACAGATCCGAGAAGTCCAGAAGCTTGCCAAGCGAAGCTCGTCGGAACTCGCCAAGTGGATCATCACAAAGTCCAGGAGTTTGCCGGAAGTCCGTAGGAGCATCACCGAGGGTTCATCGGATGATCGACGGAAGTTCGCCGGAAACTCGCCGGAAGAAGCGATTGACGCACCGAAGCAAAGCTGCAGAAATTGTCTTAGATCTAATCATAGTTAGCACGTTGATTAAGTTGGAAAATGGGAGGTGATCCCATTAGCTTAATCTTGGGGCAATTGGGCCCCTGAAAGACTGAAATTGGGCCGAATGGAGCTAACCATTCGGACCCTGATTGCACCAGGAGGTGTAACCGCCTAGGCCAGGAGGTGGCATCGCCTGGGCTAAGCCTCCCAGCGAGACTGGGCGGTGCAACCTCCCCAGCCAGGAGGTGGCACCGCCTGAGCTCAGTCTTCGAGCTAGACTGGGCGGTGCAACCTCCCTGACAGAGAGGTGGCACCGCCTGAGCTCAGTCTTCGAGCAAGACTGGGCGGTGCAACCTCCCTGACAGAGAGGTGGCACCGCCTGAGCTCGGTCTTCGAGCTCTGGCAGAGAGGTGCAACCGCCTCAGTCAAGAGGTGGCACCGCCTGGGCTCAGTCTTCGAGCTCTGCCAGGCGGTGCAACCTCTCCAGTCAGGAGGTGCAACCGCCTGATCCCGGAATTCCGGGATTTGATCGTTTTGAGCTCCAAATTTGAACTGGGTTGGGGCCTATAAATACCCCACCCATTCAGCACTGAAAGCATAGAACACACACTCGAAATCTTGCTATCTTTCTGTGTTTCTTAGAGCTCAAAACTGCTAGTTCTCCTCTTTCTATTCTTCAAGTTTGAGTTGTAAAGAGAGGAGAGAAAACTTCTGTAAGGGTTGTCTCCTAAGCCCGTCAAAAGGAGTGAATCTGTAAGAGGGTAGTTGGCCTTCGCCTATTGAAGGAAGGCTTCTAGTTGATGTCGGTGACCTCGTCGGTGGAGGAAGCCAAAAGTGGGTAGGTCAAGACTGACCGAACCACTCTAAATCTCTGGTTTGCTTTCATTTTGAGCACTTTATCATTACTGCAAACCTCCTACATAGCTACTGCTCTCTGCGCTTTTACGAACAAGTTTCTAAGTTCTGTTCTTTTCAAATCTGCATTCAGACGTAAATCGGTGTTTTCGTACGATCTCTACATTGCGGTTTACACTTACGTTTTGATTCTATTTATAACTGTAAACTGTCTTCTGCGCTTTTACGAACGAGTTTCTTTGCAGTTTACGTTTACGTCTTGATTCTGTTTATAACTGCAAACTAATTTCTGCGAACGAGTTTCTTTGCAGTTTACGTTTACATTTTGATTCTGTTTATAACTGCAAACTGATTTCTGCGAACAAGTTTCTTTGCAGTTTACGTTTATGTCTTGATTCTGTTTAGACGTAAAACTGTATTTTAGACGTAAACTACTTTTAAACGTAAAACTACGTTTAGACGTAAAACTGCGTTAAGACGCAAACTGCGTTTAGACGTAAAACTACGTTTAGACGTAAAACTGCGCTTAGACGCAAACTGCGCTTAGATGCAAACTGCACTTAGACGCAATCTGAGTTTAGATGTAAACTGCGCTTAGACGCAAACTGCGCTTAAACGCAATCTGAGCTTAGACGCAAACTGCGTTTAGATGCAAACTGCGCTTAGACGCAATCTGCATTTAGACGCAAACTGCAAACTGCATAAATTGCGCTTAGATGCAAACTGTGTTTAGACATAAACTGCACTTAATCATAAGTAATCTTATAATTGGCTTTTGCATCAAAATAGTTTTTATCGAATGAACGCAGCTTTCGTTTTTAATCGCTAAAAGATTTTCGCTGCACTAATTCACCCCCCCCCCCTCTTAGTGCTCTCGATCCTAACAGTGTGGGCTTTATCAGCCCACATCTCACCCCCTCTTAACCTAACCCTAATTAACATTAGGGGAGTGTGTGGTGGCTGCCAAAAACTGCATAAATAGGGCAACAATGAGGGCAACAAGGTAGAGATCTTCACAGTAGCAAAGAAGAGAAGAAAAAGGTAGAAAAACAAGAGAAAGAAAGGGAAGAAGATAAGGACAACGCAGAGAGACTGTTCTCAATCATCTAGTAGTGTTCTCATCTCAGGTTAGATCAAATCTACAGTAGACTCTTGCTGTGATTACTTAGGGAGGTTTTAGATATTGTGGACAGTGACATGATCCTTGTATTCCAGTTATTCTCTTGTGATTGTTGCTAGGGTTTAGGGCAAGAGATTGAGATTTGTATATTCATTATTCTCATAGTGGATTATCTCTAGTTTGCCCTGTGAATTTTACCCTTCACATTGGAGGGGTTTTCCACGTATATCTTGGTGTTCTATTTGATTGTAATTTCATTTAATTCCACTGCATATCATTGGCTGCTAGTATTTATTCATATACAAAAATTTCTCTTTATATCCCATCATCAAGTTCATCCGAAGACAAAGAATAAACCAACAAAAGCAAGGGGGCAAACTACGTCTTAACGACTTTCAATGATGAGGTAACCAAAACCCCTTTGTTTTATTTTGAAATTACTTGATGCTTTTCATGAGTCATTTTTAATTAATTAGTAAAAAATAAAAATAAAAAAATATTGGTATCATGCTAGTAATTTTGAAAATGATAATGACAATTGAATGTTTTATGAAAATACAACAAAATGTTAGATATAAATCTAATACTTATACACCAAATAAGATTAACCTTATGTATGTTCTTAAGAAGCAATAATGTGTATTTTGATGATTTTCGTATAGCTTTTCGATTTTGATTAAAGATGTCTTATGTTCAATGAAACCTTGCTTGATGATCTAATAATGCATAATGATCATGCTTAATAAGTTTATATTTTAAAATTATGCATGATAATTCTTGTGATTTATAGATTATTGATCTTTGCTATAATGAAAGTTCTTTTTCAATTTTAAACATTGATGCATATTTTTATTTGGCATAAAAATTTGGGCATGCTTATATGAAATCAATCATATGAATTGAAACATTAAAAAGAGGAAAGTTTTCTCCTTGAAAAATTTCTTTTTCTCTACTTTATCGATTTTTTAAAAAGGAGATTATTTATTTTATAAATCTCTTGAACTATTAAATTGATTTTGATGACTTAGATTTGCATGAGTTATTAATCCAAATCAAAATCACGATCTTGATTTCTCGATATTTGATACTTGAAATCTTTCTATCAATTGAGATCATTTTCTTCATGTTTCTTTTTGCTATTCACTAAAGAGAATATTTATCAAAATGAATTATGTCTTTTGGTATTCACATGATCTTATCTTTCAAGATATGATTTTTATAATTCCTTGTATTCATGAAGTATATCTCATCACCAAAATTTTCTTGTTATCCTTCATGTGATGATATGAAATTATGCAATACTCATGATATTATGTTGATGCATACAAATGAGAAGTTATGATCATGCATGGTAGGATGTAATGTAATTTGATAAATTGATACCATCATGATATAAAATATTTATGATTTGGAATGATGCATGCAATACTTATTATTTTATTATGATGATGTATATGATGTATTGCATATGATGTGAATCATGATTAAAATTGCTTTGACTTGAATTCAATTTGAATTCAAGGTTTATCTCAATTATGACATATTGAAATAAGAATGACATTTTATCTTTGTCATAATTTAAAAATTGATGTAAAGGAAAATGAATTGCACCATTGTATTGTTATTCCACTCTTTTTGCCAATGACAAAGGGGGAGAAAGAATTGCTAGTGTGCATATCTCGAAAGAGAAAAATTGCTAGCTTGCATATTTTGAAAGTAAGCAAAAGTTGCTAACTTGCACATCGTAAAAGAGGCAAAACTTCCTAGCTTGCTCATCTAAAAAAAAAAGCAAGAAGTGCTATCTTACATCTCAAGAGAGGTAATACGCATGATGCATGAACATCTCAAAAATTTGCTAGCTTGCATGTTCTAAAATGGTGTAAAACTTACTAAATTTACTAGCTTGCAAATTGCAATGGGAGCAAAAATTGCTAGCTTGCGCTTCTCAGAAGAGAAGAAAGAATTCACTAGCTTGCATGTTCTAAAGTGATAAAAATTTTTGCTAAATTGCTAAGCTTTCATAGTTGCACTTCTCTTTTTTGTTGATGACAAAGGAGGAGACATCATAATGACAATCATGCATGGGATGATGAACTTGGATATTTTAATTATGCATGAGTTTATGTTGCATGCAATGATATAATTAATTGGGTCTTTCAATATTCATGATGCATGCAATGGTGAAATACTTATAATTTTTTGAATTCAAAGATTCTATCAATATAGTATATTGATAGGAGAGTTTAGTTTAAACTCCATCATCAATTGGTTGTCATCATCAAAATGGGAGAGATTGTTGAATCTCATATTTTGATAATGAAATCAATTGATGTGTTAGTCATCTAATCTACATTTTGAGTAACGCATAACTAACTTCGATCAAGGAGAGGCAAATTGATTAAAGCAGGAGGAATCAGACATTGGGCTGGAGTAAACATGTCAGAAGATTGGACGTCAGGTCGGATGATCGGTCGACATATTGGCAGAAGGCTCATGCCGTGAATTCAGGCATCGGGCTGAAGGATAAGACATTGTGCCAAGGAGATCAGAAGTTGTGGGAGTCAACATGCCGATTAGGCAATATGTCGAAGGAGAGGACGATGCACCGAAGGATCGAATGAGCATCAGATGAACCAATAACATGCCAGACAAAGGATTCATTCTTTGTAATCATTTGTCTAAGATCGAAATAGTTTAGGGGCCTAATTGAGTTAGCTTTTGGTGTAATCATGTTAACTCAATTAGGGGCCAATTAAGCCTCAATTGAGACTGATTTGGGCTCACTGGGAGGCCCATTCAGTGACCCAAAGGCTGGGTCAGGCGGTGGCACCACCAGAACAAGCAGTGGAACCGTTTGTGAGTTGGAAAACTCGAAAAACCCGATCTCCGAGGCTGTCAAGCGGTGGTACTACCAAACTGGGTAGTGGTACCGCCCAATGATAGTGTGTCAGGCAGTGGTACTATAAGACTAGGTGGTGGTACCGCTCAGTGTCAAGCTGCAGGAGGTGGTACCGCCCAGTACAGGTGATGGTACCACCCGTACCTTGAAATCTCGAGGATTTGAATTTTGGGTTCCAAATGTGAATCCATTTTGGGGCCTATAAATACCCCACTCTTTCTTGCTTAGAAAAGCAAGAAAGTGAGTTTAAAAGGGGGAAAGAATTCTTGAGTAAAAATTGTAATATCTCTTGAAGAGTAGAGTCCGTTCTTCCTAATATTTAGAAAGTTCTTCTAAAGGGAGAAGAGAGATCTAGTTCTAAAAGAGAGGTGTAAAGGTTCTCTCCTGATCCTATCGAAAGGAGAATAGAATTGTAAGATGGTGGTTGGTCTTCGCCTATTGAAGGAAGACCATTAGTGGATGTTGGTGGCCTCGATGGAAGAGGAATCAAGAGTGGATATAGGTCACAACGATCGAACCACTATAAAATTCGGTTTGCATTTACTTTAAGCTCTTTGCTTTCATTGCAAACTGCCTTACTTGCTTTGCCTTCTTATTACACTCTTTCATATGCTTTCAAGATAAACTCACATTTCTAATATCGGTTTTCATTGAACATATGAAAGATTTTCGAAACCGATGTTTTTATCTACTGCACTAATTCACCCTCCCCTCTTAGTGTTGACTCGATCCTAACACCACCTTCTTACAACTCTATTCTCCTTTTGACAAGTTCACGAGAGAACCTTCACACCCCCACTATCTCCTCTCTTAAACTTCGCTAACACTTAGAGTTTGAGATGAGTTCTCACAAGATTACAACAACGTTTCTCTTTCTTTTTTGCTCTCAATTCTTGTGTTTTTTAGCTAGGGATGAGAGAGGTATTTATAGGCTCCAAATGGATTCAAACTTGGAGCCAAAACTAGTCTCATCTTGGGTCTTTCGGGTACTAGTGGTACCACTCGTCTGCGAGGGCACCCACTTGTGAGGGTGGCGCCGTCCACGGACAGGGGCGGTGCCCTATGCCCCCCACCGCATAGGTTGTCGTTGGCAAGGTGGTGATAAGACCCTAAAGTCTTATCGTAAAAAAGAAGAAGAGAAAGGGGATGATCACTTCGAGGGGATCGGCCTCCTTGATCGCTTCAAGAGGATCGGCCCTCCTTGATTGCTTCGAGGGGATCAACCTCCTAGGGTTTGTCAAAAGACAAAAATAATATTTTTTATAGATAATCGAAAAGAAGCAGTTACATCCATATTTATAGAGTTCCAACTTTAGCTAAACTAAACAGACTTAATAAATACGCAGAAAATAAAAGAAAAGCATAAAAAATAAAAGGAAAAATAAAAGGATCCTAACAATCCCGCCTCCTTTAATTCGGCCTTGTCCTCAAGGCTAAGCAGCATCAAATTCTGGAAACTTCTCCTTTAGCATGCTGTAGGATTCCCAAGTGGCATCTTCCTTTGGTAAGTTGGCCCATTACACTAGCACTTCAGTTACAGGATATCTGCGGTACATTGTAACTCATCGATCAAGTATGACTTGTGGTTGAGCTTGAACTTCCCCAGTAGTAGAAGTGTCCAGCAAATGGCACTACACTATTGCATCTTCACCCAATTTCCTTTTAAGGCATGCAACATGAAAGACGGGATGTATTTTAGAGCTAGCAGGCAAATCCAAGCGGTAGGCCACTGGTCCAATGTGTTCTAATACCTTATAAGGCCCAAAAAATCGAGGAGATAGCTTCATGGAAGATCGGACCTTTATGGAAGTTTGCTTGTAGGGTTGAAGACGAAGGAAAACCCAATCACCCACAGTAAATTCTCGTTCACTTCGGTGTTTATTAGCTTGTTGTTTCATTCTTGCTTGTGCGGCTGTGAGGTTATCCTTTAAAAGCTGAATAATCTTATTTCTATCCATCAATTCCTTGTCCACTTGATCAACTTTAGAAGAACCGGGTACATACTTTGTAATTGTAGGTGGGGGTTGGCTATAAACTGCTTCAAATGGAGTCATTTTAATAGAAGAATGGTAAGAGATATTATACCACCACTCTGCCCAGGGAAGCCATTTGACCCATTCCTTCGGCTTGTCGCTAGTAAAGCATCGGAGGTAATTTTCTAGGCACCTGTTTACCACTTCAGTTTGTCCATCTGTTTGCGGATGATAAGCAGTGCTCATATTCAGCTGAGTACCTTGTAAACAAAAAAGTTCTGTCCAGAAGGAGCTAGTAAATATCTTATCTCTGTCACTAACAATGGAACGGGGACTCCCATGTAATTTAGCTATGTTTTCCATAAAAATACGAGCAACACTTGCAGCAGTATAAGGATGTCGTAAAGCACAGAAATGAGCATATTTTGTAAGTCTATCCACGACTACAAGTATAGTACTCTTTCCTTGAGATGATGGGAGACTGTCAATGAAATCCATAGATATGTTGGTCCAAGTAGCATCAGGAATAAGGAGGGGCTGTAGTAAGCCTGGGGTGGCTACTATCTCACTTTTGTGACGTTGGCAAACATCACATTCAGTAACAAATTTCTTGATAAAATTTTTCATACCTTTCCAGTAAAAAAGTTGTCGAACTCACTTATAAGTGCGGAGAAATCCCGAGTGACCAACAATTGGTGATGAATGGAACTCCTTCATAATTATTGCATGGCAAGAAGAATGTTTGGCAACCACTATTCGGCCTTTATAGCGTAAGTCCACCGAATCGCAACTATAATTTGAGATAGAACCTGGGGCTTCTTCTAATCTTTTAATGATGTTTTGGATCTCAGGATTATTTATCCATTCCCTTCTGATAACTTCCAAAGTCTCATAAATAGGAATAGAAATAGCTACTAGTTCAGCTTGTTTTGGAAGGCATGAGAGGGCATCTGCTACTAAATTCTCACTCCTCATTTTATAAATGATCTCATAATCGAATCCCAGTAGCTTTGTGATCCATTTCTGTTGCTCTGGAGAAGAAATCTTTTACTCTAGAAAATATTTGAGGCTTTTGTGATCAGTGCGTATTTGAAACTGTCGACCAATTAGGTAGGGTCTCCATTTTGTGGCTACATGTATTATAGCTAGCATCTCCTTGTCATAAATAGATAAACTCAAATGGGAAGGGGAAAGAGCCTTACTTGCATAAGCGATAGGCCGACCTTCCTGCATTAATACAGCCCCTATTCCAGCTCCAAAAACATCAGATTCAATCATAAACATCTTATTAAAATCGGGTAAAGCCAGCACGGTTGTAGTAGTCATTGCAGTTTTCAAGAATTGAAATGCCTGAGTTGCCTCTTCTGACCATCTGAATGCATTTTTCTTTAGAAGTGACGTCAAGGGCACCTGCACAGTAGCTGGCAGTAGTAGCGACAGTGGCGATAGCCGGTAGCAACAAGCGACCCCACGCGGCTATGGCGCGGCTGAAAACTAGGGCAGAGCAAGTGTGCTCTGTTTCGGTTAGATGCAGAGCTAGGTGGAGCGGCGGCGGCTGGGAGGCGAGCGGCGGTCGTCGCATGGTGGCCCACAGCGGTGATGGGTTGGCTGGGCGATGACGACGCTCGAGGGGAAGAGGAGTGCTGGAGGAGGCGCGGTTGGAAAGAAGGGCAGTAGCAGTGAGTTGCCCTATTTCGGTCGCCGTGAGGAGGGGGGCAACCGGCGGCTGCAGCTGCAACCCAAGGGGCGGGGCATGACTAGGGTTGTAATTGGGAGGCGGGCAACAGTGATCGATCGGCCGGGAAGCAGCGGCGGCGGTGGAGAAGGAGTTGCCCTGCAGCGGCGGTAGAGAAGACGAGCAGGGCTACGGCGGAGTGGGACGCTGGCAGCATCGTCTCCTAGCAGCGGTGGTAGCTCGGGTGGGAGGCGGCGGTGGACTTTGGCCGGAAGTGGGGCAGAGCCGGTTGCTGGCTGGAGAGCAGCGACGGGCGGTGGGTGGGCTGGCCGGAAGCAGGGGTGCGTGGTGCAGTTGCTACTTCTTCTTCTCTCTTTCTTTCTTTCTTTCTTTCTTTCTTTCTTTCTTTCTTTCTTTCTTTCATTTCATTTTTTTTTTTTTTTTGATAGCTTCGTTGTAGTGAGAACGCCAAGGATCGTCGCTCTGATACCAAATGATAAGACCCTAAAGTCTTATCATAAAAAAGAAGAAGAGAAAGGGGATGATCACTTTGAGGGGATCGGCCTCCTTGATCGCTTCGAGGGGATCGGCATTCCTTGATCGCTTCGAGGGGATCGGCCTCCTAGGGTTTGTCAAAAAATAAAAATTATATTTTTCATAGATAATCGAAAAGAAGCAGTTACATCCCTATTTATAGAGTTTCGACTTTAGCTAAACTAAACAGACTTAATAAATACGCAAAAAATAAAAGGAAAGCACAAAAAATAAAAGGAAAAATAAAAGGATCCTAACAGGTGGCGGCGGCCACAACCAGCAAGGGAGGGGGAGAAAGGGGCTTAGGAAATTTTTGGTCAAAAGATAGTTTTACCCCTCAGAATTTTAGAAATTCCAGATTCTGTCCTTTATCCAAATTATGAAAATACCCCTCATAATTCAGTAAATTCTCTACATGTCCCAAATTTAAAAAAATATTAATTAATTAAAGTATTTAATTATTATTTTTATTATTATCTAGTAGTCCTACATGATGATGACGATTTATAAATGTGATGTATGATATGTGGACGGATGATCATGGACGGTGTGATGTGTGTACTTATGATTATTATTATTGGAGCCTGTGAGTCTCTATTTTATTTCTTATTTATTGTTGGGTCTGCGTGCGTTTGATTAAGTTGTAATCATATGAGGAGGCGTAGTAGGAGCGTGGAAGCGATAGCGGGACCCACGATACCGAGACGGACGATCGTGATGCATGGAGATGCGTCGAGATACTGATAGAACTGACGAGGATGAGATAGACGATCATAGGGCATGGAGATGCACCACTGCACATATAGATCTTGATGTGAGTGATTAGACTCACTAGCTCGGGCCTGATCACATTAGGTTGTGGTCCATGATCATCTGGTGTTATTTCTAATGTGATGTGTGATTGTTTATACACCTACTTGATATGTATATATATATATATATATATATATATATATATATATATATATATACATGCGATGTAGATATATATATTAAATATGTATGTGTGTGACACGTTATATTAGGAGACCAAATCAACAAAATCTCCTCTCTCAATAATATTAAGTCAATAAACGTGAGACAATTAGATTGACCCACATGGCCTTCCATCGTTATAGGTAGGGACCGATTCTCGGTGTAGGTTGAGTTGGTCGAGTCCCTTGAGGCTCACCTATATCATGATTCGCTATCTTACCTACGACATAGAGATGTCATCGGTGACCTGAGGACATGGTATGCTTGGTCAAGTCCCTCGAGGATATATCATCAAATCATATTCATCTTGTAACGATAGTGTTAACTTAACTGAACATCATGGTTGGTTGAGTTCCTTGAGACCATAGTGATTTGGAGGCCGAACAGGACGGGAATCATAAGGAGTTGTGATCGGCAATAGTTGCCTACCTTTTGGGCTTAGTGTGATTTGTCGAGTCCCTCGAGGTTACACCAAGATGCTGATTGGATCCCGATCCCAACTAAAAGTCTATCGGAGACTTCTGTTTCATGTGTTGAGGGTGTCGTGTGACTCACCAGTAAAATAGTGGGAGCATATTAAGATAGAAGTTCATATCTTGATTGTTTATTTTTTCAAAATCTGTATGTTATTTATTTTCGCTACATCTTTATTTTCAGAAAATATCATTATTAAATCTCTTACGTGGCATACTTGATGTCAACCACCTCACTGGTCCAAATTATATGGATTGGCTCCGCAACTTAAGAATTATTCTCACGGCGGAGAAAATCGCGTACGTCTTTGATACAGTGATGCCTATGCCCGGGGAAGGGGCAAGCGAGGATGAGATCGCTCGCTACGTGAAGTACATTGATGACTCCACTCTTGCTTAGTGTTACATGTTGGGCTCCATGACTCTTGAGTTACAGAGACAATATGAATAGATGGATGCCAGATCCATTCTTCTACATGTCTGTAAACTATTTAAGGAACAGGGAAGGACTCAGCGATATGAGATATCTAAGAGCCTCTTCCGCACTAGGATAATTGAGGGGATAACGGTTCAGAACCATGTCCTAAAGATGATTGAGTGGATAGAGAAACTCACAGGTCTAGGAATGGTCCTAGAGGATAACCTGTGTGTGGATCTTGTGCTTCAGTACCTACCATATTCCTTTTCACAGTTCATAATAAATTTTAATATGAACAAGCTTGAGGTGACTCTCTCTGAGCTCCTCAATATATTGAGGGAGGTAGAGAGCACTATCAAGAAAGAGAAGTCAGTTCTCTATACTAGTCAGACCAAAAGGAAAAGAAAAGCAGAAAAGTCCCTTAAGAAGGGCAAGGGCAAGGGCAGACCGGGTAAAGCAAATGTTGTTAAGAAAGACCCGGCAAAGGACAAAGGCTAGTGCTTCCACTGTGACAAAGATGGGCACTGGAAGAGGAACTGCAAAAAGTATTTTACAGAGAGGGCAAAATAGAAACT
Source organism: Musa acuminata AAA Group (assembly GCF_036884655.1). NCBI lineage: Eukaryota > Viridiplantae > Streptophyta > Magnoliopsida > Zingiberales > Musaceae > Musa > Musa acuminata. The sequence continues at coordinate 20,949,645 of NC_088349.1, forward strand.
TGGAGAAGCTTCAAGTACATTCATGATCAGTGTCCAATTGTCAGATTTTTATGATAATGCATTAGTATTGGATACTGGTATTGCTTATCACATTTGTAATTTGTTGTAGATTTTGGCAAAGCCTTGGAGATTCATGAGAGGAACATTGCATCATGAGAGGAGAGTACATTTATACTAGATACTGCTCCACATATCATGAATGTAAGTGTGTCCAAGAGGAGACGAGATAAGGTGAACAGTGCATACCTATGACATTGTAGGCTAGGTCACATCCATGAACGAAGGATTCAAAAGTTGCTAAAGGATGAATATATAGATCTATTTGACTATGAGTCATATACATCTTGTGAGCCTTGTCTTCGTGAAAACTGACCAACTCTCCATTTAGCGGAACTGGAGAGAGAGCCACTGAGCTGTTGGAACTCATACATAGTGATGTATGTGGACCCATGTCAACTCATGTCATTGGTGGTTACTCCCACTTCATTGCCTTTACTGATGATTTCTCTAGATATAAATATGTGTACTTAATGAAGTACAAGTCTAAGGCTTTTGAGAAATTTAGAGAGTGTAAGAATGAAGTGGAGAACCAGATTGGAAAGAGTATCAAGACTCTTCAATCAGATCGAGAAGGTGAGTACTTGAGTATAGAGTTTACCCAGTTCCTCAAGGACCATGGGATTCTATTCCAATGGACATCTCTTTATACACATCAACTCAATGGTGAATCTGAAAGGAGGAATTGTATACTATTAGACATGGTGCGGTTTATGATGAGTTTCACTGACCTACCATCTCATTCTGGGGATACGCCCTAGAGACCGCAACTTACCTTCTGAACAGAGTTCCAACTAAGTTGGTAGTATCTGTTGAATCTCATCTTTTGATGATGAAACCAATTGATAGTATTTATCTAATATGCATTTGAGTGATGCAGGACTAGCTTCGATCAAAAGAGGTAAATCGATTAAAGCTGGAGGAATCAGACGTTGGGCCAGAGAACACATATCAGAAGATTGGATGTCGAGCCAGATGATCGGTCGACGTGTCGGCAAAAGGCTTCGGTCCGTGAATTTGGGCATCGGGCCAAGAAGATCGGACATTGCGCCAAGGAGATTAGATATTGCGAGAAGACAACATGCTGATTGGGCAATACGCCGAAGGAGAGGATGATGCGCCGAAGGATCGGACGAAGCGCCGGAAGAACCAATGACATGTTGGACAACAAAGGATTCACTTGTAATCGATTATGTCTAGATCAAGTTAGTTTAGAGTCTAATTAAGTCAGTTTAGAATGTAATTAGACCAACTCAATTAGGGGCCAATTGGGCCCAAGTTTGGACTGTGTTGGGCCAAGTGAAAAGGCCCAAACAGTGACCCAACAAGTGGCACTATTGTGGCATAGTCTCCGAGACTGTGTCGGGCGGTGGTACCGCCAGTCTGGGCATTGGTATCACCCATACACAGTCTCCAAGAGACTATCAAGCAGTAGTATCGCTAGTCTAGATGGTGGTACCATCCGGTGGTAGGGTGTCAGGTTGTGATACCGCCTAGTGTTAGTGCCGCAGGCGGTGGTACCACCAAGACTCGGGAAACCTGAGATGAGATTTTTTAGGCTCCAAGTTTGAATCAACTTGAGGCCTATAAATAATCCTCTCATCCCTGGTTAATATACATGAGAATAGAGAGTGAAAAAGAAAAAAAACGCTGTTGTAATCTTGTGTGAACTCCTCTCAAACTCTAAGTGCTAGTGAAGTTTAAGAGAGGAGGTTGTGGGACTTGTAAAGGTTCTCTCCTGAACCTATCAAAAGGAGAATTGAGTTGTAAGGGTGATTGATCTACGCCCATTGAAGGAAGATGGATGCCGGTGGCCTCGACGAAAGAGGAATCGGTGGAGTGGATGTAGGTCACGACAACCGAACCATATAAAAATCTGGTCTGCATTTCTTTTGAGCAATTTACTTTAACTACAAACTGCCTTCTCATTACTTTTGCTGCACACCCTTCCTAACGTATTCCAAGTTAATATCGTTCCAATCGGTTTTATCATATGAAGAATTTTTAAATCGGTGATTTTACCGTTGCACTAATTCACCCACCCCCCCCCCTCTTAGTGCCAACTTGTTCCTAACAGTTGGTATTAAAGTCACATTTTTCTCATTTAGTTTAACACCCAAAGAGTAATGGCTCTTTTCGGCTTTCAAGAGAGTCACTCTCTAATTCATTCTCCCATGTTCAATGGGACGGACTATACATATTGGAAAACTCGAATGAGAGTTTTTTTGCTTTCGTTGAATCTCGATTTATGGAATATAGTTGAATTTGGTTTTCAAAAGTCTTCTCTTCCAATGAACGATTAGAATGAGTTGGAGAAGAAAACTTTCTCTTTAAATGCAAAGGCTATGAATACATTATTTTGCACCTTAGACAAAAATGAATTCAATCGGATTTCTACTTGTGAAACGGATTTTAACATTTGGCATACACTTGAAATCACACACGAAGGCACAAGTAGGGTTAAAGATTCTAAAGTTAATATTTTGATGTATGATTTTGAGTTATTTCGAATGGAACCAAGCGAGACTATTGGAGACATGCACACCCATTTTACGGATGTCATCAATAGTCTAAAAGCTCTTGGTAAAAATTTTTCGAACCTTGAACTTGTGAACAAAATTTTACGATCTCTTCTAAAAATTGGGATCCTAAAGTAACGGCCATTCAAGAGGCCAAGGATTTGAATACTTTTCAACTTGAAGAATTTATCAGGTCATTACTGACCTATGAGATGACTTGCAATACTCATGAAGAGCTTAAGAACAACCTTCCAAAGAACAAGAAAGATTTGACACTTAGAACAAATGAAGACCACTCGAGCGAAAGCTCAAGTGATGATGAACTCGAACTTCTCACTATAAAATTTAAAATGTTCATTAAATAAGAATTAAAAAATAAAAATGAACTTAAAAATAAGTTGTTAAAGAAGAAGAAAGCACTAAAGGCAGCTTGGAACGAATCGAGTTCATTCGAAGATGAAGAACAAATCAACAAAGGCGAGGTGGCAAACTACGCCTTAACGACTTTCGATGACAAGATAACCAAAACTCCTTTAATTTATTTTAAAATTACATGATGGATTTCGTGAGTTATTTTTAAATTAGTTTTAAAAAATATTAAAAAAATTATAAAAAAAATTTATATCATGCTTCTTTTTTTAGCTATTTTGAAAAAATGATCATGATAATTGCATGTTTTACAATAACAAGATGCTTGTACACCTAGTAAGGTTAATCTTATGTATGTGTTTAAGAAGCAATAATGTGTATCATGTTGATTTTTGTATTGCTTTAAGATTTTGATTGAAGTTGCCTTATGTTCAATGAAACCATGCTTCATGTTTTAATGAAAATGCTAAGAGGTTTGATATCATGCTTAATGAGTCTATCTTTCGAAATTATGCATAATAATTTTTGTGATTTATGGATTATCGATATTTACTATAATTAAAATTCTTTTTCTATTTTAAATGTTGATGCATGTTTTTATTTGGCATAAATGAAAAAGGCATGCTTCTATGAAATAAATCACATGAATTGAAACAACTAAAAAGAGGAAAGCATTTTTTCTTGAAAATTTTTTTTCTCTATCTTATTGATTTTTTGATAAAAGATTAATAAATCCATGTATATAATGCTTTTGTGAATCTCTTGGACAATAAAAATGAATTTGAATGAGTTTTATTGAAATCATAATTTCTCGAGATTTACATCATGAAATCTTTTATGAATCAAATTCTCTCACTTGATCTCCTAAGATTTTTTTTTATTTACTAAAAAGGAGATTTGTCAAGATGAATCATTTAGGAATTGATCTTTCTTGATCTTTCATCTTTCATGTCATGATTTTCATATAATTACCTTTGTATTTATGTGATGCTTAGAGCATTGATGGAAGAAAGAAATAAATTATACCATTAAAAATTATTCTTTCTTGTTTATAATAAAAAAGGAGAGAAAGAAAATCGCTAGCATCTCAAGAGATTGATAAATCAACTTATGTCATTTTGAATCTCTTGAAAATGATTTTGATGATTTGAATTTGAATGAGTTTTATTCAAAGCATGATCTTGATTTCTTGGAATTACTGGAGTTTTTTTTAATCAAGATCTCTTCTTTGTACTCCTACAATTTTTTTTTGGTATTTTATTTAAAGAGGAGATTTACTATATGAATCATGTCTTTTGGTATTCACATGATCATATCTTTCATGCCATGATTTATTTATGATACTCCCTTGTATTCATTTAGTGTATATCTCATCACCCAATTAATTTTTCTTGATATTCTTCATGTGATGAAATGAATGTGATGAAATAAAATTATGCATGAAATACACATGAGAAGTTATGATCATGCATGACAGGATGTAGTGTAATTTGATATTTTGATACAATCATGAAGTGATAAATGCTTAAAAATATTGAGTTAATGTTCAGTATCATGAATACTTTAGTATCATATATAATATGCCCATAGTAATGATTGATTTATTTGTATCATGCATGAAGTAAGGATGCAAATATAAGGTTTTGAAATTGTGCATGCTTTAATTTGAAATTATAATGATGCACAAAAACGATTGATGATTTACCTTTGTCATAATTTCAAAATTAATATAAAGGAAAATGAATTACACCATTATTTTATTATTCCCCTCTTTTTGCCAACGATAAAAGGGGAGAAAGAATTGCTAGTTTGCACATCTCAAAAAAGAAAGATTTACTAGCTTGCACAATTCAAGAAGATGAAAAAAAAACATGCGAGTTTGCTCATCTCAAAAGAGAAGCAAAGATTGCTAACTTGTATATTTCAAGAAGCAAAAGTTACTTTCTTGAACATCTTAAATATTGCTAGCTTATATTTTCTAAAATGATGTAAAATTTTGCTAGCTTGCATGATGTAAAACTTGCATGATGTAGAATTGCTAGCTTGAACATTGCAAAGGAAGAAAAAACAATTGCACTTCTTAAAAGAGAAGAAAAAAACTTGCTATCTTGAACATCACATTTTAAAAGATGCAAAATTTGCTGACTTTCATATCAAAAACTTGCTAGCTTGCATAATGATATATGCAATGATGAAATTATGCGATGATGTTTCAAAAAACTTGAAATTATGCAATGATATGAAATTTTATATCAAAAGCTTGTATAGTTGCACTTCTCCTTTTTTGTTGATGACAAAGGGAGAGAAGTATAATTATGTTATGCATGATTTTATGATCACATGATTGCTATGACTTGAATTCAATTTGAATTCAAGGTTCTATCAATATGGCATATTGATAGGGGGAGTGGAGTTAAGGTTAACTCCGTCATCAATTGGTTGTCATTATCAAAATGGGGGAGATTATTGAATCTCGGATTTTGATGATGAAACCAATTGATAGTGTTTATCTAATATGTGTTTGAGTGATGCAGGATTAGCTTTAATCAAAAGAGGTAAATCGATTAAAGTAGGAGGAATCAGATGTTGGGCCGAAGCAAATATGTCAGAAGATTGGACGTCGAGCTGGAGGATCGGTCAACATGTCCACAAAAGGCTTCAGTCCATGAATTTGGGCATTGGGCCAAGAAGATCGGACATTGCACCAAGGAGATCAGATGTTGCGAGAAGACAATATGCTAATTGGGCAATACGCTGAAGGAGAGGATGATGCGCCGAAGGATCGGACGAAGCGTCGAAAGAACCAATAACATGCCGGACAACAAAAGATTCACTTGTAATTGATTATGTCTAGATCGAGTTAGTTTATAGTCTAATTAACTTAGTTTTGAATGTAATTAGACTAACTCAATTAGGGGCCAACTATGCCCAAATTTGGGTTATGTTGGGCTAAGTGAAAAGGCCCAAACAATGACCAACATGTGGCATAGCCTCCAAGACTGTGTCAGGCGATGGTAACCCCTAGTGTCAGTTCGTTAGACAGTGGTATCGCCAGGACCTGGGAAACCCGGGATGAGACATTTTTAGGCTCCAAGTTTGAATCAACTTGAGGCCTATAAATAACCCTCTCATCCCTGGTTAATCTTGTGTGAAAAAGAAAGAAAACGCTGTTATAATCTTGTGTGAACTCCTCTCAAACTCTAAGTGCTAGTGAAGTTTAAGAGAGGAGGTTGTGGGGGTTGTAAATGTTTTCTCCTGAACTTGTCAAAAGGAGAATTGAGTTATAAGAGTGGTTGATCTTCGTCCATTGAAGGAAGATCGATGGTGGATGTCGGTAGCCTCGACGGAAGACGAATCGGTAGAGTAGATGTAGGTCACGACGACCGAACCACTATAAAAATCTAGTCTGCATTTCTTTTGAGCAATTTACTTTAACTGCAAACTGCCTTCTCATTACTTTTGCTGCACACCCTTCTAAATGCATTCCAAGTTAATATCTTTCCTATCAGTTTTATCGTATGAAGAATTTTTAAATCGATGATTTTACCGCTGTACTAATTTACCCCCCCCAGTGCTGACTCATTCCTAATAGTGTCTACACCATATGAGATATAGAAAGGGAAGAAGCCCGATCTTGAGGTTGTTAAGATTTGGGGCTGCCCTACTCACGTTAAAAGATACAACCCCGATAAATTGGAATCGAGGATGGAGCGGTGCAAGTTCATGGGATACCCCAAGGAAACTTGTGGGTATTATTTCTATCATCCCGAGGACCAAAAGGTCTTTGTAGCCAAGAGAGCGGTGTTCCTTGAGAAGGAACATAATATTGGCGGAGACAGTGGAAGTATGATAGAGTTGAGCGAGGTTAGAGAACTTAGTTCAAGCACCACTCCACAACCCAAGTCTGTTCAGGTACCTAGCACCCAAGTTCCAACTTTATGTAGGTCCGACAAAGTATCACATCCTCTTGAGAGATATATGGGACATATTAGCAGAGAGGATGTTGAGGATATTGATCCTCAGACCTACAAGGAGGCTATTATGAGTATAGACTCCGAGAAGTGACAAGAAGCCATAAATTCTGAGATGGATTTCATGTACTCCAACAAGGTTTGGAACCTAATTGATGCACCCGAGGGTATTATACTCATCGGTTGCAAGTGGATCTTTAAGAAGAAGATCGGAGTAGATGGAAAGATAGAGACCTACAAAGAAAGGCTAGTGTTGATTATGACGAAACCTTCTCACCCATAGCCATCCTTAAATCCATTCGAATTTTATTGGCTATTGCAGCACACTATGATTATAAGATATAGCAGATGGACGTGAAAATCGTATTCCTCAATGGCAACCTCGAGGAGGAGGTGCATATGATATAGTCCGAGGGATTCATATCCAGGGACTGCCTAGATAAGGTGTGTAGGTTGCTTAGGTCCAATTATGGACTAAAGCAAGATTCCCGAAGTTGGAACATAAGATTTGATGAGACAATCAGATCTTATGACTTCATTAAGAACGAAGATGAACCTTGTGTGTACAGGAAGGTAAGTGGGAGCGCTATCACCTTCTTGGTGTTATATATGGATGATATCTTGATCATTGGGAATGATGTAGGAATGCTATCTATAGTAAAGGCTTGGTTATCTAGACACTTCTCCATGAAGGACCGAGGGGAAGCATCCTATATCTTGGGGATTCGGATCTATAGAGATAGATTCAAGAGGATACTTGGCTTGTCTCAGTCTAGGTACATAGACACTATTGTCAAAAGGATTAGCATGAAAAATTCCAAGAGAGGTCTCATACAGATAATACATGGGATATCGCTTTCTAGGAGTATGCCCACAAAGACTCCTGAAGAAAGGGCGAACATGGATAGGATACCTATGCCTCAGTAATAGGGCCTATCATGTATGTCATGCTATGTACCAGGCCTGATATAGCATATGCTATGAGTGTCACGAGCAGGTATCGGGCGGATCTAGGCTTGGAGCACTAGAAAGTAGTAAAGTGTATCCTTAAGTACTTGAGAAGCACTAAGGATCTTTTATGGGTATATGGAGGTAGTAGCCTCAAGGTTGAAGACTACACGGACTCGAGTTTTCAGTTTGATGTCGATGATAATAAGTCAAATTCAAGGTATGTGTATACCCTGAATGGAGGAGCAGTATGCTAGAAGAGTTCCAAGTAAGATACTACTACTGACTCGACCACAGAAGCAGAGTACATTATTGCAATAGAGGCAGCAAAGGAGGGAGTCTAGATGAAGAAATTCATCACAGATCTAGGAGTCGTGCCAAATAGCGAGAAGCCGATTTCATTATATTGTGATAACAATGGGGTGATTGCTCAAGCGAAGGAACCTAGGTCTCATCAGAAGTGTTCTGAGGAGATTCCACATAATCAGATAGATCGGGACCCAAGGAGATGTAGGAGTGGAAAGAGTTCCATCCAAAGATAATATTACAGATCCATTTTGATAAAATCATTGTCTCAAAATATCTTTGAGCATCATAGGGTTCAGATGGGGATCAGACACATAGGTGATTGGCTTTAGGTCAAGTGGGAGATTGCTAGTCATAGGTGCCCAGCAAGCCAATCACGTGAGCGATGGCACGTGTGACTTGACACGTAGTCTTTTTGCTTATTACATTTTGGCATTTATCACTTTATATTATTTTTTGCATATATGCATATATATTGTGATGTCCTTAGATCTGTGAAATGAGAATCGGATCGTAATGAGATCATGATAATGAGACCGATTCACCTTTAAACACAAACCCTAAGTAATCTCGATCATAAGTTACTCGAGAGGGACATCGAGATATCTGGATAGACTAGTGTGCTGTATACCCATCCATATGAAGGATGTAGCTGGTCTCATAGCTGCTCGTGTGGGGACACTAGGGATACAGTACAAGTGCTCATTGGAGAGTGAGTTTACTAATTGATCCGCTTACATAATGTTGGATGGTTGATGATGCCTTATTGTCAAATAGTGATTCTGTAGTCCTAGTGGTGTATCTGGTCCTTAGACTTGAAACACTAAGGATGTTATGTATTAGTACTTTATTCTTTGATACTAGACTTATAGGTCTGGAGGTTCCAGATCTAGCAAAACCGGTCATTAGGAGTGGTAACCAACCTTACGAGAATCTTTGAGTGTTAATAGAGGATCATCCACTTTCGGTGTCATGAGAGGAATATCCCATATGTTCTTGCTCAGACAAATCCCTGGCCAGGGTCATTCGGATTGAGAGAGAAAGTGTTCTCCGGGAGAATCCAATTAGCGTGAGACTCAAGTAGAAATCGTATGGGTCTGACAGCACCATGCCTAGTATACGGTCTCTAGGATATTATATGGATGAGGGACTATAGGTACATGATAAATGAGGACAGACAGGTCCAATGGATTGGATTCCCCTGTATCGTCTGGGGACGGCGACGTAGTGGGCTAGTACATCCGTAGTCGATTAGTTGAGTGAATTATTATGAAGAAAATAATTCATTGAGTCAGAAGAAGTTCTGACAAGTATGACTCACGGCCAACTTGATATTAGACCTAGAGGGTCACACACATATGGTAGGAATACGATGGGTAGAGGTTCAGATATGAGATATCCGTTGGAGCCCCTATCTTATTAGATATCCAATAAGCCCCTGAATTATTGGATCCTATGGATGAGATCCAATAAGAGCCCATAAGAGATTGTTGGATAGAGATCCACTAATCTAAGAGGCTTGGGTAGTTGGATGGAGATCTAATACCCAATAGGGCAGGATCCATTAAGGTTAAGTTGATTGGAGACATCTATAAATAGGAGGAAATCAGTAGTTCATAGGCTAGAGTCTTTTTGGTTTGCCTCTCCTATTCTCCTCCCGTTCTCTTCCTCAGAGCAGGCCTGGAGTTTTCAGGAGTGTCGTCGCAGCCCTACAATGTGGATCACCGCTAGAGAGGAGGGCACTTAACGTCCTTCACCCTCTCCTAGAGATCTATAGAAAAGTGACCTTGCTCTGATACCAATTGTTAGGATCAAGAGCGGCACTAAGAGGGGGGGGGGGCAGTAAATTAGTACAGTGAAAAAAATTATCGATTTTATAAAATATTCGTTTGTTGAAAACCAATCTCAGAAAGTGCTTGACTTTAGAGTAAATGAACTAGCAATTAACTTAGAAAGTAATGACAGTAATGACAAGCAGAATGGAAATGAGTACACTAGAATTTATAGTAGTTCGGTCGTTGTGACCTACATCCACTTTTGATTCCTCCTCCGTCGAGGTTACCGGCGTCCACTAATGATCTTTCTTCAATAGGCAAAGACCAACCACCTCTTTAAAGTGCTTTCTCCTTTTTATGGGTTTAGGAGATAACCCTTACCAACCTCACACTTCTCTTGAATGATCACAATACTAGAAGGGGAGAAGGAGAATTCTTTGCACTTTTACAATACTTTCACACCCCAAGACTTCAATATTTTGTTCACAATTTCATGCATTTTCATTCAGAAAAGGATGGGGTATTTATAGGCCCCAATGGCTTTAGAATTGGAGCTAAAAAATGTCACATTCTCGAATTTCGAGGTACTGGTGATACCACCGCCATTATTGGGCGGTACTATTGCCTGCAGACTAACATTGGGCGGTACCACCGTATAGTTTGAGCGGTACCACCGCTTGACAGAGCTCGAAGATCGAGCTCTAGTGGTACCATTGCCTGACAAGGCAGTACCTCAGCCTAACAGCATTAACTACTGACGATACCATCGCCTAGAGCATCTGGAAGACTGAGTCCTAGGCGGTGCCACCACTGGCCTATTAGGAATGAGTCAGCACTAAGAGGGGGAGGGGGGGGGGGGTTGTGAATTAGTATAGCAGATAAAAACGTCGGTTTTGTAAAATCTTCGTTAATAAAAAACCGATCTCGGAAAGTGTTTCACTTTAAAGCGTTTACAAGAATGTAATGAGCAAATAAAGTAAGTAAATTGGTTTACAATATGAGAATTAAAAGTAGAACAAGAATGTAAACCGATTTATAGTGGTTCGGTCGTCGTGACCTACATCCACTCCATTGATTCCTCTTCCGTCGAGGCCACCAGCATCCACTAATAATCTTCTTTCAATGGGCGAAGATCGACTACCCTTTTATAACCCTCTTCTCCTTTTCACAGGTTTAGGAGATAATCTTTACACCCCCTTCACTCCTCTCTAAAACTATACTAACACTTAGAGCTTTTAGAGGAGTTCACACAAGATTACAGTAGTGTTTTCTTTCTTTTTGACTCTCTATTCTTGTGTATGTTAACTAGGGATGAGAGGGGTATTTATAGGCCCCAAGTTGATTCAAACTTGGAGCCTAAAATGTCTCATCCCGGGTTTCCCGGGTATGGGCGGTATCACCACCTGTGTTGAGCGGTACCATCGCCTGCAGCACTAACACTGGGCGGTACCACCGCCTAGTCTAGCGGTACCATTACTTGACAGTTAGTCTCTCAGAGACTATGTCTAGGTAGTACTACTACCCAGACTGACGGTACCACCGCTTGACATTGACACTGGGTGGTACGACCACCTAGTTTGACTGTACCACCGCCTGACACAGTCTCGGAGATAGTGTCATGACAGTGCCATGACAGTGCCACCTGTTGGTTCACTATTTGGGCCTTTCACTTGGACCAACATAGTCCATTCATGGGCCCAACTGGCCCATAATTTGGTTGGCCCAAATCCAACCCAATTATGTGCTAACTACGAATATTAAGACATTTACTAAGCTAAATAAGTTTGTAAGTCTAGGTTTCTTCTAGCGAGCTTCCAAGGATCTTCCGGCGAACTTCCGACGATCTCTAGGCAATGTTCTAGCGAACTCCTGGCAAGCTCGTAGACTTCATGATAATCTTCTTAGCGAGTTCTAACAAGATTCTTTGGCAAGCTCCTGGACTTCTCAATCAATTCCGACAGAACATCCGACGAACGTCCGGACTTCCGATGAACACTCGAACTCCCAACAAAATCTCGTTCTTGACTCCGGGACTTCATTTTGCTTTATGCCTTGCTATCATAGTTAATCCTGCACACTTAAAACCTACTTTGATCTAGAAAATTATTATAAAGCTAATCAAGTGTTGTCCGGCATGTCATTGGTTTATCGATGCTTCATCCGATTATTCGGTGCATCATCCTCTCTTGCAGCCTATTGCCCAATCGGCCAGTTGACCTTCGCATCTCCGATTTTCTTGGCGCAATATCTACTCTTATTGGCCCGATACCTGAACCCATGGCCCGAAGCCTTCTATCGATGTGTCGACCGATCCTTTGGTGCGACGTCCAATCTTCTGACATGTTTTCTTTGGTCCAACATGATTCTTCCTGCTTTAATTATCTCTCCTTGGTCAAAGCTTCCTGTGTCACTCAAAACACAGATCAAATCATAAACACGATCAATTGGTTTCATCATCAAAATCTGAGATTCAACAATCTCCCCCTTTTGTTGATGACAATCAATTGATGACGGAGTTAACTTTTAACTCCCTCTATCAATATGCCATATTGATAGAACTCTTGGATTCAAAAATCCAAGCAACATGTCATAATAAAATCATGCATAACATCATACTTCTCCCCCTTTGTCATCAATAAAAATGAGAAGTTCAACTATTAAGTGTTTAGATATATAAGTTCAAATCATTGCATAATCTCTAATTTTATCATCATGCAAGTTTTATGACATACAACTAGCAAATTTGTTCATCATCTTACAACATGCATAATCACCAAATCATCGTTAATTTTAAAGATGTGCAAGATTGTAAATTTTGTAAGTTTGCATTTTTGCTTCTTAAAATATGCAAGGTAGCACTTCTTGGTGACGTTCAAGATGGCAAGTTCTACATCATGCAAGCTAGTGAATTTTACACATGAAAGTTGGCAAAATTTTACATCTTTTTAGATAAGCAAGTTTTTTGCTTCTCTTTATGATGTGCAAACTAACAACTTTTCTCCTCCTTTGTCATTGTCAAAAAGAAGGGAAGAATACAATTTTGTAATTCTTTTCCCTTTACATCAATTTCTAAATCATGACAAAGATAAAGTATCATTCTTAATTGCAATATCGTATCATTTCATAAAATGATAATTGTTGACTTTCACATCATAAAAAATCATAGTATTGCATGCATCATTCCAAATCAAAAATATTTTAAATTATGATGGTATCAAAATGTTAAATTACATTACATCCTACCATGCAAGATCATAACTTCTCATTTGTATATATCAACATAATATCATGAGTATTGCATGATTTCATATCATCACATAAAGGATAACAAGAAAATTTTGGTGATACGATATACAAATCATGAGGACAAATTGTGAATATCAAGAGGCATATTATGATTGTTTTGGATAACTCAAATAGCGAAAAGAAAGAATCATAGTAGACTATCTTGATTTATAAAAAAAAATTTTAAGTTATAATTCCGAGAAATCAAGAGAAACCATGATTCATTTTAATAAATCTCCTTTTAAATAAATAACGAAAAGAATTCTTAGGAGATCATGATATAGATAAAATTCATTTAATCTTGTAGGAGAACAAGATCTCAATTCATGCATATAAAATCTCTCAATTTATTATGAATCATAAAAATTGTAATTCCGAAAATTCATGATTCATTTAGATAGTATATAACAAAAATAAACATTGAGGATAAGTCTCTTTTTTTAGTGAATAGCAAAAAGAAACAAGGAGAAAATGATCTTAATTCATAGAAAGATTTCAAGTATCAAATATCAAGAAATCAAGATCATGAATTGAATTATTTTCCTCTTTAGTAAATGGCAAAGAGAAACATAAGATATCAAATAAGAGATCTTGATTCATAAAAGATTTCATGTTATAAATCTCGAAGAATCAAGATAAAGCTCATTCAAATTCAAATCATCAAATCATCAAAATTATTTTCAATAGATTCAAAAAGAAACATAGATAGATTCGTTATTCTCTCATTTTTTTTGAAAAAAATCAATAAAGTAGAAAAAAAAATTTAAGGAGAAAGTTTTTCTCTTTTTAGTTGTTTCAATTCATGTGATTTATTTTAGAAGTAAGCCTTTTTCATTTATGCCAAATAAAAACATGTATCAACGTTTAAAACCGAAAAACAAATTTCATCATCATGTCCAAAAATATGACACATGAAACATATGGCTTCTTTAAATAAGAGATTTGATTTATCATTTTAAGTCCAATAACAATACATTTTTTTTTTTATGTGTTTTATTTTATGTGATTGATTTCATTTAAATATGCTCAAGTTTTTCATATAAAAATCATCCATCTTGTTCAAAACCGAAAAAGCAACTTTCATTGCGACAAAGATCAATAAGCCATGAATAACAAAAATCATCATGCATAATTTTGAAATATAAAACTATTAAACATGATTTCAAATCATCATTATGTATCATTAAATCATCAAGTATGATTTCATTAATCATAAAATATTTTTAAATGAAATCAAAAAGTAATACGGAAATCATTAAGATACACATTAATGCTTCTTAAAAACATACATAGGATTTATCTTAAGCATTCGATTTAAGTCTAATATCTTGTTCTTTTATCATAAAGCATGTAATTTTAATGATCATTTTCAAAATTACTAGAAGGATATCCATGATTCCTAAATTTGTTATTTTTATCATGCAATTTTTAAAAAATAATTTATATATAATTTTTCTAAACTAATTTAAGAATAACTCATGAAATGCATCATATAATTTCGAAATAAAGCAAAGGGGTTTTGGTTACCTCATCGTCGAAAGTCGTTAAGGCATAGTTTGCCACCTCGCCTTCATCGATTTTCTCCTCATCATCGGATGAGCTCGATTCATCCCAAAGTGATTCCCTCTTGTTGTGTTCATAGCAAATAGTTGTATTTTTTTTAAGTTTATTTTTATTCTTTAATTCTTGTTTCATGAACTTTTTAAATTTCATAGTGAGGAGATCAAGTTCACTATCACTTGAGCTTTTGCTCAAGTGGTTTTTAATTGTTCTAAGTGTCAAATCCTTCCTATTCTTTAGAAGATTGTTCTCAAATTCATCATATTCAATATATGCCATAAAGCTCATTTCATATGTCATTAAAGACCCAAAAAGTTCTTCGAGTGAAAAATGGTTCAAGTTCTTTGATTCTTATATTGCCATTATTTTCGAATCCCAATTTTTAGAAAGTGATGGTAAAACTTTATTAATAAGTTCAAAATTCGAAAAATATTTGCCAAGTTCTTTTAAACCATTGACGACATCCGTAAAATGGGTGTACATGTCAATAATAGTTTCGCTCGGCTTTATTCAAAATAGTTCAAAATCATACATTAAAAGATTAACTTTAGACTATTTAACTCTATTTGTTCCTTCGTGCGTGATTTCAAGAGTGCGCCAAATATCAAAAGTTATTTCGCAAGTAGAAATCCGATTGAGTTCATTTTTGTCTAAGGTGCAAAATAAGACATTCATAGCCTTTGCATTTAAAGAGAAAGTCTTCTTCTACAACTTATTCCAATCGTTCATTAGAAGAGAATACTTTTGAAAACCAAATTCGACTATATTCCATAAATCGAGATTCAACAAAAGCAAGAAAACTCTCATTCGAGTTATCCAATATGTGTAGTCCATCCCAATAAATATGGGAGGACGAATGAGGGAGTGGCTCTCTTGAAAGCCAAAAAGAGCCATTTCTCTTGGGTATTAAACCAAATAAGAAATAACGAGGCTCTGATACCAACTATTAGGAATGAGTCAGCACTAAGAGGGGGGGGGGGGGAGTGAATTAGTGTAGCGGATAAAAACATCAGTTTTGTAAAATCTTCGTTCGTCGAAAACCGATCTCGGAAAGTGATTAACTTTAAAGTGTTTGCAAGAATAAAATGAGCAAATAAAGTAAGTAAATTAGTTTGCAATATAAGAATTAAAATCAGAACAAGAATGCAAACCGATTTATAGTGGTTCGGTCATCGTGACCTACATCCACTCCATTGATTCCTCTTCCGTCAAGGCCACCAGCATCCACTAATGATCTTCTTTCAACGAGCAAAAATCAACTACCCTTTTACAACCCTCTTCTCCTTTTCATGGGTTTAGGAGACAACCTTTACACCCCTTTCACTCTTCTCTAAAACTATACTAATACTTAGAGCTTTTAGAGGAGTTCACACAAGATTACAACAGCGTTTTCTTTCTTTTTCACTCTCTATTCTTGTGTATATTAACCAGGGATAAGAGGGGTATTTATAGGCCTCAAGTTGATTCAAACTTGGAGCCTAAAAATATCTCATCCCAAGTATTCCAGGTATGGGCGGTACCACCGCTTGTGCTGGACGCTACCATTGCCTGTAGCACTGACACTATGTGGTACTACTGCCCAATCTAGCGGTACCACCACCTGACAGTCTCTCATAGACTATGTCTAGGTCGTACCACTGCCCAGTCTGACGGTACCACCGCCTGACATAGTCTCAGAGACTGTGCCACGACGGTGCCACCTGTTGGGTCACTGTTTGTGCTTTTCACTTGGCCTAACATAGTCCATACATGGGCCCAATTGACTCCTAATTGGGTTGACCCAAATCCAACCTAATTATGTACTAACTATGAATATTAAGACATTTACTAAGCTAAATAAGTCTGTAAGTCTAGGTTTCTTCCAGCGAGCTTCCGACGATCTTCCGGCGAACTTCCGACTGTCTCTCGGTAATGTTCCAGCGGACTTCCGGCAAGCTCTTGGACTTCATGACGATCTTCTTGGTAAGTTTCAATGAGATTCTTTGGCAAGCTCTTGGACTTCTCAGCTAATTCTGATAGAACTTCCGATGAATGTTCGGACTTTCGATGAACTCTCAAACTCCTAACGAAATCTCGTTCTTGACTCCGGGACTTCATTTTGTTTTATGCCTTGCTATCATAGTTAATCCTGCACACTTAAAACCCACTTCGATCTAAATAATTATTATAAAGCTAATCAAGTGTTGTCTGGTATGTCATTGGTTTATTGATGCTTCATCCGATTATTCGGCGCATTGTCCTCTCTTATGGTCTATTGCCCAATCAGTCAATTGACCTCCCCAATTCTGATTTCCTTGGTGCAATATCCGCTCTTCTTGGCCCAATGCCTGAACCCATGGCCCAAATCCTTCTGTCGATACATCGACCGATCCTTCAATGCGACATCTAATCTTCTAACATGTTGTCTCTAGCCCAACATAATTCTTCCTGCTTTAATTATCTCTCACTGATCACAGCTTCCTATGTCACTCAAAACATAGATCAATTCATAAACATTATCAATTGGTTTCATCATCAAAATCTGAGATTCAATATGGCCGTGACTTTAGGTGCTGAATGGGCAATTCAATCGGCCCAATTCAGCCTTGTTAAGGGCCCAATTGGCCCCTAACTAAGTTAGTGGGATTATCTCCCAATCCTAACTCAACTTATGGTCTAACTATGATAATTAAGATATTTAAACAAGCAATATCTATCTGGTATATCAATTGTTCTCTCGATGAACTTCCAGCGAACTTCTCGGCAAACTTCCAGCGAACTCCCGACGAACTCTCAGCGAACTCCCGACGAACTCTCAATGAACTCCCGATGAACTCTCGACAAACTTCTGATGAACTCTCAGTGAGCTCCCGACGAACTCTTGGCGAGGTTCCGACAAACTTCCGGCACATCATCCGAATCTTCGACGTATCGTCCGATCTTTGACTCTGGTCCAACATATGCTTTATGCCTTACCGCTATCGTAGTTAATCCTACACACTTATCTCAACATATAGATTAGATCAAATAATTTACCAATTAATTTCATCATCAAAATCCAAGATTCAACACTAAGAAGGGGGGGTGAATTAGTGCTTATGATAAAAATTTCATCGATTCGAAAAACTTCAATGATTTTGAAAAACTTGATTCGATGAAACCCATATTGGAAATGATATCGAAAGTGTATTTCACTTGAAGTAAATATAATGAGCAATTAAAACAGAGAATAATAGTAATGAAGAGCAAAAGAATAGTGCACACCAAATTTATAGTGGTTCGATCGTTGTGATCTACATCCACTCCCGATTCTTCCTCCGTTGAGGCCACCGGTGTCCACTAACAGTCTTCCTTCAATAGGCGAAGACCAACTACCCCCTTACAACTCTTTTTCCTTTTTATAGGTTTAGGAGACAACCTTTTACAAGCCCTACACATCTCTCAGATTGATCACAAAGCTAAAGAAGGAGGTGGGCACTTAGCACTTTTTCAACACTTATACAACCAAAATCTTAAGACTTTTGTTCACACTTTTCGTACTCTTTTATGTAGGAAAGAGTAGGGTATTTATAGGCTCCAATGGCTTAAAAAATGGAGCCAAAAAGTGTCTTATCTAGGATTTCTAGGTTATTAGCGATACTACCACCTGCAAACTGACACTAGGCGGTATCACCTGCAAACTGACACTAGGCGGTACCACCACCCAGTCTGGGTGGTACAACTGCCTGATAGAGCCTCGAAAACTGGGCTCCAATGGTACCACCACCTAACAGGGTGGTACCACCACCTGACTGCATTAACTGCCGACAGTACCACCACTTGGCAGTATTAACTACCAATGGTACCATCACTTGACGTGGCTCCAAGTAGTTGAATGGGCCATCCAACCAGCCCAATTCAGCCCTGTTTCGGGCATAGTTGGCCCCTAATTGAGTTAGTAGGATTTTTCCTCAAACTAACTCAAATTAAAGTTCTAACTATGATATTTAAGGCTAAAACAATTACGATACAAGGAATCTAAATTGTTCGGCACATCAATTATTCAATTGAACTCTCGGTGAACTTCTGGCGAACTCCTAGCGATCTTCTAACAAGCTTTCGGTGAACTTCCGACAATCTTCCAATGAGCTTTCGGCGAACTCCCGATGAACTTTCGGTGAGCTTTCGGTGAACTCCCAGTGAGCTTTCACTGCATCGTTTGATCCTTCGGTGTATCCCTTGATTCATCTAGCCCGATGCCCAATCATTAACTCTGACCCAACTTTGATTCTTCTTTAATCATTTTGCCTTTCTCACGATCGTAGTTAGTCTTGCATCACTTATCTTAACACATGGATGAGATTATTAATTCACTAATCGATTTCATCATCAAAATCCAAGATTCAATAGACGGGAGTAACAAGGAGTTGTGTCCCTTGAGGTTACGTTGAGACACCGATTGGATCCCGATTCCCGCTAGAGATCCATCAAAGATCTCCGATTCACATATCGGAGGAAGTTATGTGTTTCGTGAGAAAATAGTGGGAGCATAATAAGATAGAAGACCATATCTTAGTTGTTTACCGTTTGTAAAGTTTGAATGTTATTTATTTCTACTACATGTTTTTTTCAGAAAATATCGCTTTCAAATCCCTTATGTGGCATACTTGATGTCAACCGCCTCATTGGTCCAAACTACACGGATTGGCTCTGCAACCTGAGAATCGTTCTCATATCTGTAAACTGTTTGAGGAACAGGGAAGGACTCAGCGATATGAGATATCCAAGAGCCTCTTTCGCACTAGGATGACTGAGGAGACATCGATTTAGAACCATGTCTGAAGGATGATTAAGTGGATAGAGAAACTCACGGGTCTATGAATGGTTC
This sequence comes from Musa acuminata AAA Group, assembly GCF_036884655.1. Taxonomy (NCBI): domain Eukaryota; kingdom Viridiplantae; phylum Streptophyta; class Magnoliopsida; order Zingiberales; family Musaceae; genus Musa; species Musa acuminata. The sequence continues at coordinate 20,969,281 of NC_088349.1, forward strand.
TAAAGGATAACCTATGTGTGGATCTTGTGCTTCAGTCCCTACCATATTCCTTTTCACGGTTCATAATGAATTTTAATATAAACAAGCTTGAGGTGACTTTCCTTGAGCTCCTTAATATATTGAGGGAGGTAGAGTGCACTATCAAAAAAGAAAAGCCAGTTCTTTATACTAGTGAGACCAAAAATAAAATAGAGGTAGAAAAGTCCCTTAAGAAGGGTAAGGGCAAGGGCAAACCGGGTAAAGCAAAGATTGCTAAGAAAGAACCGACAAAGAACAAAGGCTAGTACTTCCACTATGGCAAAGATGGGCACTAGAAGAGGAACTGTAAAGAGTACCTTGTAGAGAGGGTGAAACAAAAACTTGGAGAAGCTTCAGGTACATTTATGATCAGTCTCCATTTGTCAAACTCTTTTGATAACACATGGGTATCGGATACCAGTAGTGCTTATCACATCTGTAATTCGTTGCAGGTTCTGACAAGACCTAGGAGATTGGCGAGAGGTGAGATAGACCTCAAGATGGAAAGTGGAACAAAAGTTGCTACAGTAGCTATTGGTGAGGTTACCCTACATTTGCCTAGTGGAGCTATTATTGCATTGGATACATGTTATTTTGTTCCTTCTATTATCAAAAATATTATTTTCATTTCATGTTTGATAGTTAGTGGATATAAATTAGGTTTTTAGAATAATTATTGTTCAATAATATTAGATGATGAGATCATCACGAGAGGAACATTGCATAATGGTTTGTTTATACTGGACACTACTTCACATATCATGAATGTAAGTGTATCCAAGAGGAAACGAGATGAGGTGAACAATGCATACCTATGGCATTGTAGGCTAGGTCACATCCATGAGGGAAGAATTCAAAAGTTGCTAAATAATGAATATCTAGATCCATTCGACTATGAGTCATATGCAACTTGCGAGCCTTGTTTTTGTGGAAAACTGATCAACTTTTCATTTAGTGGAACTGGAGAGAGGGCCATTGAGCTGTTGGAACTCATACATAGTGATGTATGCAATCTTATATCAATTCATATCATAGGTGGTCTTAATGAAGTACAAGTCCGAGGCCTTAAGAAATTCAGAAATATAAAAATGAAGTAGAGAATTAGATTGAAAAGAGTATTAAGATTCTTTGATCAGATCGAGGAGGTGAGTACTTGAGTATAGAGTTCACCTAGTTCCTCAAAAGACCATAGGATTCTATCCCAATGGACACCTCCTTATACACTTCAACTCAATAGTGTATTTGAAAAGATGAATCATATAATGTTATATATGGTGCGGTCTATGATGAGCTTCACCGAACTACCCATCTCATTTTGGGGATATGCCATAGAGACCGCAGCTTACCTTCTGAACAAAGTTCCAACTAAGTCGGTAGTATCTACATCATATGAGATATGGAAAGGGAAAAGCCTCATCTTTAGATTGTTAAGATTTGGGGTTACCCTGCCCACGTTAAATGATATAACCCCGATAAGTTGTAATCTAGGATGGAGCGGTACAAGTTCGTGGGATACCCCAAGGAAACTTATGGATATTATTTCTATCATCCTGAGGACCAAAAAGTCTTTGTAGCCAAGAGAACGGTGTTCCTTCAGAAGGAACACATTCTTAGTGGAGATAGTGGGAGCATGATAGAGTTGAGCGAGGTTGAAAAATCTAGTTCAAGCACCATTCCATAGCCTGAGTCTGTTCAGGTACCTAACACACAAGTTCTAACTATATATATGTCTGATAGAGTATCTTATCATCCTGAGAGATATATAGGACATATTAAATGAAAGGATGTTGAGGATATTGATCCTCAGACCTACGAGGAGGGTATTAGGAGTATAGACTCCGGAAAGTGGTAAGAAGCCAAGAATTCTGAGATGGATTTCATATACTCTAACAAAGTTTGGAACCTAGTTAATGCACCCAAGGGTATTCTACCCATTGGTTATAAGTGGATCTTCAAGAAAAATATCGGAGTAGATAGAAAGGTAGAGACCTATAAAGCAAGGCTAGTGGTTAAGGGTTAAGGGATATTGTCAAAGGCAAGGTGTTGACTGTGACGAACCCTTCTCACTCGTAGTCATGCTAAAATCCATCTGAATTCTATTGGTTGTTGCAGCACACTATGATTATGAGATCTGGTAGATGAATGTGAAAATTACATTCCTCAACGACAACCTCGAGGAGGAGGTGTATATGATATAGTCTGAGGGATTCATGTCCAAGGACAGCCCAGATAAAGTGTGTAGGTTGCTTAGGTCAATTTATAGACTGAAGCAAGCTTTCCAAAGTTAGAACATAAGATTTGATGAGACGATCAGATCTTATGACTTCGTTAAGAATGAAGATAAGCCTTGTGTATACATGAAGGTAAGTGAGAGTGCTGTCACCTTCTTGGTGTAATATGTGGTTGACATCCTGATCATTGGGAATGAAGTAGGAATGCTATCCATAATAAAGGATTGGTTATCTAAACACTTCTCCATGAAGGACTTGGGGGAAGCATCCTATATCTTAGGGATTTGGATCTATAGAGATAGATCCTAGTGAATCTCGGATTTTGATGATGAAATCAATTGATGGGTTAATTGATCTAATCCATATTATTGAGTTAAGTGTGCAGGATTAACTACGATAACCAGAAAACACAAAGCAAGAATACCGGAGTCAAGATCGATGGACGTTTAAGAGTCCGAAGAATCGTCGGAGATGCTACCGAAACCAACCGAGAAGAAATCGGGAACCTATCGGAATTTTCGAAAGTTCACCGAAGAGATCATCGGAGGTTCACGGAGATCACCGAGAAGGCTCGGCTACTCGTTAAAGTCATCACAAGATCGGGAGCTTGATGGGAGTCCGTCAGAAGAAGTTCGTCGGAAAGCTCGCCGAAATAAGACTCGACGTTCGCGGTTGAAAGCTTGCTTAGGATGTGTTTTTGTTATGTAGTTCACTTGTAATTAGGATTAGGATTAAGAGATAATCCTATATCTTGGTTAGGGGCCAACTCGGCCCAAAGTCAGATATGGTTTGGGCTAAAATTAAGCCAAACCAGTGAAATCGGAGAGCCAAGCGGTGGCACCGCCTGGCTGGGCGGTAGCACCGCCCAGCACCCGAGAGCTGGGCGGTGACACCTCCTGGGCTGGGCGGTTGCACCTCCCAGCACCCGAACGCTGGGCGGTGGCACCGCCAGCATCGGGAACCCAAAGAGAATTCAAATTTTGGAGCCCAAAATTTGAATCCTCTTGAGGCCTATAAATACCCCTCAAATCTCAGCTGAGATTACAACTTTTGAGAAGCATTTTGATTGAGAGAAAAGTCTTAGAAAGTCTTAGCAAGTCTTGTTTTCAATTTGCTAGAGAGTTCTCCTCCTCCTTTCTTATTGAAAATTTGTAAGAGGTTGAGCTGTTTGTAAAAGGTTGTAAGAGGGGTATTTACCCTTCCATTTCAAGAGATTTGCTAGTGGAAGGTGGGAGCCTCATCGAAGAGAGGCCTCGCAAGTGGATGTAGGTCATTTGACCGAACCACTCTAAAATCGGCGTAATCTCTGGTTTGCATTTCATTATTGCTGTTTACATTACTGCAAAACTTTCTTACATGCTTTAGTTCCTTATTACCTTTGCTGCGCAACTTCAAGAATACGCTTTCAAGTTAAGTCTTTCAAGTTCCATTCTTATCATACGAAAGATTTTTCTAAAACCGAAGTTTTAATCCGCTGCACTAATTCACCCCCCCCTCTTAGTGTCGCTCCGATCCTAACAAGTGGTATCAGAGCAAGGTTATCTCTCATATTTGGTTTAATACCCAAGAGAGATGGCTTACTCCGGCATGCAAGAGGGCCACTCTATTGCACGACCACCTTTGTTTAATGGGTCAGATTACACATATTGGAAGACTCGCATGAGGATCTTCCTCATTTCTATGGACTTTGAGCTTTGATCTATTGTTGAAAACGGATTTCAAAAATCTTCTCTTCCGATGAGCGAATGGAATGAATCGGAGAAGAAGGTTTTTGCTTTAAATGCAAAGGCTATGAATGCCTTGTTTTGTGCACTAGACAAAAATGAATTTAATCGTGTTTCAATTTGTGATTCAGCCTTTGATATTTGGAGAACTCTTGAGGTCACTCATGAAGGCACTAGCCGAGTGAAAGAGTCCAAAATCAACATCCTTATGCACTCTTACGAACTTTTCCGAATGAAACCAAGTGAGTCCATCGGAGACATGTACACCCGGTTTACGGATGTCATCAATGGACTCAAAGCTCTTGGTAAAGATTTTACTAACTTTGAACTAGTAACTAAAATCTTAAGATCTCTCCCTAAAAGTTGGGATCCAAAAGTTACGGCCATTCAAGAGGCCAAAGACCTTAAAGCATTCCCTCTTGAAGAACTCATTGGGTCTCTAATGACCTACGAAATGACATGTCAAGCTCATGACGAGCTCGAGAACCCCCTTCCAAAGAACAGGAAGGATATGGCACTCAAATCACAAGAAGACCACTTGAAAGGAACATCAAGTGATGAGGACAGTGACAATGACATTGCACTTTTGACTCAAAAATTTAAGAAATACTTAAGAAAGAACAAATTTAAAAATAATACAAAAAACAAATTTGAACAAAAGAAGGACCAAGTGATTTGCTATGAATGCAAAAAACCGAGACACTACAAGAACGATTGTCCTCAAGCCAAAAAGAGAGCATCAAAGAAGAAGGCGCTCAAGGCAATGTGGGATGATTCAAGCGCGTCCGAAGAAGAGGAGTCCAACACCGAGCAAGTTGCTCATTACGCGCTAATGGCTTTAGGAGAAGAGGTATGTGATTTATTTAATGAAGATTTATCTTTTGAAGAACTCTCTATCGCTTTTCATGAATTATTTGATGAATGTAGAATTGTTAGCAAGAAGTTAAGTATCTTAAAGAAAGAGCATGCTTTGCTACAAGATAAATTTGAGAATCTTCAAACACCTCCATGCTCTAAGTGTGAGCATTTAGAAGCAATAAAAAATGAAAATTTACTTCTTAAAGAAACCTTAAACAAGTTTAAGGTTGGTAGCAACGGATTAGATATGATCCTTGCACACAAGGGTCACATCGCAAATAGAAATGGAATTGGATTTGTAAAAGGATTATATCAAAATCCTACGACATTCATAAAAGGACCTACATTACATGTTTCCTCTTATATGAAATGCAACTTCTGTTGCAAATCCGGACATATTGCCTACAAATGTCCATTTAGGAAAATTAGTTCACAAAAATTAATATGGGTTCCTAAAGGAACTATAAAGGATTCAATAATAAATAACAAAATTAGTGGGTCAATTTTTGAGGCACCCAAAATCAAATGGGTACCTAAAAATCATCCTCTTTTGTAGACAAACCCACAAGCTAGGAGCAAGAGATAGTATCTTGATAGTGGATGCTCACTAGCAAAGAAGAAGGGTACGTCACCTTCGGAGACAACAACAAAGGCAAAATCATTGGCAAGGGAACTATTGGTAACAAATTTAGTTTTTCCATTGATGATGTTTTACTAGTTGATGGATTGAAACACAATCTCTTAAGTATTAGTCAACTATGCGATAAAGGTTATATCGTTAGATTTGAATCAAATATGTGCATTATTGAAAAACCAAATCATAACATGACTATGATTGCTTTAAAACAAAATAATGTCTATACCATCAATCTTGATGAACTAGGTAATGAAATGTGTTTCTCCGTCGTAAATGATGATGCTTGGCTTTGGCATAGGAGATTAGGTCATGCAAGCATGAAAACAATATCTAAAATCTCATCTCAAGAATTAGTACGAGGGATTCCGAATATGAAGTTTATTAAGGATAAGGTATGCGATGCATGTTAACTAGGCAAACAAATAAAAACAAGCTTCAAACCAAAAAATCAAATTAGCACCACTAGACCATTACAATTGATCCATTTGGACTTATTTGGACCAATTGATACAAGTCTAGGTGGAAGCAAATATGCTTTTGTGATTGTGGATGACTACTCTAGATACACTTGGACCTATTTCTTAGCTCACAAAAGTGATTGCTTCAAGTGTTTCTCTAAGTTTTGTAAACTCACTCAAAACGAAAAAGGCTTCATGATTTCATCAATTCGGAGTGATCACGGTGGTGAATTCCAAAACCGTGACTTTCAAAATTTTTACGAAGTTAATGGGTACAATCATAACTTCTCAACTCCAAGAAATCCTCAACAAAATAGAGTAGTTGAAAGGAAAAATAGAAACCTACAAGAAATGGCAAGAACTATGTTAAATGAACATAGTTTACCCAAATATTTTTGGGCCGAAGCCGTAAATACGGCTTGTTACATCATGAATAGGGTCCTAATAAGACCATCTCTATCAAAAACTCCCTATGAATTATGGAATAACAAAAAACCAAATATTTCTTATTTTAAAGTTTTTGGTTGTAAATGCTTCATTTTAAATGAAAAGGATGCCCTAGGTAAATTTGATGCTAAATCCGATGAAGGTATTTTTCTTGGTTACTCCTCCGTTTCTAAGGCCTTTCGTGTCTTTAACAAAAGGACCTTAGTAATAGAAGAGTCTATTCATGTAGTTTTTAATGAAATTTCTGATTTAAAGAAAAATGATTTTGATGATGATCTTGGTTTTGATAATTTGAATTTAAACGAACCCCCTCCTCAAAATAGCCATTTGAATGCATCTTCTTCCGAAATTTCTTTACCCAAAGAATGGAAGTATGTAGATGCTCATCCAAAGGAGCTAATTATAGGAGATACAACAAAAGGGGTTCAAACTCGTTCTTCTTTCAAGAATTTTTGTGCTAACGCCGCTTTCCTTTCTCAAATTGAACCTAAATGCATTGACGAAGCCTTAAAAGATGATTTTTGGGTCATTGCAATGCAAGAAGAATTGAACCAATTTGAGAGGAATGAGGTATGGAAGCTTATTCCTAGACCAAGTGACCACTTAGTCATAGGTACTAAGTGGGTCTTTAGAAACAAGCAAGACGAAAATGGTATCGTGGTTAGAAACAAGGCTAGATTAGTGGCCAAAGGTTTCAACCAAGAAGAAGGTATCGATTACGAAGAAACCTTCGCTCCCGTGGCTCGATTAGAAGCCATAAGGATGCTCCTTGCCTATGCTAGTAGTAATAATTTTAAACTATTTCAAATGGATATCAAAAGTGCTTTCTTGAATGGTTTTATTTCCGAAGAAGTATATGTCGAACAACCTCCTAGATTTGAAAATTCTCTTCTTCCTAATCATGTATTCAAATTGACTAAAGCTCTCTATGGCTTGAAACAAGCTCCTAGAGCTTGGTATGAAAGGCTTAGTTCCTTTCTTATTTTAAATAATTTTACCAAAGGCAAGGTTGATACTACATTGTTTATTAAACATTTTGAAAATAATTTTCTTATTGTGCAAATTTATGTTGACGATATTATTTTTAGCTCTTCGGATGAATCACTATGTGAATCATTTGCCAAATGTATGAGTCATGAATTTGAAATGAGGTTAATGGGTGAATTAACTTTCTTTTTAGGATTACAAATCAAACAACTTAGTGATGGTATATTTCTTAACCAATCCAAATATACATTAGAATTGTTAAAATGATTTAACATGGATAATTCAAAAGCAATAAACACCCCTATGAGTACTGCGACTAAGTTAGATATGGATGAAAATAGTGAAAATTTCGATCAAAAAATATATAGGAGAATGATAGGTAGTCTACTCTACCTCACCGCGACTAGACCAGATATTATGTTTAGTGTAGGACTTTGCGCTAGGTTTCAATCTAATCCTAAATTATCTCATCTAAAGAGTGTTAAAAGAATATTTAGGTATCTTAAAGGAACTCCAAATTTAGGATTGTGGTATCCAAAATCTGAAAATTTCGATCTAATAGCTTATGCAGATGCCGATTTTGGCGGATGCAGGATAGATAGAAAAAGTACATCTGGAACATGCCAATTTTTAGGACATGCACTTGTTTCTTGGACTTCCAAGAAACAAAATTTAGTTGCACTATCTACGGCGGAAGCCGAATACATTGCTGCAAGTGCATGTTGTGCATAAGTCATTTGGATGAAAAATACATTAGAAGACTATGGAATTCACTTTAAAAACGTTCCCATAAAATGTGATAATACTAGTGCCATATGTCTTACTAAAAATCCAATTCAGCACTCTAGAACTAAGCACATCGACGTTAGGCATCATTTCATACGCGATCATGTCCTTAACAATGATGTTGTTCTAGAATTCATTGACACAAAGCATCAATTAGCAGATATATTTACAAAAGCTTTGAATGAAGACCAATTTGAATTCATTAGAAGGGAATTAGGTATGTTAAATTTTCCCTAAGAATAAACTTGTTTGAATGGATTTTCCGTAAAGTTTTTCATTCTCTCTCCGTTCCTCGGTGACTTGTTAAATTATCTTATCCTATCTTGAGTCAAACACCGCTTCCATCTGATCAAGATTAATGATTTTATGATATTTTGAATCTCGAAATTTATTTTGATGGCTTAATTATGAGTTTCAAGTTGACGAATTGAATTTGAATGGATTTGTATTCGAATTATGATCTTGACTTATTGGAGTTACTACTTAAAATTTCTTTTTTTCTTATCTCAATCTCTTCTTTGTACATCTACAATTTTTGTTATTTATAAAAAGAAGAGATTTGATAATATGGATGAATGCTGAATTTTCCTTTAAGATGAACTCTGCGTAAATATTTTAGCATACTTAATTTTGAATGATAAAATCTTTGTATGATCAATGATAATATAGATGAGTGATGTATGATCAATGATAAAATCTTTGTGTGATAAATTATGTGCTTCAAGTCTCATTCCCTTTTTGTTGATGACAAAGGGGGAGAAAAGTGATGACTTGTATCATTTTAATAGCATGACTTATATGAATTGCAAAAGCTTGTGTGATATGAATGTCTTATATGCCTTGCAAAATCCTTGAGAATATCACAAGATTGATTGATCATATTGAAAGCATGCCTTACATCGATATCATGAAATTCATGTTGAAAATCTTTATCTCCTATCGTAGTAAAAATCGTCCCATATCATTTGACTTATGATTTTCATCGAAGTTTCGCATTTACTATTGCTTAATGAGAATAACGATAAGTTCTACGGTTAGAACTTATCGGTTTATGCTTGAAATCAATGGATGAAATTCAAGTGTTTTCATCTTCTCATAATATGGCATATAGATAGGGGGAGTTATGTTTAACTCCGTCATCAATTGATTGTCATCATCAAAAAGGGGGAGATTGTTGAATCTCGGATTTTGATGATGAAATCAATTGATGGGTTAATTGATCTAATCCATATTATTGAGTTAAGTGTGCAGGATTAACTACGATAACCAGAAAATACAAAGCAAGAATACCGGAGTCAAGATCGATGGACGTTTAAGAGTCTGAAGAATCGTCGGAGATGCTGCCGGAACCAACCGAGAAGAAATCGGGAACCTATCGGAATTTTCGAAAGTTCGCCGAAGAGATCGTCGGAGGTTCACGGAGATCACCGAGAAGGCTCGGCTACTCGTTAAAGTCATCATAAGATCGGGAGCTTGATGGGAGTCCGTCAGAAGAAGTTCGTCGGAAAGCTCGCTGAAACAAGACTCGACGTTCGCGGTTGAAAGCTTGCTTAGGATGTGTTTTTGTTATGTAGTTCACTTGTAATTAGGATTAGGATTAAGAGATAATCCTATATCCTGGTTAGAGGCCAACTGGGCCCAAAGTCAGATATGATTTGGGCTAAAATTAAGCCAAACCAATGAAATCGGAGAGCCAGGCGGTGGCACCGCCCAGCATCCGAGAGCTAGGCGGTGACACCTCCTGGGCTGGGCGGTTGCACCTCCCAGCACCCGAACGCTGGGCGGTGGCACCGCTTGGCTGGGCGGTGGCACCGCCAGCATCGGGAACCCAAAGAGAATTCAAATTTTGGAGCCCAAAATTTGAATCCTCTTGAGGCCTATAAATACCCCTCAAATCTCAGCTGAGATTACAACTTTTGAGAAGCATTTTGATTGAGAGAAAAGTCTTAGAAAGTCTTAGCAAGTCTTGTTTTCAATTTGCTAGAGAGTTCTCCTCCTCCTTTCTTATTGAAAATTTGTAAGAGGTTGAGCTGTTTGTAAAAGGTTGTAAGAGGGGTATTTACCCTTCCATTTTAAGAGATTTGCTAGTGGAAGGTGGGAGCCTCATCGAAGAGGGGCCTCGCAAGTGGATGTAGGTCATTTGACCGAACCACTCTAAAATCGGCGTAATCTCTAGTTTGCATTTCATTATTGCTGTTTACATTACTGCAAAACTTTCTTACATGCTTTAGTTCCTTATTACTTTTGCTGCGCAACTTCAAGAATACGCTTTCAAGTTAAGTCTTTCAAGTTCCGTTCTTATCATACGAAAGATTTTTCTAAAACCGAAGTTTTAATCCGCTGCACTAATTCACCCCCCCTTTTAGTGCCGCTCCGATCCTAACAGATCCAAGATAATACTTGACTTGTCCCAGTCCAGGTACATAGACACCATTGTTAAAAGGTTTGGCATAAAAAATTCTAAGAGATGTCTCATACCGATGAGACATGGGATATCGCCTTCTAAGAGTATGTCCCCAAAGATTCCTAAAGAAAGAGTAAACATGGATAGGATACTCTATGCCTCAGTGATAGGGTCTATCATGTATATCATGCTATGTACCAGGCCTGATATAGCGCATGCTCTGAGTGTAACGAGCAAGTTCAGGCGGATAAAAGCTTGGAGTACTAGAAAGCAGTAAAGTATATCCTTAAGTACTTAATAAGGATTGAGGATTTTTTACTAGTATATGGAGGTAGTAACCTTAGGGTTGAAGGTTACACGGACTCAAGTTTCCAGTCCGATGTCGAAGATGACAAGTCGAATTCAGGGTATGTATACACCTTGAATGGATAAGCAGCATGCTGGAAGAGTTCCAAGCAGGATACTACTGCTAACTCGACCATAAAGGCGGAGTATATTGCTTCAGCAAAGGCAACAAAAGAGGGAGTCTGGATGAAGTTCATCACAAATCTAGGAGTCGTGCCAGGCAACAAGGAGCCTATTCCCTAATATTACTATAACAATAGGACGATTGCTCAAGCAAAGGAACCTAGGTCTCATCAGAAGCATAAGCACATTCTGATGAGGTTCCACCTAATTAGAGAGATCGTGGCCCGAGGAAATATAGTAGTGGAAAGAGTTTTATCTGAAGATAACATCACAGATCCACTAATAAAGTCATTGTCTTATATTGTCTTTGAGCGTCATAGGGGGTTTGATGGGGATTAGACACATAGGTGATTGACTTTAGGTCAAGTGGGAGATTGCTAGTCATAGGTACCCTGCAAGCCAATCGCATGAGTGATGGCACGTGTGACATGACACGTACTCTTTTTGCTTATTATATTATTTAATATTTTATCATTTTATATTACTTGTTATATAAATATATATTGTGATGTCCATGGATCTACATAATGGGAATTGGATCATGATGAGATCACGATAATGAGACTGATTCTCCTTTAAACATATACCCTAAATAATTCTAATAATTCTAATCATAGATTACTCAAGAGGGACATCGAGATAACCGAACAAACTAGTATACTATATACTCATCCATATAATGGAGATAGCTAGTCTCATAATTACTCGTATAGGGACACTAGGGATATAATGCAGGTGCTCATTAGAGAATGAGTTCACTGTTTGATCCGTTCACAGAATGCTAGATGGTTGATGATGCCTTATTATCAGACAGCGATTTCGTAGTCCTAGTGGTATTTCTAAACCTTAGACTTGAGATACCAAGGATGTCCTATATAAGTACTCCACTCTTTGATATTGGACTTATAGACTTGGAAGTTCTAGATCTAGCACAACTAGTCATCGGGAGTGGTAACCAACCTTACGAGGGCTATTGAGTATCGATAGACGATCATCTGCTCTCGATGTCATGAGAAAAATATTCTTTGTGTTCTTGCTTAGACAAATCCCTGGCCATGGTCATTCAAATTGAGAGAGAAGAAGTTCTCCGGGAGAATCTGATTAGAGCGAGACTCGAGTAGAAATCGTATAGGCCTGACAGCACCATGCCTGGTATACGGTCTCTAGGATATTAGATAGATAAGGAACTATAGATATATGATAGTTGAGGATAGACATATCTAGTGGATTGGATTCTCTTGTATCTTCTAGAGACTACGGCGTAGTGGCCTAATACGTTCGTAGTCAATGAGTCAAGTAAATTATTATAGAGATAATAATTCACTGAGTCGGAATGATTTCTGACAGGTATGACTCATGGCCAACCTAATATTGGGCCTAAAGTGTTACACACATATTGTAGGTATTGCGATGAATAGATGTTCGGATACAAGATAACCATTGGAGCCCCTATCTTATTGGATATCCAATAAGCCCCTAAATTATTGGATCCTATGGATAAGATCCAAAAAGTACCAATGAGAGATTATTGGATAGAGACCCACTAATCTAAGAGGCTTGGGTAGTTGGATGAAGATCTAATACTCAATATGATAAGATCCATTAGGGTTAAGTTGACAAAGGTGCTCTATAAATAGGAGTGAACCAAAGGGCCATGGGCTAGGTTCTTTTTGGATACCTTCTTCTATTATCCTCTCTCCCTCTCCTCCTCATATTACAGCCCAAGAAGGGGCAATCCCTTCTTGATTGCGTGGTGCATGCGAGGAAGAGTTTTGGGTAATGATTTGAGGAGCGTCTTTGTAGTCCTTGTCGTGTGGATCACCACTAGAGAGGAGGGCATTTAAAGTCCTTTATATAATCCCATAGATTTATAGGAATTCAAGGATATACGATCTCCCTAGGTAATTCTCTTACATGTAGTATTTCAATTTCGCGGGTTTTTATGCACCAACTTTTGCACGATGATAAGAAACCTTTTTCTACAAAAATTTTAGAATTTTATTTTTTGTTCTTCCGCTACGCATGTGATATCACCCCAGATTTCCCAACACTTGATATAGGAGACAATGGAGGTGTAATCTCTTTATTTATCACTTTGTCTTTGTCTTCATCTTGCACTTCCTCCATATTTGTGCTTTCATCTTCATGAATTTTACATCCTACTCACATGCACTTTGTGTTTTTCTAGATCAAATAACTTGTAGGCTTTAGATGGGGTATTATAGCTAATGAAAATATATTTGGAGCTTTTGTCATCCAATTTTGTTCTTCTTTAATATGAAACATGAGCATAAGCAATGTATCAAAAAAATCCTTAAGTGAGAGATGTTATGCTTCATACCACTCCAAGTTTGTTGTGGCGTTATGTCTTCCAAGCTACTATTGAACACCTATTGAGTAGCTAGACCATACATGCAACAACTTCACCCCAAAACTCCTTTAGTATATTTTTGCTTTGTAGTATGCTTCTAACAATATTAAGAATGATTCGATTCTTCTTCTCCTCTATACTATTTTGTTAAGGGGAATATAGTATTAGAAATGGGGTCGGCACTAAGAGGGGGGTGAATTAGTGCAACGGTAAAATTATCTTCAAAAAACCTTTCGTTTCGATAAAACCGTTTACGTTAAATATCGATCTCGAAAAGTGTTTAACTTTAAAATGTTTGCAAGAATGTAATGAGCAAGTGAAGTAAATAAATCAGTTTGCAATGCGAGAATTAAAAGCATAACAAGAATGCAAATCGATTTATAGTGGTTCAGTCATCGTGACCTACATCCACTCTGCCAATTCCTCTTCTGTCGAGGCCACCGACATCCACTATCGATCTTCCTTTAATAGGCAAAGATCAACCTCCTTCTTACACCCCTCTTCTCCTTTTCATGGGTTTAGGAGATAACCCTTACAAGCACTCACTCCTCTCTTATAGAATTCTAAACTTAGAGTAGATGAGAGAATTTCTAAAGAGATTGCAGCAGCGTTTCTTCACTTTTAAACTCTCTGTGCTTATGTATCTTAACTAGGGATAAGAAGGGTATTTATAGGCCTCAAGTTGATTCAAACTTGGAGCCTAAAAATATCTCATCCAAGGTTTCCTGGGTCCGGGCGGTACCACCACCCACAACCTCTCGGAGGCTATGTCTGGGCAGTACCACCGCCTGACACAGTCTCGGAGACTATGCCATGACAGTGTCACCTCTTGGGGCACTGTTTGGGCCTTTTCATTGGGCCTAACACAGTTCTTACATAAGCCCAACTGGCCCATAATTAGGTTGGCCCAATTCCAAACCTAATTACGTGCTAACTACGAAATCTAAGACATACTTAAGCTAAATAAGTCCATAAGTCTTGGTTTCTTCCGGCGAGCTTCCGGTGAACTTCCGACAATCTCTCGGCAATGTTATAACGGACTCCCAATAAGCTCCTGGACTTCACAACAAACTTCTTGGTGAGATCGAAGAGCTTCTCTGGCAAGCTCCGAGACTTCTCGGTTGGTTCCGACGGAACTTCCGACGAACATCCGGACTTCCGACGAACTCTCGAACTCCCAACGAAATTACGTCCTTGACTCTGGGACTTCATTTTGCTTCATGCCTTGCTATCATAGTTAATCCTGCACATGTAAAACACACTTCAATCTAGACAATTAATACTAAGCATTAATTATATTGTCCGGCATGTTATTGGTCCCTCGACGCTTCGTTCGATTCTTCGGCACATCATCCTCTCTTACGGCCTTTTGCCCAATCGGCCAGTTGACTCCTCAACTCCGATATCCTTAGCGCAATATCCGCTCTTCTTGGCCTAATGCCCGAATCCATGGCCTGAAGCCTTCTGTCGATATATCAACCGATCCTCTGGCCCGACGTTCAATCATCTGACATGTTTTCCGCTAGCCCAACATGATTCTTCATGCTTTAATTGTCTCATCCTGATCGAAGCATCCTACGTCACTCAAAATACAGATTAAATCATACACACTCATCAATTGGTTTCATCATCAAAATCTGAGATTCAACAATCTCCCCCTTTTTGATGATGACAACCAATTAATGATAAAGTTAACTAAACTCCCGGAGTTTAAACAAACTCCCCCTATAAATATGTCGTATTGATAGAACCTTGAATTCAAGCTGAATTTAAGTCGTTGCAAATTTCATAATGAATATTTGTAACACGTCATCATGCATAACATGATTATACTTCCCCCCCTTTGTCATCAACAAAAAAGAGAAGTTCCAACTATCAAATGTTTGAGATATAAGTTCAAATCATTGCATGAAAAACATAATATCAAGTTTTATCATCATGCAATTTGTAAACAAGAAAATTTAGCAAGTGTTACATCATATAAGCTATCAAGTTTTAGATATGCTAGGTAATAAGATAGCAAGTTTACAACATACAAGCTAGCAAAAATTTTATAACATTTTAAAACATGCAAGCTAGCAATTTTGAGATGTTCAAGAAAGCAACTCTTACTTCTTGAAATATAAGTTTTGCTAGATGTGCAAGTTAACTTGTTTTTTTGCTTCTTGAGATAGGTAAGATAGCACTTGGTGATGTTCAAGATAGCAAGTTCTATATCATGCAAGCTAGTGAATCTTACAACATTTTAGAACATGCATAATCACCAAATCATCATAAATTTTAATAATGTGCAAAATTATAAATTTTGCAAGTTTGCATTTGTGCATCTTGAGATTTGCAAGATAGCACTTCTTGCTTCTCTTTTTATATGAGCAAGCAAGCAAGTTTTCTTCTTTTGCAATGTGCAAGTTTCCAAATTTTGCATCTTAAGCTAGTAATATTTCTCTCCCTTTGTCATTGTCAAAAAGAAGGGAAGAATACAGTTTTGTAGTTCTTTTTCCCTTTACAATAATTTTCAAATCATGACAAAGGATGAATAATCAAGTTATGAATATCAAAATAATTTTTCATCATGAATATTTTATCATTGCATGCATCATTATCATAAGTTGAAGTATTACATGCATAATATAAAATCATCACTCATAATTACATTAATGTTTCAATCATTATTTCAGTATATTTGTGCATCATTATGGTTTCAATTTACAACATGCACAATTTCAAAACTTTGCATATGGTATTCTTACTTCATGCATAACATAAATAAATCAATCACCATGGGCATATCATACATGATATTCACGCATTCATAATACATCATTTTGGCAACAAATCATAGCATTTCAAATCATAATGGTATCTAAATATCAAATTATATTACATCCTATCATGCATGATCATACCTTCTCATTTGTTTGTATAAATTCATGGGTATTTCATGTATAATTTCATATCATCATATGAAAAATATCAAGAGAATTTTGATGATGAGATACACAAATCATGAAGACAAATTGTGAATATCAAGAGACATATTATGATTCTTTTTGTATAGCACAAATAGCGAAAAGAAAGAATCATAGTAGACAATCTTGATTTATAAAAAGAATTTTTAAGTTATAATTCTGAGAAATCAAGAGAAACCATGATTCATTTTAACAAATCTCCTCTTAAATAAATAACAAAAAGAATTCTTAGGAGATCATGATATAGATAAAATTCATTCAATCTTGTAGGAGAACAAGATATAAATTCATGCATATAAAATCTCTTAATTCATTATGAATCATAAAATTATAATTCTGAAAAATCATGATTCATTTAGAAAATTCTCCTCTTTAAATATTCAAAGAGAGATCTTAGGAGATCAAATAATAAAAGATATTCAAATGAAATTTGAAGTCATGAATTTTGAAAAAGATATTCTCTTTAGTAAATCGTAAAAGAAAACGTAGGAGAAAAAGATTTCAATTCATGCATAAGAACTCTTATGATTCATATTGAAAATTTTCTCAAAATGCAAGAGAATAAAGAGTAAGAAATCTTGATTCATTAAAGATTTCAAGTTATAAATCTCGAGAAATCAAGATCGTGATTTTGATAAAACCCATTAAATTCAAACCATCAAAATCAATTTCATGGTTCACAAAATTCATAACATAAATAGATTCATGATTTTAAATCCAATAATATATTTTTCTTTTTATGTGTTACATTTTAAGTGATTGATTTCATATAAGTATGTTAAAGGTTTTTTCATATGAAAACCATACATCATAGTTTAAAATCGAAAGAGCAAATATCATCATGGAAATCATTAAGATCAATAAACCATTAATTACCCAAAACTCATCATTATTTCAAATTATCATGCATAATTTTGAAAAATAAATTTATTAGGTATGATATCATCAAACATGATTTCATAAGGCATTTTTAATCAAAATTATTTTGTTTATCATAAACATATTATTTTCATGATTATTTTTAAAATTACTAGAATGATAAGCATGATTCCTAATTTTTTGTATTTTCATTATTAAGCATATAATTTTTAAGAAAATTAATTCTAAACTAAATTATAAATAACTCATGAAAAATATTATGTAATTTTAAAATAAATTAAGGGCATTTTGATTACCTCATCGTCGAAAGCCGTTAAGACGTAGTTTGCCACCTTGCCTTTGTTGATTTTCTCCTCGTCTTCGGAGGAGCTTGATTCATCCAAAGTCACCTTCTTTTTTTTGCGTTCATAGCAAGTAGTTGTATTCTTTTTTGTTCTTTAATTTTTATTTCATGTACTTTTTAAATTTCTTAGCAAGGAGTTCAAGTTCCCCATCACTTGAGCATATGCTCGAGTGGTCTTCAATTGTTCTAAGTCTGAAATCCTTCCTGTTCTTTGGAAGGTTATTCTCGAGTTCCCTTTTTACTACATTGTTCATTTCGTAGGTCATTAAAGACCCAATTAGTTTTTCGAGAATAAGGTTGTTTAGGTTTTTAGCCTCTTGTATGGCCGTTACTTTAGAGTCCCAAGTTTTAGAAAGTGATCGTAAAATCTTGTTTACAAGTTCAAAATCTGAAAAACTTCTACCAAGTGCTTTTAAACCATTGACGATATCCGTAAAACGGGTGTACATGTCAACAACGGTTTCACTTGGTTTTATATGAAATAATTTGAAATCATGTATTAAAAGATTAATCTTTGAAACTTTTAATCTACTAGTGCCTTCGTGTGTGGTTTTAAGAATTTATCAAATATCGAAAGTCGTTTCACACAAAGAAACCAGATTGAATTCATTTTTGTCTAAGGCACAAAATAGAGCATTCATAGCTCTAGCATTTAGTGAAAACGTCTTCTTCTCCAAATCATTCCAATTGTTCATTGGAAGAGAAGACCTTTAAAATCTGTTTTCGACCATATTATATAAATTTAAATTAATCGAAAGCAAGAAAACTCTCATTCGAGTTTTCCAATAAATGTAGTATGTCCCATTGAAAAAGGGAGGACGAATGAGAGAAAGTCTCTCTTGAAAGCCGAAAAGATTCATTTCTCTTGGGTGTTAAACCAAATGAGAAATCACGAGGCTCTGATACCAATTGTTAGGAATGGGGTCGGCACTAAGAGGGGGGGTGAATTAGTGCAGCGGTAAAGTCGTCTTCAAAAAACCTTTCGTTTCGATAAAACTGTTTGCGTTGAAAATTGATTTCGGAAAGTGTTTAACTTTAAAACGTTTGCAAGAATATAATGAGCAAGTGAAGTAAGTAAATCAGTTTGCAATGCGAGAATTAAAAGCAGAACAAGAATGCAAACCGATTTATAGTGGTTCAGTCGTTGTGACCTACATCCACTCTGCCAATTCCTCTTTCGTCGAGGCCACCGGCATCCACTATCGATCTTCCTTTAATAGACAAAGATCAACCTCCTTCTTACACCCCTCTTCTCTTTTTCACGGGTTTAGGAGACAATCCTTACTAGCACTCACTCCTCTCTTACAAAATTTTAAACTTAGAGTGGAGGAGGGAATTTCTAAAGAGATTGCAGCAGCGTTTCTTCACTTTTAAACTCTCTGTGCTTGTGTATCTTAACCAGGGATGAGAGGGGTATTTATAGGCCTCAAGTTGATTCAAACTTAGAGCCTGAAAATATCTCATCCCGAGTTTCCTCGGTCTGGGCAGTACCACCGCCAATGTCAGTCCGACACTGATACTGCACTAGGCGGTACCACCGCCCAGTCTGGCGGTACCACCACCTGACACTGGGTGGTACCACCATCTAGAATGGCAGTACCGCCACCTGCAGCCTCTCGGAGGCTGTGTTTGGGTGGTACCACCGCCTGACACAGTCTCGGAGACTATGTCATGACGGTGTCACCTCTTGGGGCACTATTTGGGTCCAACACAATTCTTACATGGGCCCAATTGGCCCATAATTGGGTTGGCCTAATTCCAATCCAATTACGTGCTAACTACGAAATCTATGGCATACTTAAGCTAAACAAGTCCGTAAGTCTTGGTTTTTTCCGACGATCTTCCAGCGAACTTCCGACGATCTCTCGGCAATGTTCCAGCGGACTCCCGACAAGCTCCTGGACTTCACAACGATCTTCTTGGCAAGTTTTGACGAGCTTCTCTGGCAAGCTCTGAGACTTCTCGGCTGGTTCCTACAGAACTTCCGATAAATGTCCGGACTTTCGACGAACTCTCGAACTCCCAACGAAATCACATCATTGACTTCGGGACTTCATTTTGCTTCATGCCTTGCTATCGTAGTTAATCCTGCAAATGTAAAACACACTTTGATCTAGACAATTAATACTAAGCATTAATCATGTTGTCCGGCATGTCATTGGTCCCTCGACGCTTCGTCCGATTCTTCGGTGCATCATCCTCTCTTACGACCTATTACCCAATTGGATAGTTGACTCCGCAACTTCGATATCCTTAGCGCAATATCCGCTCTTCTTGGCCTGATGCCCAAATCCATGGCCCGTAGCCTTTTATCGATACGTCGACCGATCCTTCGGCTCGACATCCAATCATCTGACATGTTTTCCTCCGGCCCAACATGATTCTTCCTGCTTTAATTATCTTATCCTGATCAAAGCATCATACGTCACTCAAAACACAAATTAAATTATAAATACTCATCAATTGGTTTCATCATCAAAATCCAAGATTCAACCTATAGTACCATCAATAGTAACTGAATACCACAAACTTCACAAAAACCTTTGATTTCCTTTGATGTGAATTCTACTCCATGATTCAATCGTAAAACTTTGATAGCGTAGCTACTTTGGTTCTCCATTTATGCTTCGAACTTCTTGAATGATTCAAAATCCTTGAATTTCTCCTTTAGGAAATGAACCCATGTTTTTCTCCTAAAATTATCAATGAATGTTAGAAAATGATGATACTTACTATAAGAAGTTGATGATATTAATCCACATATATCGGGTGTGGATTAGCTCAAAGGCCTCTTTGTATAATTTGTTGATTCATTTGGAAAAATCTTCCTTAGTTATTTCCTAAGAATACATGCTTTATAAAATTGATTTAGAGAGTTAACGTGTGGTAGTCCTTCCACCATCCTTTTGTTTGAAAATAAGTTGAGTGCACCAAAGTTAAAATGTTCAAGCCTTAAGTATCATATCTAAGAGCTATCTTTTAAGCTAACATTTTAGCATTTATCGTCAACATGCTTTATGTTAAATAATTTTTTTTAGTCATTTGCACTTGCACAATTGTCTTTGTTTTTTAATTTTTTAGTGTGAGTTATATTCTCCATGTGCGCATTATATCCTTCCTTCAAAAGTTATCTTAAACTTAAAATGTTTATCTTCATGTTAAGCATGTAATAGACATTAGCAATAAAATGATGATTCTATTTTTGGCTTACATAAGAATTTTATCTTTTTCCTTTATTTCCACCCTTGAGAAGTCTCCAAAAAATACTTGTCTATTGACTTCTTCATCTAGCTCCATAAATATATACTTTCGCCCACACATATGATTGCTTGCTCTACTATCCAATTAGCAAAGGTCTTCCTTTTATACTAGTAATAAAATAAAATCATCCTCTTTTTCATCCTTTTTTACATAGCTAGTTTTCTCAACAACTTGGTTAGAATCATTATACCAATATTATGATGAATTATGACCAATCTTATCATAAGTATAATAATAAAATTTGGATTTGTTATACCTTCTTCCTCTTGAAGAACCACCTCTTTCACCTTCTTCTTAAGGTATTCTTTATCATCATTGTTGTGTTGTGCTTATTCTTGGCCTCTACCATGCCTAGGATCATGACCATTATGTCTTTATGTTCTTTCTCCTTTAATATCTTCATTCTTATCTTTAAGAAAAAGATTGCTTTGAAGAACTTGTTCTATTTATTCTTACTTTTTTTGTATTATTTGTTTATGAGCTTATAAGGAGCTCATAAGCTCATCAATGGTCATGACTTCAAGATCCTTTGATTCTTCAATGGCCATTATAAAATAGTCAAACTTTGTATCCAATGATCTTAGGAATTTCTCCACTACTCGATTATCTAGTAATATCTCATCATTTTTTCTTAGTTAGTTGACAATGACCAAGATTATTATGAAGTAGTCGAAATGGACTCCATCTCCTTCATCTTCAATGCTTTAAACTTACCCCTTAGATTTTGGAATCGTACCTTCTTCACCTTTTCTATTCTTATAGGAATTTTAAAAGATGACGATCTTTTCGAATGTTCCTTCATCAAGCCATTGATAGATCAAGAAAAGAGTTTTATTTTCTCTCTTTCTCACATCTCTTGAGGAATCTTTTTGACTCCTCATAAGTATAGCTTTATCTTGGGGCTCAATGTATCCTTTTTCTACTTCTCCCACACATCTTGTGATCCAAGTAAGTTTTCAATTGATGCTCCAATTTTCATAATTGTTAGTGGGACAGAAGATAGTGAATGATATGTTGGTAGTCATCTTGACTTTGATACTACTTTGTTAGAAATTGTATAGAGTTGTGGAAGAAGAGTGGTTGAGGAAGAAAATACAAGTCTAACTTTGTTGGGTTCAAATATTTAAGCTTATGATCATAATGACATTCCCTTATCTATTTATAAGAGATAAGAGTATAAGACTATATTCATAAAAAATAAAAAAATAAGGATTCCCTAACTTTCAAGATGATATCTTTTCTACATCTTGACAACTCCTTACATATATGAACTTATGAGGGATTATAATATCTTCCAAGAGGATTTTACCTTCTTCTAAAATATCTAAGATATTCTTCAACTTTAAAAAAGATTCATGCCTTTTTTAAAATTTCAAAATCGTTTTTCATCCAAGATGATCAAGTAAAATAATCTTTGAATAAATTAAGCTTAATCTCAACATATGCTTCCCACGTCACTAGTGATGAAGGCATTCAACATGGGGAGAAGGAGCTGGCAAACAGGAGGAGCACATGATATTCAAGGGGTGAGGCTCAAGGTGGACGATGTGGTGAAGATGATGATGTACCTGGCCAATGATGAGTCTCGATATGTGAGTGGGCACAACTTTGTCATGGACAGGCAATTCTTGACTAGAAACCCCTTGTCGAGCTTGGCTTGCTACTCCATCTCCAAACATGAGTAATGTTAAGTGACATGCTACTACTGTGTTTGATTTCTTTATGCATGATTGCTTCCCCCACAATATAATATATAAGGTTCTATATTCACCAACAAAATAAGTTTCTTGATTTGGGTTATAACAAACAGTAGATTCTATCTATTATCCTTTCTATGGTAGACGATATGTGAAAATTTTAAAAAAGATAAGAAAAAAAAGATATTCTCCCATTATCATACTTGTGACAAGTTCGAATATTAGCTTGGATGTTAGACATAGACTAACACCGAACCCCTAACCTCTGATAGCTTTACAAGTCAAATAATAGTGAATATATCAAAAAATTCTATGATGTGGTCCATAAATTTTTCTTCCAAAACATAAACTTTTATCATAAACCTTGTCTCTTCTTCTTCTCTATATTTTGGTAGTGATGGGTTCATATAACATATGAGGTAGTGATGGGTTCATATAACATATGAGTGAGGAGAGGCATCGAGGACCTTCATATAATACTTAGGAATGACTTGTCATCAGCATTCGAACAATATTCCTTTCAAAATCTCCATCAAAGGTCCTTTATTTCATCCTTGATGTTACAAAATTCATGAACCTAATTAAATCTTAATACTCAATGGAATATTATAAATCTATAGTCAAAATTTCATTATCTTTATATGCAATATGGGCACTACCAATTATCATGTTTATCATGATCATGTGTTTAAGAAGCATTCATAGGGATGAAAAATATGTTGTCAAAAAGCCCTATTCCAAAATTTTACATTTTGGGGCATGTAATAATTTCTGTGAAGTCATGTAATAATTGTTCAATTTGCATTAAGGATTTGTGCTATAGGACATTTTTTAATCTGATCTTGACTGATGAACGGTTAATGATTGCAAATACATTTTTTTCTCGTTTGTTTACTAGCAGCAATAAATCCCATTTAAAATGAATTTATAATGTAAATTTTTTATACATATTTATTATTGCAAATTTGAAAATAGCATATTCATCATATAAACTTCAATAAAGCTTATGTGTGTGTGCACTATTGTCCACATCCATAAGGTACAGGTTTGTCACTCCTAACTACAACTTATATTAATTTGCTAGAGCTCAAAAAAATTTTAAAATACCTAAAATACTTCTTTTTTTTAGCATCCTAGTTAGTTATCAATTGATATTATTTTCAATTAGAGTTTTAAATAATAATAAATCTACAGTAATTAATAGAGATTAACCACAATAACTTATGCACAAAATTTTTAAGTCTTCAAAGAATGTATATATATATATATATATATATATATATATATATATATATATATATATATATAGAGAGAGAGAGAGAGAGAGAGAGAGAGAGAGAGAGAGAGAGAGAGAAGAGAGAGAGAGAGAGAGAGAGAGAGAGAGAGGGAGAGAGAGAGAGATTTCCCTTTATGATAAAGAAACATTTCTTTTCTTAAAGTTTAGCAATGAGCAATCTCATTTGGACTGATTTGATGGCACAACCATCTCAAACCTAGCTATGGAAATAAATTAAAATTTATTTTATTTTTTGTTTGATTTAGTTCTTAAAAATTATTATGATTTTTTTTTATAAATATAAATGGTTGAGACGAGATTCATTCATAACACCTGGCTATTAATAGTCGAAGAATTTTATCATATTAATTTGTCGGTAGTACATAATTGCTTGTTGATATCTCATTGTAAAAGCTAATTTATAATGGACAAACTTCCAATAATATGATATTATTTCTCAGGTCCAAATTTAATCCATGGGACGTGGATTATTAATGATATGTTAGGTTTTTATTAGAAAATTAACGGGATGTTGCACATTGTATTTGTAGAAACTTCTAAGGCACCAAATTGTTGTCTTCCCTTGGGCAAAAAAATAAAATTAAAAATATTTTTTAATTAACAGATTTTCCGATTCACTGGAAATTCAACATAATAAGAGATTTTTTTTGTCACAAATGTGTAGGATGCAAACCTTAGGAGTGTATTAATGTTATCCTCTTCATAGATCGGAGGAAGGCAAACATGCGACACTAGTGATTAGACCTTGTGTTCTATTGGAAATTACTTCTCAAGATTTAGTGTATTGATGTATTCATATCATAATGATGTCACATATTCGTATTTCTAAGAAGAAAATCAAATAAATTTTTAATAAAAATTTTTTTATAAGGGAAATCTTATCCATCAATAATAACTCGACACATGACGAGACACAATACAATCAGCGGTGAAGACATAGAATCTGCCCAATGATCGAGCCACGTGGATGATTAAGAAACAAAGGCAGCCGTTCCTTTGGTGACTCGTACGCCATTTGTTCCACATCTGCAATTCAACAAACTCCTTCCGGTGCATCTCTGGTACACGGTTTGTGGACCTCCGTCTCAATATTCAATATAACCGCGATATGGCCTCCGTCGAGGTCTCACAGTCGTCCATCAGAAGATGCTTCCTTAGTTTCAGCCGTCCATCAGACGAATCATAGAAAGAATGCGCAATCCAACAGCTCTCCTATCCTTCCACCGTTTCCAGACGCAGCAGCAGGAAAAGGAATGGCCCTGCGACAGCGAGGCTGGAGCTGGAGCTCCGCCCTGGTGGGCGCCGCCTCGGCTGCGGCGGCCACCGTCGTCGTCCTCGGTCGGCCAAGAGACCCCACCTTCCACCTCATCTCCATCACCCTCTCCTCCTTCCGCCTCAACCTCCCCCTCCTCGACGTCGACCTCACCCTCACCGTCCACGTCACCAACCCCAACCTCGTCCCCATCCACTACGCTTCCGCCATCATCTCCATATTTTACGCCGGCTCCCACCTCGGCTCCGCCCTCCTCGACGCCGGCTCCCAACCCGCCATGTCCTGCCAGCTCCTCCACCTCCCGGCCCGCCTTTACGGCCTCGAGCTCGCCCACCACATCCCGAGACTCCTCGCCGACGCCGCCCGCCGTCAGATGACCCTCGACGCCTCCGTTGACATCTCCGGCACCGCCCAAGTCCTCTGGTGGGCGCACCGCTTCAGTGTCCACGTCGACAGCCATGTCGTCGTCGACCCCATCTTCCTCGACGTCATCGACCAGGAGAACCACTCCGAGACCCATCTCTACCTCTCCTAATCGTACATATCTCATCGACGCTGTATGGTGTTGCAAATGGACGACGGATGTCAAACTGTTCGACATCATTAGTCGATTAGCTTCCGTAGTCTGAGCTTTCTATTTGACTTGGCTCGTTTCCACTGGGTGTTCTCTGCAGAACTGTATGTGCTCCTCCAGCCTAAGGCTAATTGGGCAAACAGGATATCAACTGAAGGCTATTATTTGAAGTCATTCGCAGCATGAGGTGCAAGAATTCTCTACACACCCGAATACACGATCAAGATTGTGGGCAATTAATTGAAAGTCAATCTTTAGATAGATCATTATCAACCAACCACACAGGCAAGCGGATGAGGACCTCCAGTGGCAATGATTGCTCCACAGCGTTGCATGAAATCATCATGGAACACAATTTGGTATGCTGCTCCCAACAGCTTCATCAGCCAAAAATACAAAAAGAAGAAACAGATAACTACTCTGATGCTCAATCTTGGAACATGTTTCACGTTGTCCTTTTCGTTTCTGCGTATCGAGATTTGAAGTTTAAAAGCCGACGAACAAATCCTTTGTTGTTTATCATGATGCATAATATAAAGATTATGCACACCAAACACTAACCACGTAATTCAAACTCTAAATCGCACACATGATGCTTTAACCATCCGACTAGATGTAATTGTGTTTGGATGGTGTGATACATGTCAACAAGAAACAACATCCTTTCCGAAAACAATAGCTAAACTTGGAAGATAGAAATAACATCCTTTCACAAATTGGCAACTGTTTGTTGAGGAACGACGCCGGTCACCAGACCTATCAGTTGGAATCATGCCTCCTCTTCCCCTTCTCTCTGTGGCGATGCTGATGCTTCTGCTTCTCGCTTGGATCATAAAACCGTTTTTTCTCGTGCTTCTCCCGTCTCCTCTTCTCATCTCTCCTCTCTTCACACATCTTCACCTCGTCTCTCCTCTCTTCGTGCCGTCTCTTCTTCCTGAGGTCTCCCTCGGAGAGTTCTGCATCGCTTGCTACAGTGGGTGCATCATCATCCTTGCCAGTTGCAATCTCCTTCAAGTGGTCTGGTTGTGAGCTTGACTCTGGGTGGTTTAGAGGCAACCTGCAGCAACATGTGGAATTTTTATTCAACAAGATGGCAAATACATGTTTTGTTGGACATCATTAATACAATCTTCAAATGATTTTCTAAAGCAACTTGATACAGATAACTCAGGTTCAAAGGCTTTATTTAAGTTGATGAGTTATAGGAACATCGGGAGGAGCCAACAAAATGATTGCCAAGCTTAAAGCAATAGTAACAAGAATCTTACTTGTATAAGCCAAGGCCTTGGACTTGTGCTGCCTCAGCATGGCCAGCGCCCAAATCCTCTGCAGTGGATCCTCTCTTTATAAGTTCTGCATACTCATGCTTATCTAGCCGGTTGCCTTGAGACCGGCTAGCACGCTTGGGTGCCAAACCAAGAGCCTCACGCATCGCCTGTTCTTCTTCTTCCTTGACCCTTCTTATTTCCTCTTTGATTGCATCTGATTCTGCTCCATCAGATTTCTTGTCTCTGGCGTACCAGAATAGATCCTTCCCTGATGAAAGATGATAAAAAGAATATCTAACATCTATTGATCTGAAAAACAATGATCATAACTCCGAAGGCAAGGTTCAGAGCAGATAATTCAGCAATACATATAATATTTGCACATCTTGTAAAGAATTGCTTTGAAATAACCACAACATTTCCAAATGCAGCTAATCAAAGTAGATGAAGTTGGGTTGGATGCAGCAATATTTGATGTTTATAGGTGACTTGGTTCTAGGCTTCTAGCAACACCTATGAAGACAGGTGCAAGGTGATCCAACGCCAACCAAAATAGGCACAGCAAAGAAAAAAATAATGTTGCATCCAACCCTAAACCAGATCAAGGCTCCAGCTAATATTTTGAATAAAGAAGAGAAAGGAGAAATAAATTACATCAGTTTTGAAACTTAGAGAAACATGCTTATGAGGTAAAAGAATCACAGACCTATGTAGCTTAATTTTTTCTTAAAGTTGAATTTTTGGACTTGCATATACACTGCATGTAAGAAATTACCCACGAAGTAGTCATTGATTTTAGACTGGGAAAATATCTTGATATAAATGAACTTTCAGAAATTAGGTTTATATTCATGTCCAAACTAATAATACTAAGAACCTCTTGGTAAGGTAAGAAGAGCAGATCCAAAGGGCGTAGTCCTAATTCTAGGAAGGAAATGAATATGGTCCATCATCCCAACTAAAATAATAGATTCACAGGATAACCAAACATATTCAGCAGTGTCACCGATTACAAATTCTTAATATCTTCATGAAAAAGATGGGTACAATCTCAGTCAATCTTTTATTGTATCAAATTATGATCCCCATAATTCTGTCAGTTAAACCATGTTGCAGCATGTTTAAATCTAAAGGAACCATAAACTGAGCATCACATATGAAAAGAAAAGTGTCAATTAAAAGGAGTTATCAGAACTCAATATTATGTCACTGATGGTTACTTAAGAGAACTTTTGAGTTAGTGACAATGAATTACTGCTGGAGCATGTGATGCAAAACAAAGTTGACTATAGTGGAAAATAGTTGGAAGTGTGCAAACGGTAGTAACAAAAAGCCAACAGATTTGTAGCATTTGCAACTGACAGATGCAAAGATTACAAGCCTTTGCAATAATATATACAAGCAACAGCCTAAGTTATAACAAATCCATACAGATCAACTAATGCATTACCTTTTTGCCATCTACCGACAGGAGCCTTGATACTATGACCAAGATAGTTCTCACGATGCTTATCAACCTTCACATCATCCCACTTGAATTCTGTGATAAAATATCAATATATGAAATAAAACTCTCCAAATTAGGGTCGATTTTGATGGAATATAAAAAAAAATAGCAATGAACTGTCCATTTGAAGGCATAGAGTTATTTGAAATTAAAAAGAAGGAAAAACTTCCTCAGGCAGTATTATAAAAAATTTAACGCATAGGCCGCACAAAGTATCAACAAAAGGAAATAGTCACATATAACTGTAGCACATGTAAAGAAAAGCAACCAGAACATCAATTTTATATATGTAGTTGGTAGATAGAATTCATGATAGGCATATTAGATAAAATATAAATGACTTCAGAAAAAACCAAATATTTTTGTAACATGGCAATATTTGAGAACTCAAAAACTTGACCAAACTTGAAAGCCTTATGAGTGAGTTTATTCAACTGGGAGGCATGATAAAGCTTAAGATAACAATAAATAGACACATAATCAGATATATTTATACACCATTACAAAGATTATGTTTATGCTTATGTGATTTAGATCCAAAAGTTCACAAATAGAATAACACTGGACACTTACGAGTCACAATTCTCACACAAGAAATGAATAATAGAGATGAACAACAGAAATGAAAGCTAGCAAGGGCCTAAAACTAAAAACCCAACAATCATCACATCACATATAGATTTTAGGACAAGGCGTTCAGTCTCACTGAAATGAATACATATGGAACAAACAGCTGCAAACTCACAAAAGCTGTAAGCTTAATTTTTTCACATTTTACATATAAATTTTAGAACAAAGCATTTAGCCTCACTGAACTAAAGGCATTTAGTCTCACTGAAATAAATATATATGGATCAGGGAACTGTAAACTCACAAAAGCTGCATGCTTAATTTTTTCACATTTTACATTTGTAACAAAATATTTCCAATCTTGAAGATCCACAAGCTTATGTATATTATAAAAAGTGATTTAGAAGCAAATGAAATATTCTATCCTTTTCACATCTCTCATGTATTCATATGTTAGTCCATGTGGCATAAAATAAAAACAGAAGATTTTTCCTTGCCCACCCTGATTTACCACTTACTATAGCAACCCTGATTTACCACTTGCTGAATGATAACAAAAGAGCAATAGACAAGATGATAATTGCCAGGTGTAACACAATGTTGCAAATTCAATTGGCACAAAATATAGACAAACCTATCTAGTTAAAAAAATACTTCTACCCACGGTTAAGTTATTTTTTGCAATGTCATGCTAGTTAGTTGTAGGATATAGCAATGAAGTTCAGTGTTTCTATCAGCTTTAATTAGAATCTCCGAAAATGACACAATCTGTTTCAACCCCTTCCTAAACGTTTTAACCACTGAAACAAGAAAGGGATGAAGAAAAAAGAAGAGAGATGCGGCCTCAGCTGACACTGAGAAAAGTGGACCAGGGAGTTCATGGAAGAGCACAGCAATGACATAGCGATAAGTGCTGGTGGTGCTTTTTCTTCAAAATTTGAGAGCTATAAGGGAATATGGGAGACAGGAACATGGTTGTAAAAGAGAGGGAAGTGATCGCTGCGGCCAGGGATACATGAAGACAATGGCCATGTAGCAAAACAAGGAACTAAAGTGAGTGTGGCACCATAGTAGAGCTTTTGGAGGGAGCATGGCTGAGAAGGCACTTGAGAGCATGGTGGATCATTGTAGATATATGTAGACAGGAAACAATGAGTAAAGAAAGAAGCTCAAAATAATCAAAAGAGTCCATTTGCATCAATATTTTGTCGTTTGAGAATGTTTTCTTTTTTCCTCATATCATAACTCTTATGTAATAGCTTAACCCACATACTATACTTTCTAAAATTCTGTGGTTTCAACAAATTGGTTATGAAGTTCCTTCAATGTGAGACAACCAGAGCTCTTAGGTCCCAATTTCACACCCTCAAGAATATGAAAAGTATGCCATTCAACTCAATTGACATCATAGAAAAAAACAATTCAACACAGTTATACAATGTAAAGACGATGATAACACAACAACAGAAAAACTTTCTTCACTTCCAAGCAAGATGCATTTTCTAAGTCTGGCGTGTTTCAAAAAACTAGAAAACATACTGTAGCATAATTAGAGTATGATAACTTCTGTTAGATGGTTAATGATTTCTAGCATATTCCTTCTTTCTAAACGAAATGCAATGCTGTCATATGACATTTGCTGCTAAATGTGGAAGATTGCTAGCATCATATCAAAGTCTTCCAACAAATATGTTTGCCAAGCACATTGGCAACAGACAAATAAAGTTTTAATTAATGCACATAATAAATGATGTTAAATCCTCTATTCAAATAAGATTTTAGACAAAGGCTTGTAAGAAATATAGGGTTGTAATTGAAATTTACTGAATCTAGACTCATGCAACAAAAGGAGAATCTCTATAAAATTTCAATAGGCATGAAAGAACCATAGCAAGGATGAAATAGTGGACACCCAGAATAAAGAATTTACAACAACAAATCTCTTATGCTGGAAAAATGACAGTTTTTCATTAGCTACTGACTAAAAATCCATAATGTCTCTTAATACTCCTTTGGTTGATAAAACCAAGTTTTAAGTTGAAGGAAATTGACAGAATTGTGCTCTTAACAAAGGATTACAATGACTAAAGTACCACAATATATCATGACGAAATCACAATCCAAATTTGTCCTAAGAGGACGATGCATGATACCTGACATGCGATGCTAACCCATGACATGCCAGAGTTTAGCACATGCATAATTTAATTCAAATGCTTGAAAATGACGTATACTTAATCAACTATAAGAATATGATGATTCCTGCCACACTATATATATATATATATATATATATATATATATATATATATGATTCATCAAATGCCTTTTGACGTCAAACCTTTGAAAGCTAACAGAGGCCCACCTTATATCTTATAATATATGGCCACCAAAACGTAAGCTTTGCCCCAAAACAATTTGAGGCATCATTAGTAAAGCTTTATAAGATAAGGAGAGGTAGGTGCTATCTGTTCTGTAAAGTCATGTAAGATGTTTCAAAGAAAAGATGGTCAAAGCACAGAGGGGGGAAAGTGTCACAACATGGTTTGTTTTTGAAAGAGCATCCTGGGAGGTGAATGTACAGGAAGCCCCATTGCTTCCACTGAAAACGAGAACAGCTTGGTGATGGTTCAAAAAAGTGGGCATGGCAGGGATGCTGTAGACATCTTTATTGAACAGATTAAGATTTGAATGTGGATAAGAATTTTCAAAGAACTCTAATTACCACAACTTCCACCACAAAGATCTGATGAAGATTAAACTGTAATACTTAAAATTACTTCTAAACCAATTGCATGTCTAGGGTAAAGTATGTGATTAGTAATCCCCAACCTGCAATCAGAAAGCATGATTAATAAAAAATCCCGTGCTTGAGAAAATAATTCGACTTTAATGAACCTGCAACCATTAGTAACATTTCCAATCTCAATTAAACCGCAAAACCAATTATTTTTTTCGAAGAAATCAGACATCAAAACCTCCAAATAGAAAGCCGCACGGCAAATCCTCCCCATTACTTCCATTCCAGTGGACTATATAAATATAAATCTCGAATCAAAATCCACATGATATCAGGGAAAGAAAGACATCAATTGATCATCGAGCAACTGGACATGGAAGTAACAGATAAAAAGGAAAAATCAAGAATTTCCTGAGGAATCAATCTCTGCAGGTCACCTCCGTGAAAGTCAGACCACGCAAACAGGATAAAAATCACTACAACACCCGACCCTAGAAGGATAAGCACAAAAGTCGACCTAATAACCGAAAGAACAGAAGAATCAATAGGTAGAGAGAGCGAGCTTACGATCGCGACCACCACGGACGCCTCCTCTCGAAGGATGGTACATGGCCTTCCCTCTGCCTCGTCTCCTATCGGATGGAGGAAAGCTCGGTGTAGATCGGTGCGCCCTCTTTTATCTGTTCAGCCGCCGGCTGCGAAGGATGGTAACAGGATTTATGTTTCTTCGTCGCCCGATTCAGCGTGCCCTTCAGCCCTACCTGCCGCTTTATTGGAGAATTTGTGGAGCCCACCGAGCCTGGGTTCGAGACCCGAACAGTCCCCGAGCCGGATACCGAGTGAGCGCCGCGTTCCGGTCCGGTCGGGTTCGGACCCAATGTGAAGCGTAATCAATCAAAATGGCTCTCAATTTTCACCACATAAGTTTGTCTTATGACAATGAACTTGAATTCATTTGAAGTCACATGTTCCAAGTAAACAAAACAAGCCGAGACTTCAGAGACGATCTAAATCGAAGTAGAACTAACACATCAAGATTTTACTTGATGCCCATGAAGTCAGACAAGTCTTAATGCACCCAAGATGGCAGATAAAGCTCATGAATAAATATGATTACTGCTAATCATAAAGAAAAGAGCATTCACCAATTAGGGACCAGAATCTCTGGTTGATCAATTACATAGATTAAAGGTCTTTAAACTAGATTCGCATGTAGAGAAATCCCAAACATCCAGTGAAAGGTAAGGATAAATTTAGGACTATGGAATGATGCTTGATGTACATCATATATGGACATGAATTAGCCTTTTGGTTATGTTTTGGTAGGCATATGTGTACATGCAGCTATAGATACTGCTTGATTTCCCATTTCCCATCTATGAGAGGACAGGAATGATTGGGTCTAAAGGAGCTGCTACAATGTTCTGCTGCTAACATATATGCCTTCAGAAGATAAAAGAGGCATGACAAGGAACATTATACTGGTAGAAGACTTCTTTGCAAGAGGTGAAGAAAGCTTTCTGGTGCCATGTGAAAACATGATCTACACCAGATATGGTGTTGAAGTTTCAGTAACTGGATACTAAGTGATGGATGACCAAATGCCATCAACAAGGCACAACTACACAACAGTTGCAAATTGAAATCAACAAACAGAGAAAAGAGAATGACAACAATGGACATATTTGAGCAAGCAAGACACCAGTGTCTGTGCTTCACTAACAAGAGAGAGAGAGAGAGAGAGAGAGAGAGAGAGTTCTACAATGCTCATCCCCCACAATTTGGACAAGCCTTAGTTCGTTTCAGATCCATCTTTGTCACAATAATTATGCCCATAATTTTCAGAAAACAAATTTTCAACTCATATTCTAAACGTCTAAGATTTTCCTGGTAAGGAATTAGATCATCATCCAAATGCAAACATTTTTTAGAATCATCCCTAAAGCAAAAGGACAAAAAGAAAAACTGAAACCATATTTCTGACAATAACATCATCATTCTACTACCATCACTGCTATATCATCCGATAAGCTTTTTCTCGTACCATTCCCACTTCTACTTTCAATTTCATATTTCCCACTGTTATTAAGCTTTTGGATCAATTATTTATAAAGGATAAAAATATTATTCATAGAATAAAAATATGATGATCAAAATAACAAGAAAGGTTAAGACTTTTGAGTGACCATTGAGTATTTTTAAGATTAAAAAGATTTTATAAGAAACCATCATAGTTATATTTCTGATAAATTAAAATTAATATTTTTGATAATAATATGATCATTCTAGTATGCCACCATAGTTATATCATTCATTAAGTTTTAGCTTGTACCATTTGTAACGCTCTCAGTCCAGCCGGAGGCCGAAGAAGATATAATAATTTAACTTGTAGATTTTGCAATAGGAATGTAAGACTAAAACTTGGATAAATAATTTACCTTCATAGAATATTCATCATATTTTAAAATCCTACACAATTCAATATGGATATTCATTACATCTACAATAATTTCAACAACTCATAACCATACGAAATCCTACAGAAATTTCATGATCAAAACTTGAACAAACGATATATCCTTATACAATCTAATAAGTTATATACCATAATACAATCATCGAAAACTTCATATCTTATCACAATCAACACCAGTTTATTTAGAGAGGTTTTAAAATAACAACTTTGCAAGTAACATTCCCCTCAAGCATATCCACACTAGTCCGAGAATAGACATATGAGCAAACAATAACCTAATAAGCACTATGACTCGTATACCAATCAAAACTTATTGCAAATGTGTATAAATAAATAATTATAATTTTTTCTTACAATCAATTTTTATTTTTAAAGCAAAGCGTATAAAATGTCAAATCATTTTTATTATTTCTATCAAATATCATATAAAAGTTTTATATTCATTTAGAGTAAACAAAGTCATAATTATAGCTAAATGATATATCAGAATAAATACCACATTCATGCAAATGACCATGATCAATTATTCATAATTTAAATAAATATCGTTAAAGATGTATATCTAAATTTCATAATATATATAATTATAACAAAAGTTACATGTCAAAAATAATAGTCACAGTATTATTAACGGCTACAATCATATTATATCGCGTGATAACATTTAAAACCATGTTTAACGCTCATGATATAGGTAATATATATCTCCTTTTATTAAGGTCCTAAGAAAACTAGTTTCTAAATATCTTCCAATGTATAACCCCTATTAATAGGGTTTAGATTATAACCATATTAGTCATACAATTTTAGATATTAAATATATTTAAAAAATAAATATTTGAATAAATTCTTTTTTTATCTTTCATTTCAAATCTAACAATTTATATAATATGTAAAACTAGTAAGAATAAATCATTTTCAATTCTTAATAATTAAAATATCGAATCAATACTTTCAAAGTTGATATATATTTTATTTAATAAGTACAAATCATACAATTCTATAAGTTTCAAACATATACATTAAGCATACATATTACTACTTGTAAAATAGGCTAGACAAAGTTATTGGCTACATGTTGGGACTCAATCCATACTCAATAATCTTCTCCTAATTATACACAAAATATTATTCACTGATCATCTATAAATCATAACCAAACATCATATGCAAATTATTTTGATTGCACTCTCTTTTCTTCTTTATTTTTGACTGTTACTATCTCTAATTATTCTAAAATTTTATCAATTCCTAAATACACTGTAAGCACATTTACTGCTTGTTAATACATGCTTTATCTTTTTTTCTTTTTCCTACATAACCACTTGTCCTCTTTTTATTTAATCAGAATCATTGTTTCGAACATTAAGCTAATGCTATTTAAAAGTTAATATCACTAAGGATCTTATTAACTTAGAAAGCTTAAATTAGATAATTAATAATCATATTTAGTAATCTAAGTAACAGAAAAGCTTAACAATTTAAAACTATACCTAAATTAATTTTCTGATCTCTAATCAGAATTCTCTAATGCCAAAATCGAAGCCTTTCTTCTCTTTCCCCCTTTCACCATTTCGTTTCTTCCTCTTCTATTTCTTTCCTTTCTTGGGCTGTTTCGTTCCTTTCCTTTTCTTTTTTTTTTTCTTCTTTCCCTTAAAACTTCTATTCTTTTATAATTTATTCCTTCTCAAAATTTCTATTTACAACTAGGCTCTTAAAACAATATAACTATTACACCGTTCCCTTCTTCTACGAAGCTTTTGGATCAATTATTTAGGAAGATGAAAGAATTAAAAAAAAAATTTATAAAATAAAAACAGAATGATTAAGACGATAAAGAGCATCAAGATTTGATCATCGAATATGTTTGATACTAAAACAAAATTATAAGATTTTTATTGGACTAGCATTTATGGATTTAAATGTTGAATAATAAAAAATAACATATATAAAATATTTATGGCTGAGATAAAAATAACGAGGTGAATATATAGAGTGATTAGAATAGATAAGAAAAAAATATTTTTATTTATAAATAATTAGGTATGGAGATAAAATGAGATAGAATCATTTAAAATGATATAAACATATATATTTAGTAGAAGTTAAATAATTATGGTTAATTTCATAACAGCTTTCCACTTCTCCATGCAGCCTTCATCAAGAATCTTATGTATCTATCCGCTTAGGGCTCCAATGAGATTCCAGATTGCTTCCTCGATCCACATTTTACTTGCCATTCTAAAAGGTTAGGATGTTGAATTAGAAATTGGTCTCCTGGAAATTAATATACTCCCCCGTCCTACAATTATATGCAAAGCAATTGTGACTGTGATCGACCATGAGGACCAGGACCCAATGATCCAAGAACAAGCAGAGCAGGGAACAGGTTCCAGAAGAAACGCCTCAACCACATCACTCCTCGACCGTCATCATCATCGAAATAAAGATCAGAAGAATGAGCATCTAACAACAGAATCACTTGCAGGAACGCCAACAAACTTGAAAGGATCCAATAAGCGAACGAAAGCACAAATCGATCGACGATTCCGACCAATTAGAGACCAAGCGATGAGGAAGAGAAGAAGAGTACCTTGTCCTTCTTCACCTGGCCGTGATGATCCAAATCCGAGGGCTTGTGGAGCTCGATCCGAGAAGGAAAAACGGTCGTAATGCCGCTTCCTCTCACAGACACCTCGAAGATAAGTATATTACTATTTACAAATTGCTATTTATTATTATTATTTTTATTTTTTTTAATATTTTAATATTATCTTTCGATATAAATATTCTATCTTTTTTTCACTTTTTTATTTTTTTTTTCTTTTATCTCTTTCTTTCTCCTCCTCCTCCCTCGATTTTTCTTTTTTTTGGTGCAGTGTACCGAAACTACCCTTGCTGACCTTTCTTAACGACCGTAGGATCATCAAAGATCAAAGGCTGGGATCTTCCAATGTGATAGTGTCGGTCAGAATTAACGGTCCAGATCTCTTCATCTCTCGGCCAGCTCACCCCGATGAAGCCCTATCTTTCGAAGCACCCATTTATCCGACGGATTCCTAACGCTCCTGGGGAGGCGGCGACGGACGGTGGTGTTGTTGCTCCCTTCTTCGATAGAAAGGATCCTTGGACTTCTACAGCGGGATGGTAGTTAGGATCTCTGTTCTTCGATGGTAACTCTATTGTTCCTCCAATCACTGTTAGCTCGATGTCTTCTCGATTCTGTAGGCGCCGAAGAAGGACAAAGCTCCGCCACCGTCTTCGAAACCGGCCAAGTCTGGCGGAGGAAAGCAGAAGAAGAAGGTAATCGGACGAAACCAGGGTTATCATAAGGGTTTTGTTCCGATTTCTGTCTATTTGACGATTTCTCTTTCGTAGAAAGAGTTAAATGATGTTTTCATCTTGGTTTGCTTCAAAGCTAGTTTTTTTTTCTTGAGTTGATGGATCGGATTGATATATTAGGGTTTTGGATGCAGAAATGGAGCAAGGGAAAGCAGAAGGAGAAGGTGAACAACGCGGTTCTCTTTGATCAGGCGAACTATGATAAGATGCTCTCCGAAGTCCCCAAGTATAAGCAGATTACTCCCTCGGTGCTGTCTGAGAGATTGAGGGTATGAATTCCGATTTACTTCTCCATCTATTGCTTATATATTTTTGTAGCTTAATTGTTATAATTTATGTAAAATATAGTAACATAATAACTTTGTTTAATTAGGTGAGATATGTATATCTTGCTTAGTGTATAATTTTCACAAAAGCAGATCTCAGGCTTATATAATCTTTGTAGCTTCTTGTTATGATTTATGTAAGATGTAGTAACATTATAACTTTGTAGAATTAGGTGAGATATACATATTTCTTAGCGTATAATTTTCACAAAAGCAGACCTGTGATAGCTTATGTTTGGTCTGCTTGAGGGATGAGTCTTTTGGTTGTAATATGAGTCTGATGATTGATACCCAAACGTATTTTGTTGTTGTCTACTGTCTTTGCTGTATATCGTATTCGTATATCCTTTTAGTGTAGTGTTTCATGGAACTATAGAGTGGTTGGAGACACATCTTTGTGGAAAAAGTCACAAGGTATGGGCACAGAGACAGACATCTAGAGAAATCACCTTAAAAATAACACAGTTTTTGTGTGTTTATCAAATGTACATGCAGTATACATTGACCTTGTACAAGAAAGTTTTTGGAAAATGCTTTTTACGATATTAGATGAAAGATACTAATATAAACATGGCTAAACTGAAATCTAAATATTAATTATAAAGATTTAGTGAATGGGAGGAGTAAATTTTTCTTTTT
Organism: Musa acuminata AAA Group; assembly: GCF_036884655.1. NCBI lineage: Eukaryota > Viridiplantae > Streptophyta > Magnoliopsida > Zingiberales > Musaceae > Musa > Musa acuminata. The sequence goes on from NC_088349.1 coordinate 21,007,831, forward strand.
GAAAAAGAGGACTTTGCCAAGCAATTTATTTGCATTATTCTTGTTTGTTGCACTGTTATGTGGGACAACTATTTTTTATACTTTGTTAGTCAAAATGATAGCCTTCTCTTATTATCTTTCTATAACAACTAAATAATTGCTGAAGAGAAAAAGTGAGCTGTAGGGTTTAGATGGCTTACAATTAAGGGGTAACTTCTGGGTGTAAGATCATCTAGACACTTATTGGTCACTTGGCACCTAGAGATAGCTTGAAAGCATAGGAGCCTTAGTAGGCACTCACATATCTTTAGGTTGTTATATCTGTAAAGAAGGCTAGATTTTTTTTTTCCCTGGTTCAAAAATGCTTCCAACTGACTCTTCCATGCATTTACATTTTTGTATGCTGGCCTGCATGGCTTCATTCGTTTAAGTATTTGATATTTTGGTGCACATCTGCTGTTACTTCAGATTTTTGCTAGACTAGATGTTGGATGTTGGTGTACCATCCATGGGCTTGCATTTTGGTTTTGTAGTTTATAAACCAAGTTAAAAGTCTTTCTTTGTTGGTTCATGAAGTATTTGATATTTTGGTGCACATCTGCTGTTACTTCAGATTTTTGCTAGATTAGATGTCGGTGTACCATCCATTGGCTTGCACTTTGGTTTTGTAGTTTATAAACCAATTTAAAAGTCTTTCTTCGTTGCATCAGTTAGTAGGAAGTCGGAGTAAATGCTCTGGCATGTACTTGTAATGTCTACTAGAAGTCGGAGTTAAATTTTATTTATGAATTTGGAATACTCTTACTTTCTGAATTCTTATTTGTCATAGCAAAAAGGATAATCTTGTGTTATCTAATATCCAATATTATCATCTTTCCTGCCCAGTACATTAATGAATTCTACATTAATCTTGTGAACTTTGTAGTACTGTGATGTCTCACTGCCTGTCAAATAATTGTGCCGATGATTTACCTTTTTTTTAATATAGCCCGATGTCTGCTACATCAAGCATTAGGGAAATAGTGGTAATTCTACCTTTGATTTCTTTGACACAAATAATTTGTTCTGGCTATTCTATTCTCACCAATAATAGTTTATAATTGATGTGAATGTCTTGGAGTCAGATTAATGGGTCGCTTGCGCGAAGAGCGATCAAAGATTTAATGGCAAGGGGTGCCATCAGGATGGTGTCTGCGCATGCTAGCCAGCAGATTTACACAAGAGCCACTAATGCCTAGATATGTCTCATTTTGATATGACCCTAAGCACAGGATAGCTTCCTTGGCGTGGGGGCATTGCTGAATTCATCCTTTCTTTAGGAAACGTTGGAGTTTATTTTGTGAAAACACTGCAGTACCTTTTTAAATTTGGATATTCAGATTTTGTGATGATTCAAGTTTTTTCTTTTGTGGTTCTTTAAAGCTTTACATTACGGAATCCACGTTGGATACTATTTGGTATTTTCAGTTCTCTTTTAGCTCGCATCAGCCACGTGCATGAGTTGCATTGACGCACAGAGACTCTTAAGAACTCACGAAACACCGAAGGCGATACTCTCTGGCGCTCGTTGGGGCTTTGTACTCGGCATGCTTTGGTATGAAAGAGTGTCGTACATTTCAAGAAGACTTACTAAAAGCCTCATCCTCACATCAGTCAAAACAGCACTGTACACAAAAGAACAGATGGAACTCTATTCCTCAGAGGCAACTGTTTCCCTCGCTACTTTCCTCACCAGCATCTTAGCTGTCCTCGCTTCTCTGCTCGTCTTCTTGTTTCTGGCACTCATCTGTTGTTGCTTTCTCTTCAGACATCTCTCCTGCATTTTCTTCTTTAAACGCTGTAAAACCAATAGAATGAATTCAGAGGGGTCATTTGCCGGATCTTCCCAAGTGAACACGTCATTGCAACTAACACGCATCAAACAGTATTCCACAAATAAAGCTTCAGATGCTGAAAACATAAAAGTAATATTTCTCCCCTTACCTACTACACCTTTAACATTTAAGCAAGGCTGAGTGGTACACACACATATATCATCAACTATTCAATCTCAAGAAACCTTTCTGAAACTATTAAGTTACAAGTCATTTACTCCGACAAGCAATAAATAGGGATTGGAAGGTGGTAACTCTCCACCATCAACCGCTGAGCATGCAAGAAGTCCGAGATGAACCGCATATAAGAAGACAACCAGAAAGAGGGAGAACCCAACACGATGTGGATGAATCTTGCATCAAAAGAAAAAGGACTAACCCTCCAGAGCGGCTTCAAGGTCTCGAACGAATTGGGGGAAGTTGATATCCTTGAGGGCGTCGAGAACGTGATCAGCATCCACCGTCTCCTTCCCACTTTGCTTGCAAAGATCCCTTGCCCTACACGAAACCGTAATGCACGTGTGTAAGATAACCGATCAAGATTTCGAAACAGCCTGTGATCATTACCAAACCCCATGAAGAACCTAACGAATCAATCGTGCCAGGAGAAGAGAAGCAGAGAGGAAACAGAGACACTCACCTGGCGCATAGATGGTCGATGAAGGCACAAGTGCTCTCGGTGAATGCGAGGAGCACATCGTCCTCCACCACGACCTCCTCTTCGTCCCCCATCTCGTCGGACAGACGAGCGAGCATATCCTTCACCATCTGCAACACGACCTCCTTCGGCAACACATCCACCTGTGTCTCCGAGCCCTTCGCCCGCCTCGCCGATCCCGATCCGCCCTCTCCGTCACTTCCTCCCGACTTCTTCTTCATATCTCTCTCTCTCTCTCTCTTCCCGTCTCTCGCCTTCCCGCTTCGAAGTTATATAGCAGAGCTGTAACCGCCTCTTTAAACGGCGGGATTACAATTGCAAGAACAGGACAAAGCGGGCGGAATAACGGAACGGTCGTTGGTTACCATTGCCATTTCCAAAGTGATATAACAAATTATTCGATTTTTTTATTGATTTATTTGGGGAGTGGTTAATTTAATTTATTTATTTTAATTTTTTTTATGTTTGGGTTTTGGGCTTGCACAGACCGCAATGAATCTAATTTGTTATGCACCCATAACTCATTTATTGGTACTATTTGACGATATGTTGTGTTCCTCGTATATCTTTTATCCAATTATTAGTGACAAAGAGTATATAGATTAATTTGAGTATAATTTAGATTAATACTTTATTGACTGAGTGGGCAGTTCTCCCACCGATAATTAGTTGTACACGAATCTAATTCTTCTACAAATAAAAGCGAATTATAGGTAGAATGGGGTCTGCTGTTCTAATCCATCCTGCCCGCTAAGACCCAATCAGTGGATCATCCGATCCAAAATCCGTTTTATTTTAGAGTCATTCAAATCTTAATAGTATGAAGATCCAACCTGACCTGGTTATCCTTCCAGTATTCAAAAAATTATTATTATTTTTATCAAACTAATTTTTTTTTTCAAAGGATAAATGACGAAAGTGACATTCAAGTTTAGTATCTTCCAATAACCTGTCAAAATTTCTACCAAGTTAGTTTGCACATTCAATTTCGTTCTTATTTAGACAACCGACTCGTGCAATCATCCATATAATATTGGGGCACAAGCAAATGGCCAAAGCCAGAGATTTGATTTGGGTTAACTTGAACCAACTCTGATCACTGGTATTTCGTCAAAAAGTAGTGCTCCTGTGGCAATAAACTGCACTCGAAATATTGAATGAGGTTAAAAAGAATTAATCTCTGATACTAAATAACAAGCAAGCTTTCAAAAGACAACCTTCCCATTTTCCTGGCTGCTGCTAAAACTGCACATAATAGGTAGAAATATCAGCAACATCAGCATTGCATCTTCCTGGCTTCATCAGAATTCTCTTGATTTGATGCACTACAGTGAACACTGAGACAAAGACCAGCACGACCCATCGTCAAACTCATGCTTGTTCATCAAATTATGAACAACTATTTCTTGTGCCTGTAATCTAATCAGATGTCCAAACATGAGTTAGTTGCCACTGTCAGAAACATGCTGGATGCCCATTTTAATACATTAGAGGGGTTATAGAAGAGGAGAGGAGGAATTACATGATCAATTTCCCAGATATAGGAGAAAAAGGATAGACAAGCGTAGTAAGCGCACTCCTCATATGATGCAGAACGATAAAAAAGCTGGAAAAGAAAAACAGGGCATGTTAGAAAATGGAAATTATTTTGGATGGATAGAGCTTCATGGGCAGGAGATTCATACAAGAATATAAAACAAAACTTTGAAAGGAAGATTTTGTGGATGTTAACATTTATCCGAGGCCTTTTTATGCAACAATCAATTGCCAAACAAATAATTTTACTCTAATGTCAAACACACACGCACACACATACAGAGACAGAAAAAATAAAAAAAGAAAGCAACGGGAATCGACATGAGCCATTGGAAGGTCAAGTCACGTCATGCTTGACCTGAAGGTGACCAGACCACTTGCAAGGTCAAGCTTTCTTGGCAGAAAACCAACCTGTACTGTCAGTAGATCAGGTTGAACAGGCTACAAGTCATTGAGCAAATAAGTTGAAGTGGATTTGACTCTTAGTTCAACGTGTCACTTGCTTTTAAAGCACTATTGTTCATTTCTCTTCCATTAATTCAAAACACATCTTCCTTCCAATTTTCACAATACTAATTACAGCGAAAAAAAAGATTTGCATGCAAATAATTTATTGGAAGAATAATGCACAAGTTTTGATTCTCTAGCCACCAAATCACAAGCATGCAACTGCCTACGTATTAAAAGGAAAATAAACAAAGTTTTCTAAATGCCTCTAATGCCTTCTTCACCATGATAATATCAATGCAAATTCAAAAAAGCTACCGATATGTCATTTAGTTGAAGGTAAGTTTATCTAATCAGTAGTCATGCTTCACAAAGATTTATGATATCAGTCTCATGTCCATGGTTGATCCATAAACTTTGTCTAGAGACAGATGAAAGCTTGCAATAAAAAAAAAAGTAAAGGTGAGAGGCCACTAAACTTAAGAGATCATAAAATGATTTGCACCCGTTCTTTGGGAATAAAGCATCCAATTGGCATATCCAGGACAACATTGAGCAATCAAATTAACATGAAAATTACCAGCTGATCAACTGATTTCAAAGCTGAAGCTGAAGTATATGAGGCAAAGACTAGTAACATTGAGAACAATGCTCAATAAACTGTACTGACCTAAAATTGCCAACGCAATCAGTACTGCTGATGCCAACTGAACTGGTCGTTGATGGTAAACAATAAAATACAAAGATCTTTGAAGTCTCCTCCAAGTAGAACCTATTAAACCATGAAGATGCAAAGCGCTTATCATTCCCTCATGTTTTGGTACCTGTAACCACCCCATCAAGTCATTTACAAAGTTTATTTCAAAATTTTAATTAAGAAAAAACCTCCACTGAAATAAACAATGGTGAAATTGACTCAAACTTTGTTTGTGCAAATGCATGCTCTTTTATATCATAAAATAAAAAACAGGATGTGTGACGTATTACATCACTAATTGGATAAAATGCTAGTTCCTATTAGGGCAGATTGGCTGTTTGAGATAGAAGCTAACTCGGATCCAATCTAATTTTTCTTCGAACCGGTCCCAAGGTGGAACTCACTAAGTCGGATATCCCAATACCGCAAAACTAAGTCGGGGGCATTCCCGACCATGCCTCTCCGATGCTTAAGCCAGTAATTCAGTTGGTCAACTAAGACAAGTTGGACTCAATTTGTTCGGTGTGTCTTGGGCATACCTGTGCAACCTCTTTTACAATGGGTGTTTGGGTGGTATTACGCAATCCGTTTAGCGAGAACTAATCATAACTACCCTTGCTGATCCCGGGCTATTGTATCAATTTGTTACACTGGGGAACTACTATTGATTGATCTTGGGTTGTTCCGCTTGTTTAGCTCAGCCACGTGTCAACCAATAGTTTGGACACATGGCGAGGAGGCCCTTGCTGAGCAAACGACGATAATGATGGTTTAGAGTGCTCACGGACCAGCCATGGAGGAGTACCACAAATAACTAGTCGGAAAGTATAGTTTGGTTGATACATGTTGTTTGTGTAAGAGACAATAAAATATCTAACTCAGGCTATTCGACTCGGTATGTCCAATTCGAGCTGCCCGACTCGGTATGTCCTACTTGGCACTGTTGAATCTCGGATTTTGATGATAAAATCAATTGATGGGTTAATTGATCTAATCCATATTATTAAGTTAAGTGTGCAGGATTAACTACGATAACCAGAAAACATAAAACAAGAATACCGGAGTCAAGTTCGATGGACGTTTAAGAGTCCGAAGAATCGTCGAAGATGTTGCCAGAACCAACCGAGAAGAAATCAGGAACTTGTCGGAATTTTTGGAAGTTCGCCGAAGAGATTGTCGGAGGTTCGCGGAGATCACCGAGAAGCCTCGACTACTCGTTGAAGTCGTCACAAGATCGGGAGCTTGCTGGGAGTCCGTCGGAAGAAATCTGAGAGCATATCGGAAGTCCGCCGGAAGTTCGTCGGAAAGCTCGCCAGAACAAGACTCGAAGTTCGCGGTTGAAAACTTGCTTGGGATGTTTTTAGTTATGTAGTTCACATGTAATTAGGATTAGGATTAAAAGATAATCCTATATCCTGGTTAGGGGCCAACTGGGCCCAAAATTAGACTTGGTTTGGGCTAAATTTAAAGCCCAACCAGTGAACCGAAGGGTCTGGCGGTGGCACCGCCCAGCACCTGAGAGCCAGGTGGTGGCACTGCCCAGCACCCGAGAGCCAAGCGGTGGCACCGCTTGGCTGGGCGGTGGCACCGCCAGTCCACTGTCAATGTCAGACACTGATAGGCGGTGGCACCGCCAGCTTCGGGAACCAAAGAGAATTCAAATTTTGGAGCCCAAATTTGAATCCTCTTAAGGCCTATAAATACCCCTCAATTCTCAGTTGAGAATATAACTTTTGAGAAGCAATTGATTGAGAGAAAGGTCTTAGAAAAGTCTTAGCAAGTCTTGTTTTCAATTTGCTAGAGTGTTCACCTCCTTCTTTCTTGCTGAAAATTTGTAAGAGTGTGAACCGCTTGTAAAAAGTTGTAAGAGGGGTATTTGCCCGTCCCCTTCAAGAGATTTGCTAGTGGAAGGTGGGAGCCTCATCGAAGAGGGCCTCGCAAGTGGAAGTAGGTCATTTGACCGAACCACTTTAAAATCGGCGTGATCTCTGGTTTGCATTTCATTATTGCTATTTACATTACTACAAACTATCTTACGTGCTTTATTTCCTCATTACCTTTGCTGCATACCTTTACGAACACGCATTCAAGTTAAACTTTTCAAGATCGGTTTTCATCGTATCAAAAGATTTATCGAAACCAAAGTTTTAATCCGCTGCACTAATTCACCCCCCCTCTTAGTGCCGCTCCGATCCTAACAATTGGTATCAGAGCTAGGCTCACTCTCATATTTGGTTTGATACCCAAGAGGGATGGCTTACTCCGGCATACATGAGGGTCATTCTATCACACGTCCACCCATGTTTAATGGGTCGGATTATACTTATTGGAAGACTCGTATGAGGATCTTCCTCATTTCCATGGATTTCGAGCTTTGGACTATTGTTGAAAACGGATTTCAAAAATCTTCTCTTCCGATGAGCGAATGGAATGAATCGGAGAAGAAGGTTTTTGCTTTAAACGCAAAGGCTATGAATGCCTTGTTTTGTGCACTAGACAAAAATGAATTTAATCGTGTTTCAGTTTGTGATTCGGCTTTTGATATTTGGAGAACTCTTGAGGTCACTCATGAAGGCACTAGCCGAGTGAAAGAGTCCAAAATCAACATCCTTGTGCACTCTTACGAACTCTTCCGAATGAAACCAAGTGAGTCCATCGGAGACAAGTACACCCGGTTAACGGATGTCATCAATGGACTCAAAGCTCTTGGTAAAGATTTTACTAACTTTGAACTAGTAACTAAAATCTTAAGATCCCTCCCTAAAAGTTGGGATCCAAAAGTTACGGTCATTCAAGAGGTCAAAAACCTTAAAAGATTCCCTCTTGAAGAACTTATTGGGTCTCTAATGACTTACGAAATGACATGTCAAGCTCATGACGAGCTCGAGAACCCCCTTCCAAAGAACAGGAAGGATATGACACTCACATCACAAGAAGATCACTTGAAAGGAACATCAAGTGATGAGGACAGTGACAATGACATTACACTTTTGACTCAAAAATTTAAAAAATATTTAAGAAAGAACAAATTTAAAAATAATACAAAAAATAAATTTGAACACAAGAAGGACCAAGTGATTTGCTATGAGTGCAAAAAAACCGGGACACTATAAGAACGATTGTCCTCAAGCCAAAAAGAGAACATCAAAGAAGAAGACGCTCAAGGCAACGTGGGATGATTCGAGCGCGTCCGAAGAAGAGGAGTCCAACACCGAGCAAGTTGCTCATTATGCCCTAATGGCCATCGGAGAAGAGGTAACGGATTTAATTGATGCAGATTTACCTTATCATGAATTATTAAATGCCTTCCATAAGTTATTTGATGAATGTAAGACAATTAGTAGAAAATACAAATTGCTAAAAAAGGAGCATGATAGTCTCACTTGTAATGTCGATAAATTAAAGCTTGAATATCATGATAGTTTAGCTCCATGTATAAAATGTCATGATCTAGAAACTCTCCAAAAGGAGAACTTACTACTTAAGGACACCTTGAAGAAATTCGAGGTTGGTAGTAAGTCTTTGAACATGATCCTTACAAATAAGGGTCACGTTCCTAAAAGAAGTGGAATCGGATTTGTGAGAAGTCCTCACCAAAATCCAACCACCTTCATTAAAGACCTTGTCTTACATGTTCGACACCAAAGCAATTATAACTTTTGTTGCAAATATGGACATAAAACTTATAAATGTCCATTCAAGAAAATTAGTCCGAACAAACTAATTTGGGTTCCTAAAGGAACTATGATCAATTCTATGCAATATGATGAACAAGTCAGATCAGTTTTTAAGGCACCCAAAAGAAAATGGGTACCTAAAAATAATCCCTTCTTGTAGAAACATACACTATTACAAGCTAGGAGCAAGAGATGGTATCTCGATAATGGATGCTCAAGACATATGACTGAAGATCCATCTCATTTCTCTATGCTCACTAGCAAAGAAGAAGGGTACGTCAGCTTCGGAGACAACAACCAAGGCAAAATCATTGGCAAGGGAACCATAGGTAACAAATTAAATTTTTCTATTGATGATGTCTTACTAGTTGATAGATTGAAACATAATCTCTTGAGTGTTAGTCAATTATGCGATAAAGGTTATATCGTTTGATTTGAATCAAATGTGTGTATTATTGAAAAACCAAACCATAACATAACTATGATTGCATTAAAATAAAATAATGTCTACACCATCAACCTTGATGAACTAAGTAATGAAATGTGCTTCTCCGCTTTAAATGATGATGCTTGGCTTTGGCATAGGAGACTAGGCTATGCAAGCATGAAACTAATATCTAAGATTTCATCTAGAGAATTAGTACGAGGAATTCCAAATATGAAGCTTATTAAGGACAAAGTATGCGATGCATGTCAACTAGGTAAACAAATAAAAACTAGTTTCAAACCAAAAATTCAAATTAGCACCACTAGACCATTACAATTGATTCATTTGGACTTATTTGGACCAATTGACACGACAAGTCTAGGAGGAAGCAAATATGCGTTTGTAATTGTGGATGACTATACTAGATACACTTGGACCTATTTCTTAGCTCACAAAAGTGATTGTTTCAAGTGTTTCTCTAAATTTCGTAAACTCACTCAAAACGAAAAAGGCTTCATGATTTCATCAATTCGGAGTGATCACGGTGGCGAATTTCAAAACTTTTGTGAAGTTAATGGATACAATCACAACTTCTCCACTCCGAGAAATCCTCAACAAAATGGAGTAGTTGAAAGAAAAAATAGAAACCTACAAGAAATGACAAGAACGATGTTAAATGAACATAGTCTACCCAAGTATTTTTGAGCCGAAGCTGTGAATACGGCTTGCTACATCATAAATAGGGTTCTAATAAGACCGTCCCTATCAAAAACTCCCTATGAATTATGGAATAACAAAAAACCAAATGTTTCCTATTTTAAAGTTTTCGGTTGTAAATGCTTTATTTTGAATGAAAGGGATGCCTTAGGAAAATTTGATGCTAAATCCGATGAAGGCATCTTTCTTGGTTACTCTTCCGTTTCTAAGGCTTTTCGGGTTTTTAACAAAAGAACCTTAGTAATAGAAGAGTCTATTCATGTAGTTTTTAATAAAATTTCTAATTTAAAGAAAAATAATTTTGATGATAATCTTGGTTTTAATAATTTGAATTTAAATGAACCCCCTCCTCAAAATAGCAACTTGGATGCACCTTCTTCCGAAATTTCCTTACCCAAGGAATGGAAGTATATAGATGCTCATCCAAAGGAGCTAATTATAGGAGATACATCAAAAGAGGTTCAAACTCATTCCTCTTTCAAGAATTTTTGTGCTAACACTGCCTTCCTTTCTCAAATCGAACCTAAATGCATTGACGAGACCTTAAAAGATGATTTTTGGGTTATTGCAATGCAAGAGGAATTAAATCAATTTGAGAGGAATAAGGTATGGAAGTTTGTTCCTAGACCTAGTGACCATTTAGTCATTGATACTAAATGGTCTTTAGAAACAAGCAAGACGAAAATGGTATCGTGGTTAGAAACAAGGCTAGATTAGTGGCCAAAGGTTTCAACCAAGAAGAAGGTATCGACTACGAAGAAACCTTCGCTCCTGTGGCAAGATTAGAAGCCATTAGGATGCTCCTTGCCTATGCTAGTAATAATAATTTTAAACTGTTTCAAATGGATGTCAAAAGTGCCTTCTTGAATGGTTTTATTTCCGAAGAAGTATTCAAATTGACTAAAGCTCTCTATGGCTTGAAACAAGCTCCTAGAGCTTGGTATGAAAGGCTTAGTTCCTTTCTTATTTTAAATAATTTTACCAAAGGCAAGGTTGATACTACATTGTTTATTAAACATTTTGAAAATAATTTTCTTATTGTGCAAATTTATGTTGACGATATTATTTTTGGCTCTTCGGATGAATCACTATGTGAATCATTTGCCAAATATATGAGTCATGAATTTGAAATGAGTTTAATGGGTGAATTAACTTTCTTTTTAGGATTACAAATCAAACAACTTAGTGATGGTATATTTCTTAACCAATCTAAATATACATTAGAATTGTTAAAACGATTTAACATGGATAACTCAAAAGCAATAAACACCCCTATGAGTACTGCGACTAAGTTAGATATGGATGAAAATAGTGAAAATTTCGATCAAAAAACATATAGGGGAATGATAGGTAGTCTACTCTACCTCACCGCGACTAGACCGGATATTATGTTTAGTGTAGGACTTTACGCTAGGTTTCAATCTAATCCTAAATTATCTCATCTTAAGAGTGTTAAAAGAATATTTAGGTATCTTAAAGGAACTCCAAATCTAGGATTGTGGTATCCAAAATCTAAAAAATTCGATTTAATAGCTTATGCAGATGCCGATTTTGGCGGATGCAGGATAGATAGAAAAAGTACATCCGGAACATGCTAATTTTTAGGACATGCACTTGTTTCTTGGACTTCCAAGAAACAAAATTCAGTTGCACTATCTACGGCGGAAGCCGAATACATTGCTGCAAGTGCATGCTTTGCACAAGTTGTTTGGATGAAAAATACATTAGAAGACTATGGAATTCACTTTAAAAACGTTCCCATAAAATGTGATAATACTAGTGCCATATGTCTTACTAAAAATCCAATTCAGCACTCTAGAACTAAGCACATCGACGTTAGGCATCATTTCATACGCGATCATGTCCTTAACAATAATGTTGTTCTAGAATTCATTGACACAAAGCATCAATTAGCAGATATATTTACAAAAGCTTTGAATGAAGATCAATTTGAATTCATTAGAAGGGAATTAGGTATGTTAAATTATCCCTAAGAATAAACTTGTTTGAATGGATTTTCCGTAAAGTTTTTCATCCTCTCTCCGTTCCTCGGTGAATTTGATCCTTCTCTTTCGATTCTAAATGACACGTTAAATTACCTTATCCTATCTTGAGTCAAACACCGCTCCCATCTGATCAAGATTAATGATTTTATGATATTTTGTGAATCTCGAAATTGATTTTGATGGTTTGATTATGAGTTTCAAGTTGACGATTTAAATTTGAATGAGTTTGTATTCGAATTATGATCTTGACTTATTGGAGTTACTACTTGAAATTTTTTTAATCACAATCTTTTCTTTGTACACCTATAATTTTTGTTATTTATAGAAAAAAAAGATTTGATAAAATGGATGAATGATGAATTTTTGTATAATCAATGCTGAATTCCTGATGTTATAATCACAAATTATGTGCTTCAAGTCTCATTCCCTTTTTGTTGATGACAAAGGGGGAGAAGTGATGACTTATACCATTTCGATAGCATGACTTAATGAAAATGTCTTATGCGCATCGATAACATGACTTATATGAATTACAAGAGCTTATATAATACACATATCTTACATGCCTTGCAAAATCCTTGAGTATATCGTAAGTTTTTTAGATTGGTTGATCATATGAAATCATGCCTTACATTTATATCATGAAATTCATGTTGAAAATTTTTATCTCCTATCGTAGTAAAAATTGTCTCTTATCATTCGACTTGAAAATGATTTTCATCGAAGTTTCGTATTTACTTATGCTTAATGAGAATAACGATAAGTTCAACGGTTAGAACTTATCGGTTTATGCTTGAATTCAATGGGATGAAATTCAAGTGTTTTTATCTTCTCATAATATGGCATATAGATAGGGGGAGTTATGTTTAACTCCGCCATCAATTGATTGTCATCATCAAAAAGGGGAGATTGTTGAATCTCGGATTTTGATGATAAAATCAATTGATGGGTTAATTGATCTAATCCATATTATTGAGTTAAGTGTGCAGGATTAACTACGATAACCAGAAAACATAAAGCAAGAATACTGGAGTCAAGTTCGATGGACGTTTAAGAGTTCGAAGAATCATCGGAGATGCTGCCGGAACCAACCAAGAAGAAATCGGGAACCTGTCGGAATTTTCGGAAGTTCGCCGAAGAGATCGTCGGAGGTTCGCGGAGATCACCGAGAAGGCTCGACTACTCGTTGAAGTCGTCACAAGATCGGGAGCTTGCAGGGAGTCCGTCGGAAGAAATCCGAGGGCATATCGGAAGTCCGCCGAAAGTTCGTCGGAAAGCTCGCCGGAACAAGACTCGAAGTTCGCGGTTGAAAACTTGCTTGGGATGTTTTTAGTTATGTAGTTCACATGTAATTAGGATTAGGATTAAAAGATAATCCTATATCCTGGTTAGGGGCCAACTGGGCCCAAAATTAGACTTGGTTTGGGCTAAATTTAAAGCCCAACCAGTGAACCGAAGGGTCTGGCGGTGGCACCGCCCAGCACCCGAGAGCCAGGCGGTGGCACCGCCAGTCCACTGTCAGTGTCAGACACTGACAGGCGGTGGCACCGCTAGCATCGGGAACCAAAGAGAATTCAAATTTTGGAGCCCAAATTTGAATCCTCTTGAGGCCTATAAATACCCCTCAATTCTCAGCTGAAAATATAACTTTTGAGAAGCAATTGATTGAGAGAAAGGTCTTAGAAAAGTCTTAGCAAGTCTTGTTTTCAATTTGCTAGAGTGTTCACCTCCTTCTTTCTTGCTGAAAATTTGTAAGAGTGTGAACCGCTTGTAAAAAGTTGTAAGAGGGGTATTTGCCCTTCCCCTTCAAGAGATTTGCTAGTGGAAGGTGGGAGCCTCATCGAAGAGGGCCTCGCAAGTGGATGTAGGTCATTTGACCGAACCACTTTAAAATCGGCGTGATCTCTGGTTTGCATTTCATTATTGCTATTTACATTACTGCAAACCTTCTTACGTGCTTTATTTCCTCATTACCTTTGCTGCATACCTTTACGAACACGCATTCAAGTTAAACTTTTCAAGATCGGTTTTCATCGTATCAAAAGATTTGTCGAAACCAAAGTTTTAATCCGCTGCACTAATTCACCCCCCCCTCTTAGTGCCGCTCCGATCCTAACAGGCACATCCAACTTAGTAGTACTAGTGTAGCATGCTAGCGACGTACTCCAACTCGGTATGTTCCTGACTTGGCATGGTGGTGTATGGGGATGATACAACCAGGTGTGGTGGCATGGTAAGACAACACGACTAGGTATGGTAGTACAGTGTAAACGCACAATTGATCAATGAGGCCAAGGGTGGTGGCACACAAAGGGCTAGTGAAGCCGAGCACGATGGTGCACAAAGGGCTAAGAGGCTGGGTGCAATGGCGCTAGGGGCCAAAGTGGCCAAGCGCGACGGCACGCAAAGGGTCGATAGAGTTACATACTGTGGCATCAAGGGCCAAAGAGGCCAGGCATAACGACACACAAAGGATCAACATGGCCGCATGCGATGGTGCTAGGGGTCAGAAAGGCCAGGCTCGACAACGCATAGAGGGCCAATAGGGCCACATGCGATGATGCAAGGAGCCAAAGAGGCTAAGCGTGGCGATGTACATAGGGCCAACATGAGTGCGTGTGGTGGTGCTAGGGGCTGAAGAGGCCAGGCGCGACGACACACAAAGGGTCAACAAGGCCACGTGTGGTGATGTGAGGGGTCGGAGAGGCCAAGTGCGACGATGCACAATGGGCTAAAAGGGTTGCGTGCAGTGGCGCTAAGGGCCGGAGAGGCCAAGCGTGACTGTCACAAACAAAACTATAAATAGGTTATTTGATGTAATGTTCATGTATGTCCGTGTCTTTCGATTTTGTTCATGCTTTGCACAACATGTAAAAGGCTTGCAATAGATTTGGTAGCCCAATTTTGGTTGGTTTTTGTAGCCGTTTCAAGCTTGTAAATGCAGGTTGTGTGTAGTCGTCACGCAAAGGCAAAATTACCTAGAAACAGGCCATATAGGCAACCATTTTGGGGTTTTTTTAGCTTTGTAGAGTGGTACGGAGTGTCAGCCAACACAGTACCTAGGAGCTACTCGGGTGGCATATAGCTGGATGGGCCTTTGGGGTAATGCCTAGGGCTAGTTCGCTGCTTTGTTCCACAACAATGCCATGTGGGGTCTTATGAAGACTTTTGGTCGCAGCAAACCACCTTGGACCCTTTGTCGTGCGATCATTCAGAGCTTACAAAGTCTATGTTTGTAATTTTCATTGCCTATCAAATGTTTGCTGAAATGACTGCTTGTGAGATCTCGAGTTAAACGCTTCCTCTAACTTGCTTTCTCTTTTGCAAGTCCTTAAACGACCATAAAAGGTTTCAAATAAGCTAACCCTTTGCGGACGGACGCACGCAAGAGCACACAACTTAAGAAAAACCAGCTAAGTCTGTAACAAATTGTATCAAAGTGGGATAACCACACTTAGAAACACTTGACATATAAACGTGGGGGACCTAGCTGTCACGAACGGTCGTCGCACACTCGCAACAACTTCGTTCAACGAACCGTTCATTGCTTTTGCATGCTTGTACAGAGACATGGCAACCTATTTTGCCTTGGTTTTGTATGTTTTTGCTTGTAAAAATGCATGTTCAAACAGGTTGCAACGCTGTAGTGAGACCGCTCGTTGCGCCGGGCCGAAATGCCCCAAAATGGCTTTGTTTTCTCTTGTCTTCTGTAAGCCGCAGCTACACACCAAAACGTCCACTATCTCAACACCCTGGAACCCCCCGGGTGGTACAGGGCTGGATGGGGCTTCGGTATATTGTCGGGCGTCTTCACAAGTTCGCACGTTAACTTGACGGGAACTTGCCTTCGCGCCCGACACCCGGTGAGTGGTTGTTTGTGGACTTCCAACTGTTCGTTCCACCTTCTAAAGTCCTTATTTTCCTCCTTTCCCTCATTTCTCCTATGCATGCAAGGTGCTCGCTGAATTGCTTGTAAAACTTCCCTTTCCGCAAGACGTCGGGACTTGTCCGTTACTTGTTTTCGAACTAATCAACTTTTTCTTTTACAGGTCCTTCGGGACCTGAGTGAGGTTGCAAATTGGCTGACCCTTTGCGGACGCATATCGTAAAGGAGCGCCACGACTTAGGCAATCCCAGCTAAGTCCAAGAAGTTGGCGCGAGGGTGCTTCGCGACTTAAGCAACTTAAGCTAAGTTCATGTCTTTGCCGCAAGGGTGCCTCACAGCTTAGGCAATTCTAGCTAAGTCCGTAACATTATGGTATCAGAGCGGGCAAACAATTTGAGTAAGCAGCGAAGGAACTTCGCAATCTCGCCATGGCAAAGCATCGTAGTGAATCAAACAAGACGGGGTAAGCCAGACCCTTGCCCCAAGCAGCCGCAGGTGGGCTGCAAGTGCATACTCGCTCTTATGCTGTTGGAGCCACTCAGGAGAAGCGCGATAGCGAACATGATGAGCAAGAAATTAGCTACTCTTCGCGAGTGGAGGAGGCACAACCTGGAGCGCCAACCGAGAAAAAGAGCCATAAGGAGAGACTCACAGCAGCGGAAACCCGCTTGGATGTTCTTGAAGCGAGCTTGGAGGAACTCTACCATGGCCAACGAAGGCTTCTTGGGGTAGAGAGCTCGCAAGAGGAACCTGAATCCCGGATCGACAAGGTTGAGGCCCTAGTCGACCGACTATTAGACGACACCAAAAACTTCGTACAACATCTGCACGAAGTCGTAGTGGAACTCACTTCCAGGGTGACCATGCTCACAAGGGCACTGAATGCGAGATGAAGCAACACCCGCATTACGCCGCCATAAAACTTGAGAGCACCCGAGCCGCATTGTTATGGAGGTGTCAAAGATGCTAAAGAGCTCGAGAATTTTCTGTTCGACATGGAACGATACTTACGAGCTACAAGACCTGATTTTGAAGAAACCAAAGTTTCGATAACAACCATGTATTTAAATGGGGATGCAAAACTTTGGTGACGAACCCATTGGGAGGAGATCCAATAAGGTCGGTGTCGGGTGGACACATGGGAGGACTTAAAGCGAAAGTTGAGAACTCAGTTTCTACTTGAGAACACAGAATTCGTCGTAAGGAGGAAACTAAGACAACTCCGCCAAAGCACTTTCATTCGAGACTACGTGAAGCAATTTTCTA